>NC_082662.1:25067592-25378055 GCF_025265405.1 Mesoplodon densirostris | reverse complement strand
GGACAATACCAGTAAAGTACTTAGTCACAGAGTAAGGGCTCCATCAGTGTCATTCAGTGTTTATCAGCTTTGTGGCGTGGGGGAGGTGACCACCTCCCTGCCTGCTTCTCAGGATGGCTATGGAGGGACACCAGGAAGGCAGGGGGTGTGGCTTTGCCTCCTCCTTGTGGACTCGGATGCCCGGGATGGAACAGAAGGGCTGGGGATTGGAGACCCAAGCCTCAGCTAGGGAACTCAAAGAGAGGTGGCAGCAGGATGGGGGACAGTGTGACAGTCCCTAGCTGGGCCCACTTCAGCAGGGCTGGGAGCAGGAGTGCTATCTGCACGATCCCAGGTATCTGGGTGCTTCCAAAGGTAGAGAACAGTGTCCAGATAGACCCGTTGTCTGGCTGCTGACCTGGCCTTTTCACTTCCATAGCCTGAGTCATAGGTTCAGGAGACTGAGAAGGGTCGCTGTTTTGCCCCTCACCTGCTCCATAAAAACAGAAAGCCTTGGGATTGGGCTCCAGAGGGGGAAGTTTGGGGAGAAATAGGGTCACAGGGTGGCCTCTGGGATACTAGCCAAAGTGACCAGGGATGCCCTTGCACCTTCCTTTGTCAGGTTTCTGTGGGGTGTGTGTGTGAGAGAGTTTGTGAGAATGTGGGTACACGACGTGACTGTGTGTGTGTCTGAGTGTGTATCAGAACATCTGCCACCAGCCATTCACACACACTCACACACACACAGCCCAAAGGCTGGCCCTGCTGTCAGCATGCCCAGGGGGATCTATCCTCCATCACAAGGCTTCCTTACAGGCGTTGGACTGGAAATGTCAGCTCTGTTCTGAGTGCCAGGGAGACTTCGTGCCTCAAAGACCCTGCCCTGAAAATCATGGGCAATGCCAGGCCTGAGTCCTGGCAGAAGAGGGGCTCAGTACAGGGGTGGGGATCTGGGTGTGAGCCCGGGGACAAACTGGGCCTGGTGGGGGCTGGAACTCCACTCCCAACGGGACAGAGAGGCAGAGCCGGGAATAATCACTGACGTTTATTACATAGTGACTGTGCCTCAGACACGGGCATCACTTCACTTCTCAGAAGACGCTGAGCCTCAGAGAGGTTCAGAAACTTGCCCAAGATGGGACTTCCCTAGTGGCGCAGTGGTTAAGAATCCGCCTGCCAAAGCAGGGGACACGGGTTTGAGCCCTGGTCTTCCGGGAAGATCCCACATGCCGCGGAGCAACCAAGCTCGTGCACTACAACTGCTGAGCCTGTGCTGTAGAGCCCGTGCTCTGCAATGAGAGAGGCCACCACAATGAGAAGCCCGCGCACGGCAATGAAGACCCAACACAGCCATAAATAAATAAATAAATAAATAAATTTATTAAAAAAAAAAAAAAAGAAACTTGCCCAAGATCACACAGCTGGAAAGTGGCAGAGGAGGAAGCTGAGACTCAGAGGGATACCTGGCTTACTGAGAGTCACCCCACATGTTATTGGCAGGGCTGGGATTTGAACTCAGGTCTCTCTGACTCCAGAGCCTGTGCTCTTAACCACCACCCACCCTCCCCAAGCTCTTGGGGGAGCCAGACATACTGGGAGTGTATGAGAAAGAAGGACTCTGGGTGGCCAGAGGTGGGAGGGGCTGATTCTGCCTGCAGGGTCAGCAGGTAAAAAGTGAGGCACGGATGGCTGAGGGGAGTACTCGGGGAGCCAGAGGTTGGGGGAGGGCAGCCCACGGGAGGGACTGGTGAGCAAAGGCACGGAGGCGTGAAATAGGGTGCCACATTCCTGTGGTTTATGGCTGACCCATTGAGCAGGAAGACAACCTCCACTTCTCCCTGCCCCCACCTCCATCCTGGCTCAGAAAGCCTGATTGTCCCCACCTCCCTCCGCACCCCCCTCCTGTTAGGCTCCTGGGATATGGACAAGAAAGGAGCTTGTCTTTCCTGGCTCTGCTGGAGTCCTGCTGCTGAGGTTTGGTTACCATGGCAATGGGCTCCATGGAAACTCACAGTTGGACCCTAGCCCACCTGCTGATGCGTTGTCTCCCTTGGCCTCAGCATCCTGAGGAGATGCCCAAGGGAGACACTCTGCCACCTGAGTCCCCCCCCCCCCGCCCTTCCACCTTGGCAGGGATAGGAGAGTCTCCAGGGTCAGAGAGGAGGTAATTCCAGCATGTAGAGTCCGCCGGTTGCTCCAGGACCCCACATTAAACTCAGGACATGGAGATCCAAATTCCCTTCTACTTAGGCAAATGGGGTGTAAGTAAGTCTTTATGTGGCCATCACTTGATGTCCCTCCCATTCCGTCCCCGCACCCTGGGCTATTCCTCTACCAGGGCTGCATTCTCTTCATTCTGTTTCTCCCCTGGCCCTGCTGGTCTCTGAACTCAAGGTCTATTCAACCACTGTCTATACACCATGGCCCCCACGTACACCCTGTTTCGGAGAATTGACACATCATCGACACACTTGCCATGGGACAGACCTGGGAGGGGACCCTAACGCCACACTCATTAGTCAGGTGACCCTGAAAATGTCACTCCCTCTTTGTGAGCCTTGGATCCCATCTCTGAATACGTGCTTTATAGGGCTGCTTATTCAACCAACAAATGTGTTGAAAAATACTTGTATCTATTGAGCACTTATTTACTTATTGTGCTTTTAATGCATTTATTGTGCGAAAAACTGCACTTAACCTCATCTCATTTACTCCTTATGATACCTCTATGAGGCAGATTCTTCTTTCCAATTTATAACTGAAGACACTGAGGCAAAGAGGGTGCAGGACGCTGTCCAAGGTCATGCAGCTGTCACGTGGCAGATTTGCACACTTAACCACTTCATTATTTGGTCAGTTAACTTTTATTGAGCACCTGCTATGTGATGACCTAGTTTCTGCCCTATGGAGCATCTACTGGAGAGCATCTAAAGGGAAGTCAATATAATACACATTGTGGTAAGTCGTACGTTGAGACAGGATAACAAGGGAACATTTTTTAGAGATGGTGCAAGGTCAGGGAAGATTTCTCTGCACAGGTGACATATAAGGATGAGAGACCTGAATGGTGGGAAGAGTTAGACAGGAGAGGGACCAGAGACCCCGGCAGGGGGCACAGCATGGACAAAGGCCTGGAGGCGGGAATGGGTTTGCTGTGTCCTGGAGGCTGGAAAGGGTTAGAGGAGCTTGGAGGTGGTGAGCCAGGGGGAGCGAGGCCCAGGATGAGCTGGCGAGGTGGAGAGGGGCCAGATCATGCAGAGCCTCTTAGGTTAGGATGAGAAATGTGGTTTATTCTAAGGGCAGTGGAATCCACTGGAAGGTTCTAAGCAGGAGAGTGAGTTGACCTGATTTCGGTAAGAAGCAGCTCCCTCTGGCTGCTGTGTGGGGAGTGGTAGGACAGGGGCAGGAAAGGAGGCCAGGAGGAAGGTCATCGCCGTCATCCAGGATGGAGATGGTGGTGCCTGGGCTGCAGTGCTGGCAATGGAGAGGGAGGGAGGTACTGAGTGTGACATAGTTTGCACGTAGAGTAGACAGAACTAGCTGGCGGACTGTATGTAGGGGATGAGGAACAGGAAAGAATAAAGGGTGACTCCTGATTTCTGTCTTGAGCGACTGGGTGGATGGATGTTGTTGCTTACTGAGAGGGCACAGACCCGGGATGGTGCTGGGGGTGGGATGCTGGACAACTGGCTTTTCGGGGAGAACACCCAGAGCTTGTTTTTGGATGTGTTGTGTTTGAGATGCCTGGGGGCCATGTGAGTACAGGTACTGGGTTTGGAATTCAGGGAAGAAACATTTGGGAGCTGAGAGTGTAGACGTGGTATTTAAAGTCATGGGATTTGATGCGATCAAAGAAGAAGAAAGTGTAGACAGAGATGGGCAGAGGAGACAAGCGGAGATGAGAGAAAGGAGAAGAGAAGAGATGGGGAGGGGGAAGGGAGAGGAGGAGGGGGAAGGGGAGGGGAGGACTGCTGGGGCCCAGAATGACCCTGTGCATTCCTTTACCAAACCTTCCCTGGTGTGTGTTGTGTGTCAGGCACTGGAGAGAAGATGGTGGGTCCAGATCCCACCTGAGTCCAGGGACGCTCGGCCTTGGACAGCAGGGAAACCAGCTATGAGAGCATGTGTGTGAGCGTGTGAGGCCAGGGGTGAGAAGTGGCTCCTGTGAGAGGCCCGAGGAGGGCGGCCAAACTGGACTCGGGTGTGGGGAGGGGAGGGCTCCTGGAGAGGCAGCACGGAGGCTGGGACCTGAGGCATGAGTTAGCCTGGTGTCCAGGGAGGAGAGGAGGGCGGAGGGTGGAGGGGAGAAGCAAACGGCTAGTGTCCGCAGCTTCCTCCGCTGCCCCCAGTCCCTGTCCTGGTGGGACCCCTGGCTCCCTGGGGACAGCCTGGGGCTGGGTGAGGTTTGGGTTTAGCTGCCTGACACACGTGTGGGCTCAGCAAATGTCTGGGATAGCATGGAGTCTTGAAAATCCTGACTTGGAGACATTTAGGAGCTGTGGACCTCGGGCAAGGAGCGAGTGCCCTGAGCCTCGGGGTCTCGCCTGGAAAAAGGTGATAACAACATGAGAAAGTGCTGTGCCAGCTTGCAGGTTCTGCCCGCGTGTGGGGAATTATTAGTGTTGCCCAGACCACAAAGCCACGTGTGAGACGTGACCCTGGCTTTGTTGAGAACGGGGGAGAGAGAAACAGAGACAGAATGAGACAGAGAGACACAGAAAAGAGTAAGACAGAGAGATAGAGAGACACAGGAGACAGAGACAGTGAGACAGAGGGCAAGAAAGAGAGAGAGACGGGGGGAGGAGAGAGAGAGAGGGCAAGAGATAGGTAGGTAGGTAGACAGATAGATTTGGGGGCAAGAGAAGGAAAGAGACAGAGGCAGAGATACCGGGGAGACAGAGAAAGAGTCAGAGACAGAGACAGAGAGACAGAGAGAGGTGGTGGATTCCAAGGCAATAACAGACATTATGTCGGGACAGCAAAACTATGAATGATTTTTTTTTTTTTTTTTTTTTTTTGCGGTATGTGGGCCTCTCACTGTTGTGGCCTCTCCCGTTGCGGAGCACAGGCTCCGGACGCACAGGCCCAGCGGCTATGGCTCACGGGCCCAGCCGCTCCGCGGCATGTGGGATCCTTCCAGACCGGGGCACGAACCCGTTTCCCCTGCATCGGCAGGCGGACTCTCAACCACTGCGCCACCAGGGAAGCCCTAAATAATTATCTTTTTAAAGACATGGTTTCCAGGGGCTTCCCTTGTGGTACAGTGGTTAAGAATCCGCCTGCAAATGCAGGGGGGACATGGATTCAACCCCGGTCCAGGAAGATCCCACATGCCGCGGAGCAACTAAGCGCGTGTGCCACAACTACTGAAGCCCGTGCGCCTAGAGCCCGTGCTCCGCAACAAGACAAGCCACCGCAATGAGAAGCCCGTGCACCACAACAAAGAGTAGCCCCCACTCACCACAACTAGAGAAAGCTCGCGTGCAGCAATGAAGACCCAATGCAGCCACAAATAATAAAATAAATAAATAAATAAATAAATAAAAAAAAATAAAGACATGGTTTCCAGATGTAAACTGGATTTTTCAAACTTTCTGCAATTTGGAACTACCTATGAGAAACTTTATAATTTACAGACAAACTGACCCAGAATTTTCACTTCTTAAAATTTTTTCAAAGGAAAAACTCATGGAAGCACTGGTGATTTAATTTCAAGGATGATTTTCAAGTGCTGTTTTTAACAGCAAACAAGAAAACCCAAAACAAAACCCCCCAAACAAACAAACAAACAAAAAACACTTCTAACCTTAAATGCACAAAACAGGTGAATACATAAATAAAAGATGTTCCATTCACAGAATGGATTTCTATGTAGCCTTTAAAATGATGTTGTAGCTTGTAACTCATTGGTGTGGATATTCACGAGATATTATTACGTAAATAAAAAGCAAGTTTCAAAAAGGTACAATATATGCCTCCAATTTGTTAGAAAAAGATATGTTTGCATGTGTGCATGGAGAGATAGCTGGAATTTTTATCACCAAGGTAATAAGTGTGGTGTGTGACAATAAAAACAATTAAAGTTATTTCAAATCTTGTCTATGCATTAAGAATTCTTATACAAGGAGGTCACCCTCCTGCCTTTTGCTCTATCCTCAGAGGAAAGAAGAACAGGTGCTCACAGTCTGGTGTGTGATAATCCAGCAGGACTTCGATGGTCATAATTGAATTGCACCTCATCCATATCAATTCACACAGATTTATACCAGTTATTTTTTTGTTAACTTCTGCAGAGGCTAGAGCGAGACATGGCCCATTCAAAAAAATAATCATTTTCTTCATTTTTACAGGCTGTGACAGTTTCATTCCCTTGCTAGTTGCAAATGGAGGTCTATCATCTCTTTAGATATTAACTCTGGGGTTCTGTTCATTGCCATCACGTGAGCACCATAACAGGTGTGTCAGGAAGGACTTCTCCAGTTGGGGATAACTAAGAAGTGGGATATAAACCTTGAGATTAGGTTTCTTGGGTTTTTCTATTCAAAATGTACATGTTATCGTTACAACACCTTACAGAAATGACAGATTTTATTTCTTTAGACTCATTTCAAAAAGAATTTGAAGTGGCTTACCAAATTATATATGCAGATAATACGGTAAAAACAATTGAGGAGATCAGGGTGAAGGAAGGCTAATGATATGAAAATAAGACATAAAGAGTAAAGTTAATAAACAAAACACATGCCTCCAGTTATTGAATATTTGCTAGGTTGGGACGTCAGGTTTGCTCTGATCTTTCCAGTGGCTGGTTTTCAGCATTTAAAAGGATCGAATATAGAGCAAAATGTAAAGAAATATAAACCTTAGGCATAAACTGTCACCTTTCTCCTAAGCTCTACTGTGATCAACTTCTATGCAAATAAACTTTGACTTTTAAATCTCAGGAAAATAGTTCCTTTTTCTCACTTCCACTATTTCCAGTGGAAAGTTGACATCCTGCCCAGTCGACATAGAGAGGTGCCCCCGGTTTCTCTCCTGCATTTTGTGGACAAAGAGATCCAGAGAAGACAAGGGCTTCTGTTCTCCAGCTCATTTGCATATATTTTCTTGGTAGAAAGGAATTAGCCTTGGTTAAAATTCCCTTCTCCAGCACTTTCCAATGTTTCGATGTTCATATTCTTGGTCCAAAACCAGGAAGGATTCAGCTGCACCTCTGGTCCTTATCCAGATACAGTTTGCACTCACTGTGATGATTTTATTCCAAGTGAGATGTTACCTTAGCAACCAACTTCCCAACTCACTCAATTAACCCTCTTCGTCTCTGTAGTCAATACTCATTAGCACCAAATCACTCCTTTGCTTTGCCTTACAGTTAAAACCACGCATTCAGGTCAACCTGTTTCTTAAAGGCGACAGTCTTTTCCTCCCTCTGAATATGGAAACTCATTTGAACCCCACAGATGCCCTCACCCTGGGCCCCTGAGGCTGTCATCTTAACTCGGGCTCGGCCAAAAAGTACTGGCTGGTGATCTCTGTGGAGTTGGCAACCGAGTCGCCACGGTGATTTCTGGCATACCAGCGGGTCACTGGGGCCTTGCCCACAGGGGAACTGGCAAGAGGGAATATGGCACCTGCCATTTGGAATCAAGGAGACAACTCCTGCACACACAGGAGGTTCCTTGGAGACTCCAAAGGAGAAATACTATTATGTGAAGGTTATGGTAGACTGATATGGCTTGAGAACACAGAGAAAAAAATGATATTAAAACCCATGCAGTCTATACCAGTTCTGGCTCTGGTTCTGAGGATGGGTGTGGGGTGGTCATGGCATACCTCATCTCATGGGGAGTTAAAATTCTAGATAACTTCTATCACTGTACAGAGCCCAGTGGGGGGAGGGAGAAAGGGACAGTGGACCCTGGAACGCCTCTGCCAGCTTTCCTAGCCTGCTGCTCCACAGGGGACCTGGAGTGGGTGGCCCTTCTGGGAACAGGGATGTTAGTGGGTCACCAGAGGCTGGTCACAGGAGCGAGTGAACTTGTCCCGTCTGACACAGTGAGGGGAATGGAATTCTGAGGTGCAGTCCTAAGGAAGGGGAGCCCTGACACCCAGGAAGAAGAGTCCTAGAGAGGGAAGAGTGTGAGAACACGGTGGTGTAAGGACTTCAGGAAAGGCTGCTATGGACACAATGCCTCATGTAAGTGGTGAGGTGGCAGATGGCGGTGGGGTGGGGGTGTAGTGGTGTTGGGGGCAGGTGGGGTGGGGGTGTAGTGGGGTTGGGGGCAGATGGTGTGGGGTGGGTGTGTAGTAGTGTTGGGGGCACATGGGGTGTAGTGGGGGTGTAGTGGTGTTGGGGGCAGATGGGGTGGGTGTGTAGTGGTGTTGGGGGCAGAGGGGGTGGAGGTGTAGTGGTGTTGGGGGCAGATGGGGTGGGGTTGGGTGCGAGTGGTGTGTGGGGCAGATGGGGGGTGCAGGATGCAAGAAAATGGGTCGGTTCACTTCTGGGCAAAGTGATGCCGACAGGAATAGCACTGCTGGATGGTAAGATGACCCAGAAATAGAAACATTTAAGTAATTCATTAAAAACATCGCTTCAGGCACGGGATACAAGCACTGGGTGAAGAAACACATACCCTCTTCTCAAGGGGCTCACATTCTAGAGGCAGAGTCAGAAAACAGCCTGGGAAATAAATGAATAAGCATTTCAGGTATGCTGAGGGCTGTGAAGAGAACAAACCAGAGAGACACTGGGAGGACAGCACCTTGTGATGGAGGGGGTTGGGGGGAGCTCTCTGAGGAGCTGCCCGTGGAGCTGAGAGCCCAGCTCGTGAGGAGCCAGGAAGGAGTGCTTCAGAAAGAGGAAAGAGCAAGTGCTAAAGCCTGTTCCCAGGCTCCAGAAACCCCTGATCGCCCTGGCCATGCATTCCTTTTCGCAATCCTTCAACCAGAAACGAATTCTCTGCTTTGGGTGCCTTCACACCTGACTCCAGTCCCTCCCCAGGGCCCATGACTTCTCATACACATCCTGTTAAATTCACAGCCCTTAAAAATACTCCACTTTATTGGTAAGAATAATAATAAAGCCAACACATCTATGTGATACCCTATTTCATCTTGGACATTTGGGAGATTAAAAAACAAACTGGTGAGAATCCAGTGACAGCCTGTCTCTTCGGTTTCCGGTGGGATTGCAAAATGGTGACCCTTTTGAAAGTAACTTGAAAATATTTATCAAAAGCTATTATAAGGTTCCTACCTCCAATAATCTTATTTGAGGATCAGTCTTGGGAAATAATGTAAACTATGGCAAATGTTTGTGCACAAACATGTTCAGCTGAACGTTATTTATAAGAATGCAAAACTGAGAACTGCTTTAGTGTGAAACGGTGAGAAAAAGCTTAATTGTGACAGATGGACCCATGGGATGCAGGGCAGCCACTCGTGCTGATACAGTGAAATGGTGATGGTCTTTGTGGTCAGGTGAATCTTGGTTCAAGTCCTGACTCTTCCAGTCACAGCTGTGTTTTCTTGGGTCAGTTCTTTAACCGCACTGAGCCTCAGTTTACTCATTGGTAGAACAGGGATATCATTTAGCTCCTTTTTTTTTATGAGCAGAGAATCATTTCCACGAGGAACTGATAAGCCCTCCGGGCAGCATACAAGACCCAGCGGGTAGTCAGCCGTCCAGCATCCCCTCCTACTCCCCTGGTGACAGCTGACCAAGCACTTATACTTCCATGATCTCCTGACAACCTCAGGACTATTATTTCCATGTTGCCGATGAAGAAACTGAGGCTCAGAGAGGTGAACAGATTTTGTGAAAGTCACCCGGCAATTAAGAGGGAAAGTCAGGACTTGTCCTTAGGGATTCTGACCTTTGCAGTATGCTGCCCTTTGCAGCATGCTGCCCTCTTGGGAACTCCTACTCATTCGTCAAGACCCAGTCCAATTATCCTCTCTTCTAGGGACCCTCTTCTAATATCTCTCTGCCAGTGCTCACGTGGCCTCCTGCACAGGCCTCAGCACAGGGAGGCATGTGGTCTGGATGCAAAAATGCCGCTTTGGTATCAACTCTGGCTCCAAATTCAAAACCCAGATTTACCCCACGCCCACCCTCTCCTGAGAAGATGGTGTGGTAACACCCTGGTTGTATCCACTTCCCTAATTTAACAGGCAAAAAAACAGGATAGCTTGGGTTTCCCTGGTGGCGCAGTGGTTGAGAGTCCACCTGCCGATGAAGGGGACACGGGTTCGTGCCCCGATCCCGGAAAATCCCACGTGCCGCGGAACGGCTGGGCCCGTGAGCCATGGCCGCTGGGTCTGCGTGTCTGGAGCCTGTGCGCCGCAACGGGAAAGGCCACAACAGTGGGAGGCCCGCGTACCGCAAAAAACAAAACGAAACAAAACCAGGATAGCTCATGAACTTTCTTTGATACACAGTGAGAGTGGTGAGGTTTAAAATGAAGTCGGTGCTCAGTAAATGAGAAGGCGCTCTCCTTCAGCACGGCAACTTCCAGAAAATGGGTGTCCGTCCACCATTTAATAGTGCATGTCCTTGGGCCTCAATTTCCTCGACAGTCAAATGGAGAAACTGTAGCATTTCCTCTGAGTGTTGTGGGGGAAGATCGCAGGAGGTAATGTATGTGAAGCATTCTCAACACTGAGTACTGGAAGCGTGGCCCCAACCTGAGCTATTATTTTCATTAATCTCCTGGTTGGAGGGCATCCTCCGCGCGGTGGTAACTGTGTGCGCTGAGCCGCTGGGTCAGCGCTGAGTCTTCAGGACCAACGCAGGGCCTGGCACGGAGCCCGACTGCGCCGAGGGGATGGATGGGGACGTGTCCCCGGGGAGGGGATACTGGAGCCGGGAGGACCAGCCAGGCCGGGAAGGGCCCCAGGCTCTGGGCCCCTCCTCGCTCCCGGGCGCTGCGGGCCGGCGGCCAAGTAGCTAATGAAACGGCTGCCGTCGCTTCCGGCGCGCTGCCGGGGGAGCCCTTGGGACCCGCCGGGTCCAGCTTAACCTTAGCCGGGGTGGGGATGGGGGCAGTCACCAGGTAGCGAACGGGGATGGGAGGTACACCGCCCTGCCCCACCCACTACAGAGTCCCCAGATCCACAGGTAAGCGGAGGGCGGTGGTGCAGGGGAGGCCCTCAGGTTTGGATTCCTGGGCTGCACCCTCCAGCACTGACTTTGGGTCTGGTCTCTGGATGATTTACCTATAACCTCGCATTTACCTGACCTCACACCCAACCTGCGGCTGGACCTGGGCTTAGGCTGCCTGCCTTCTAATTCCTGTTCGAGCCTCTTAGTGGCATTGTGACCTTGGGGAGGTCGCTCAAGCCACCCGTGCCTCAGTTTCACGTCTGTAAACTGTGGATAATCATAACACCCACGTTAGGGTTGTTGTGAGATTACGTGAGTTAGTACAAGTAAAGGGCTTAGAACGGGGACAGGGTAAGTGCCCAGTAAATGTTGGCTCCTGTCAGTTGGACTGGGCCCTTGACACCTTTAGGTTACCGAAGGGTGAGAACTGTTTTGCGAGTGATCTAGGGGAAGGTGCTAGGTCTGGTGCTGAAAGCAGTGGTTTGAGCCTCTGACTCTGTTGAGTCATTTACTATATCTGTGTGTTGGGCTAGTCAGTTCAGCATTTGGAAACTCAGTTTCTTTATCTGTAAAATGGGAGGAATGTCCATCTGAGCTGACTATTATGCAGATCAGTAATAAAACACGAGCTCCCACCTGGGGAGCCTAGCATGGTGCCACCTGCTCTGTGTGCCGGACATGATTCTCACCATGACCCTGGGCAAGCAGACCTTTCCTCTCACTTCCTCACTTATAACTTGCTCAGGGTCCACAGCCAGGAAACCCGGCAGTCAGAGTTGGAAGTGCAGTCTTTGGTTCTACGCGGCTTCTCCCAAAAAGGAGGTAATGCCTGTCAGTGTGTTTTGTCAGCTACAGAGAGGAGGGGTTTAGGGAGACGGAGGAGAGAGAGCCTGAGGTCAACCTCTGGATTGAGGCGGGGCGGGACAGGCCCGAATTCTCATCTTTGCTTTGTCCCTTCTTTCCTGGGCGGCCTCAGACAGTCCCTCAGCCTTGAGCCTCGGTTTCCTCACCTGTCAGGTGGGCATCGTAATGCTCCCACTTCACAAGACACTTGTGAGGATCGAGTCTCAGAGGAGATGCTTCATACACGGTAGCTTACGTCGGCGCTGGCTGGTGCTTATAGGCTCATTCAGTCACCCACTATTAGCTGAGGCCCACAGGTGTGTTGGGCCCTGGCATTCAGACACAATCCCCCCCTCTCCTTGTAAGGGAGCAGACCTGTAAACCATAAATGGCAGATATTAGCCAGTGCTCTGAGTGGGAGTCCAGAGGAGAGAGCCACTCCTGATGGCAGGGGATGGAGAGGGGCAGGAGAGGCGTCCCAGACCAGAGGACAGCATCTCTCAGTGGAGACCTGCTGTGGAAACCAGAGGAGCATATCAGAGAGACAAGGGGACGAAGTGAGTGCATCCTGGCAGGAGCACCGGGATAGACAAGGGTGTGTGTGTGGGAATGGGCTGGTGAGGGAACAGGGTACATCCAAGAAGCTTGGACTTTATCTTGGGGAATCTTTGAAAGCTGAGGGTTGAGACAGTTGGGGGGCATTAGATAACCCCACTCTCCACAGTAACAGTAGCACCCAACCCTCACCCAGAGACCGCAGCATGGCCAGTCGTTGACAGATTTTATTTAGTAATCCTCAGAACAACCCTCTGTCTTGAGTAGATGCTTGGGGATCCCATCTGAGGCACAGAGAGGCTAAGGAAGTGACCCCAGGTCACACAGCCTTTAAAGGCTGAGCAGGGATTTGAAGCAGGCTGCCAGCTCCAGCCCCCTTGCCCCTAACCATCTCTCCTCCTGCCTCCTGTATGCTCAGCCCTGAGCACCAGACCTTCCATGGCCATTCTGAGAATTCCCAGCGTCATGTATCTCTCCCCTTGGTGCCCGGCCCATTCCTGCTCAGTACCTGGTTCTTTCTCCTGGGCTGACTGACAAAGCCAGTTTAATGGAGCTGCCTTGGCTGCTGGGGCATGGGGGAGGGCACCAATTTCTCAGAAATCCAATCAGTGGAGTGAGTGACTCAGTGTGCCAGCAGCCCCCTTCCTGACCCCGGCCTCAGCTCTGGTCCTGGCTGACTGGGGAGGTGGTCGCCCCCGGCCCTCACCTTGCTTCAGCCCCTCCTTCCTGGCAGAGGTCTTGGGAGCTTGGAGTCTGAATAGTTTCTCCAAACTCTAACCCCTCCTCCTCTCCTTCATTCTCCTCCTCCCTCCTCAGGAGCAGCCTTATCAGTCTCTGCCTTCTGCCCTGCCCTGCACCATCCTCCTAGACCGTGCCACCACCGGGAACATCTTTCTCAAAGATGACTGGATCTTGTCTCTCTCTGGCTCCTTGCCCCAGGAGAGAGTCCCAATCCCCCAGACAGGTCAATGATGTGGTTCACCATCACCTCCCAGCTCTATGTCCTCAAGCTTCCCCAGACACAACCACCTCTTCATTGAACATCTGCTTATCCCTCCAAGAGCCTCTGAGCTTCTGCAACTGCTGTTCCCCTGCCAGGAATGCCTCCCCCATTCTCGTGGTGAAATTCTCCTTATCCTCCAAATAGCACCTCCTCTGCGCAGCCTTCCCTGATTTCCCCAGTCAGGGCTGGTTGCCTCATCCCCTGTGTCCCCACAGCACCCAGCTCGGCCTGATATTAGCAGTGATCCTGTTGTATGACAGTTATTTGATTAGCTGTTCCTTCCCTCAATCAGACTTTGAAAACTCCTCAACAATATCCAAATAGCTGCCACCACTGAGCTCTTCCTATGTGCCGGGTACTGTGCTAAGACTTCACCTGCATGATTTCTAGTTCTCCCGACAACCCTGGAGACAGGTGCCACATTCATCCCCACTTTACAGATGATCAGTGGAAGCACAGACAGGTGAAGTGACTCGCCCAAGGTCACAGAGCATACAGCCCAGCACCAATCAGCTGTGCCCAGAGGTTGGCTGAATGAATGTGTGAATAAATGGGAGGTCTCCCATGGCTGGGTCTTTAGATCAGCCTTAGGGGCTTCAAGGGAAGGGAACTAGCCTAGGGTGAGCCCCTGAATGTGCCAGGAGCCCCCGCTGTAACCCTGAGATCCTGATCCTACTATCTCATTTAACCGATGAGAAAACGGAGGCTTAGAGCTATTAAAGGACACTCCCAAGCCCAGAGAGATTCACTGGCAGAGCCAGGACATGTGTGATTCAGAGCCCAGTTTAGGACAAGTGTCTGGGGGCCCCAATGCTTCTGGAGAGGGGAAGAGGTGTTCATTTTAGTTTCATCAAAACTCCTCCTCTTTGAATGATAATCCTAGAAAGCCAAACTGAAGCCAGGGTTTGGGGCTGTGGACTGGACTCTGATTGTTGGGGGGGGGGCGCTGAGGAAGGTCATACCTTTTCAGGATGAATCCAGTGGAGGCTTGGCCAAGAGAGGACCTTTGGAGTGTCTGCTGGAGGATGGGAGAACGAGTGAGTTTAAGTAATGGTTAAGAGCTTGGGCCATGGAAACAGACACCCTGGGTTTGAATCCTGCCTCTGCCACCTATTAGCTGTGTGACCTTGGAGAATCATTTCACCTCTTGGAATCTCAGTTTCCTCATCTGTAAAATGGGGATAATATGCCTCATATCAGGTTTTGGTGAGGATCGCAAATGTTGCATCCAAAGTGCTTGGCACATAGTAAGCTGTTTGTAGATGTTAGCTTTTACTGGTGGGGTCAGAATTAGGCTCTCTAGAATTTGGGGTAGGTTGAGAGTCAGGATAGAATTAGTGACAACTAGGACAAGGGCTGCCAGTCCATACGAGGCCTATGTTTGTCTGCTTCTTGGAATCACCCAGAGGACCCTGCTGGGGAGTCAGGAGGGCGTGAGCCCAGAGCTGACATTTGGGTAATAGCAGGATGAAGAGTGAAACAGATTTGAGTTCAAATCCTGCTGTGTCCATGTATGTTCTGGGTTACCTTGGGCAATGTACTTGTCCCCTTTAAGCTTCAGTTCCCCCTCTGTAAAATGGGGGTATTATTACCTGCTCCAAAGGAGTTTCATAAGGATTTAATAAGATCGTTATACCAGGCACACGTGTCCATCCAAGTGTCAGTTCCTTAGACCTCAGTAAGTGTTTTATTTCCTAAAATGATTTCCTCCCCAGGGCCTTCCCATGTCATACTATTTGATTTTGGAGAACTACGTGGGCTGCTTGTAGCTGGTTTTCTTCCATCCATCCCTCCATCCACTAATGCATCGACCCCTGTTTGAGACCAGACCTGCAACAGGCCCTGAGGATCCAGATAAAGCAACTCAGAGAGAGGCGGTTGCTCAGAGGAGCAGGGACAGGCTTCCCCATCTGAGAGGTGAGATGCTTCACTCAGTTTCGTAGGCAAGGAGATCAGAACAGGCCGTCAGGGGGGACCACATGTGCAAAGGCACAGAGGCCTGGTCCTGAGACTGTGGGGAGCCCTTTGAAAACCAGAATGGGAGGGGGCACAAGTAGGGACTCACTGTTTCCAGGGTCCTTCCAGGGCCGGACTCCCCCATCTCCCATTAACGAGGCGTGTGCGCTCTCTGCTGGCTTGCCTGCTGACTGCACACTGGGCTTTGGGAGACTCCCAGCTACTGGGTCTGGGAACCAAATGCCGGTAAAAGGTGGACTTCCTCGACTGGGAGGGCCCTCGGGGTCATCCACCTGGGCCTTACTGCTGGAGACAGGAGGCCCCGTATGGGGCAGGGAGCTTGCATAGCGCAGGAATTCGGGGCCCTAAGTTCAAGACTGGGCTCTGTCCATGCCTGGGGTCTCGGGGGGCGGGTGTGAGCTCCTCCCCAAGGAGTGGGGGTGGGTTGGGAGGGGGTGATCGTGGAGAGCAGAGGGGGTTTCAGATTCTCAGCCCTCACCCCATCTGGCTGGCCCCGGCGTGGGATTTCCTGTTTTGTCTTGGAGCAGAGTCACTGCAACCTGATAGCCGTGAAGTGAGAACTCAAGGTCTGTGTGTGTGTGTGTGTGTGTGTGTGTGTGTCTCAAAGGCTGACGCTGGTGTCCATCAGCAGGCCAGGGCTGGTGACATCACTGTACTCCTGCTCTGGTCTGCCTTTAAACAGGTTTGCCCAGCCCCAAGTCCTCAGGAGTGGCCACCGCTGTCTTGCCCTTGGTTCTCCAGCTTAAGGGGCGGTGGCAGTGGAATGGGAGGATGTGAAAGCAGGAGAGATGCTTGCCTTTCGAGCCCAGGTAGGAGACAAGGATGGATGCGAGAACTAGAATGGGCTTTGTAGCAGGCTAGAAGCGGGGAGTGTAGGAAAGATGAGAGTTTGCGATGCTGCCCAGGCTTCCGGCCTGAGTGATGACTTGCACCCCTCAATGAGATGAGGAGCTTGGGGGCACCTGCCCACAGCCACCGGGTGCCTGGAGGCTCATTACATATGGAGAGCACTGTTTCCTCCTGACCATCTCTTGTGCCCTTCCCAGCCCTTCTTCCTGGCTGGGCTGCTGTGTATGTGTGCACACGCATAGGCACGTGAGTGTGTGTGCTATGTGTGTCCCTGCCTGTGGGCTGGAAGCTTGGTGTTACCAGGGATGGGAACCATAAAAGCCTTATTGCTCCAGGAAGAGCCCTGCTAGGCTGGGAGGTGACCCTTTGATCCCTGTTCTGATCACATCAAGGCCAGGCATCTGAGCCTGCTCCCAGCAGGTGGCACGTGGAGACAGCCTGGCTTAGAGTTCAGATGGGAATTCCAGGCCTGCACCCATCTCCTCAGCGGGGTGGCCCCAGGCAAGTCCCTGCCTCTCTCTGAACCTCAGTGTCGTCACCTGGCAAATAGGACAGTGAGCTGTAGCTCACAGGTGCCTGGGGAGGATGGAATGAGGTATCGCAGGCAGAGGTCTCAGCGCGGTGCCTGGCACATGGCGTGCCCTGGATGAAGGGTGGAGGGGTTGTTATGTTTAAACCAGATGCTCTATTGCTCAGGACTCCGGCTACCACCTACCTGTCTGACTCTATGCCTTCTTTCTCCTGCTCCAGCCATACTGGCCTTCCTCCCGTGTCTGGAGAATGCAAGCCTTGGCCCAGTCTGGAGCCTTCTGCCCAGTTGTTGCCTGGTTGGTTCCTGCTCAGCCTTCAGGTCCCTATTTAATGTCACCTCCCTGGGGCAGTCTGCCCTGACTGCTCTGGCTAAGGCACCCAATGTGCCCATCCAGGCACTCTCTAGTATTCTCCTATTTTTTCTTCCTGGCATCTACCACTGCCAGAGCCTGAGTGGTATGTTTATTGTTTATGGCCCCACCCCTGCTCATCTGTTGTATTCTCCACTTTATCCCTGGTGTCTGCAATAGGGCTTGGCACATAGTAGGCCCTCAATCATTATATGTGGACTCTGTAGAGGCTTCTGCTGCATGGGGAGAGCTGGTATTTTGGAGCCAGACTGTCCTGGCTTGAACTTGGGTTGGAATTCCAGATGCTGGCTCCATCATTCATGGGCTGTGTGAGTCTCACGCCCCTCCTCTGGGCCTCAGTTTTCTCATCTGTTAGATGGGGCTAAGCAGAGTGACATCACAGCTGGTTAGAGGAAGCAATGAGATGGTGTGCATGCATCACGCAGGATTTATTGATAACAGTGTTGATAGCTGCTACGCTACTTATCATCCAGTCACTGTGTGCTGGGTGCTGCTGTAAGATCCCTACTTTTAAAAATTCATTTTGTCCTCACAATCACCCTGAGGAAGGGACTATTATCCTATTCCACAGATGAAGAAATTAAGGCTTAGCAAACTAACCATGCCCAGTGTTGATCCTATCTCTCCAGTAAGGGCTGTAGATGCAGGAGCTTTGGGGCCACGGCCAGTTTCTCTTGTTAGCATCTCACCAGTGCTCGGGGGGTTTGGGAATCCGACCCCCTGAGTCCTAATTCCAGCTCTGCCACTGACTTCCTGTGTGACCCCGGCTGGGTTTCTGCCCCCTCTAGAGTCCTGTTTCCCTGTGCGTGTGTGGCATCGTGAAGGTGCAGGGCCAGGTCAAGGGGTACAACCTCCAGGGCCCACAGGGCAGGGCAGGGAGCAGGGGAGGTGGCTGGACCTGGGAAGCGCTGGAGTGAGCTGGGCAGTGGCTGCTCGGCTCTGGCTGGTACTTGCCAGGAGGGAAAGCGGGCCTAGGATTGCCAATGTTTGAACTTTTCAAGAGAAGCAGAAAATTCAGATTTTGATGTGAAATCTGATTATTAAGTGTTGGCAAAAATTTTAAAAGAAAGAAAAAAAGAAAGACACCATGTGGGCCAAACAAAGGCCATTTGTGGGCTGCATTTGGGCTTGTGAGCTGTCACTTTGTAATCCATGGGATACCCGATATCTAGAGGCAATTTCCTGCTCCTGGACCCTTGATAAAAATGACTCACACCTCTGAGTGCTTACTATGTCTAGGGGCGTGTGTGATGTCATTTAACTCTTCCCCACATCCCCACTCCCAGTATTTCTACCATGTACTATTATCCCACTAATATTATCGTGTCCATTTGATAGGTGGACAGCTAAGGTCCAGAGAGGTTAAGTAACTTGTCCAGGGTCACACAGCTAATACATGGCACAGCTGGGGGACAAAGCAGGGCTCTCCTGCTCCAAAACTCCCTGATGTAACCACTGTACCATCCTGCCACAATGACCGCCCACCCCCCGCCCCCAGCCCTGAGACTATCTAGGCTTCTTCCTGCTAGGGCACCCTCATCCTGGCCTCCTGGGGACTCACACACTCACTGGTCAACTCCAGGGCTGGTCAGACACAATCTCAGCCCAGAAGGAGGGTGAGCCGGGCAGGAAGCCTTTTCCTCTTCCCCGGCACCCTGGGTTCTCCTCTCTGCAGATCCCCTGGTACTGCAGGCTGTGCTAGGGACCCGCTGGCTTGCTGAGAAACCTACAGAAGCAGCACCAAGGTCACGGCCTCCTCCATCAGCCCAGTCACAGACGTGAGGAAATGTCTCCTCCCGTTGGGAAATCCTGGTAGAGACTGTGTGCGCACGTGCTCAGGTTGGGTCGCTGTGTACGAGGGTGAGTTTGCACTCAGTTCTGTGACTGAGCTTGGTGGGCGGCAGTGTCCATTGCGGGGGTGCCTGTCCGGGGTCACTGTCATCTGGGCGGGCACTGGCTGAGCATGCAGGGCTGCTCCCTGCAACCTTTGGGAGCTGTGTGAATGTCACTTCTGCTGGTGAAGGTGGGAAACAGTGATTAAGGCAGCCACCATTTATTGTTTACCGGTGCTTCAGATAAATGATTCTCTTTAAATGCCACACAACCCTATAAAGCTGGTGTGATTGTGTCCATTTTGTGGGTGAAGATACTGAGGCTCAGAGGTAGGTAGTGACATGGCCAGGCTGTGGGTGAATAGCAGAATGGAGCTTGGATCCAGGTCTGCTGTCTCCAAAGCCATTGTTCTGCCCCCTTCCCCAGGCTTCCTGTTTGCATCAACGGTGACCCCATGCTGGGGCCAAAACCTTGCTCCAGTGGGCTCTCCTTGGGACTCCCCCTTTGTACCTTCAAAGTCCCCAGCCCACCTGGAGTTGGGTATCCTCTGCATCCCAGGCATTCCCGGCACTTTGGAAACCAACTGAGCTGTCATCTTGTCCAGTGTTCTTGGCTTATGACTGGGTATAGGGCTCTCAGTAGCTTGGGGACCTGCATAGGGTCACACACTGACCCTATTACAGTTTGGGGTTCAGACTCTGATGACTCTGGACGTTGATGAACAGAGCAGGCCTGGTCGCTTTCAGGGATGTGTTGGAGTTGGGGGCGTGCCCTTCCTCATGGTCTCCATTCTCTGTGCCATCCTGCTTTTCTATTTATTTATTTATTTATTTATTTAGGCTGCGCCGGGTCTTAGTTGTGGCATGCAGGATCTTCGCTGCCACGTGCGGGATCTTTAGTTGCGATATGCGAATACTTAGTTGTGGCATGCATGCAGGATCTAGTTCCCTGACCAGGGATCAAACCCGGGTCCCCTGCATTGGGAGCACGGGGTCTCAGCCATTGGACCACCAGGGAAGTCCCCCAACCTGCTTTTATAAGTGGCAGAGCCCGGCGTCCAGAGAGGGGACTCTTGACCTGACCTCGGTCACACCAGATTGGCCAGGTCTCGGCTTCCTTCAGCTCTAACTGTAACCAGTGGGCTTTGAGGGGACTTTGATTATACCTGCCTATCTTAGAATCCCCGCTGCACCTGAGAGGTGACAGTGTGATGCTGAGGATCCAGAGTTGGCTTTGGAGCCATACAAGGGACTTGAGGTCAAATCCTGGCTCTGTCACTTATTTGCTGGGTCATTTGGGTGAATCGCTTTATATCTCTGAGCCTCAGTTTCTTTATCTGTAAGGTGGGGATAATAATGGGACCTAGTTCATAAGAGTATTGTGAGGATTAATAGTAGTAATAGCTGTAATGACAGTTGCCAGACTTTGAGTGTTTACTATGAGCTGGTTGCTGCTATCCCATTTAATCCTCCCTGCAGCATTATGAGGCAGTTATTGCTATTATTCCCATTTTACAGAGGAGGAAACTGAGGCTCAGAGGAGTTAAATGGTTAGCTCGAGGTCTTCCACTAGTAAGTGGTAGTGCCTGGATTCCAGCCCAGTTCTGTCTGACTCCAAAGCCCAGAATGCTTAACCCAGGAGGGTTATTCAAGATATCTAACAATTGGCCTGGCCTGGGCCCTGAGCCATCAGAATAGACGCCTGCCATAAATAAACAAGCTGTCTGTCCTCCCAGCACCATCTTATCCACTACACACTCGACTGTGTTAAATGGGATTAATCCAGGAAATGAGATTACAGATGTCAAGCAGCTTGGAGAACCATGAAGCAGTCCACGTGCTTCTATTTCTCTTTACGCTGTGGGGAAGAGAAGGGCCTGGGAATCAGGAGAGCTGCGCTTAACTCCTGGCTCTGCCATGAACTTGCCGAATGACCATTGGTGGGTATGGGAAGCCAGTTTCCGGAGTCATGGATTAACAAGGTCTAAACCTGCCAAGGAGATGGTGCCCAGTTAGCATCGCTCAGGCGCATCCATGAGCTACTTACAAAGGGCTCATTAAAGAAGACCCAGGAGGCCTCCAGCTTGGCCTCAGTTTGGTAAATCACTCAATTAAGGGATCGTGTGTTCGAGTTTTTAAGAAACAACTTAAAACACATTGTGCCTATTTCATGTGTACAACTTGCTGTATTGAAAGCCTACACTTCGGGGAGATCTGACAGGTGCATACACTGGCGAGGGCACCACCACAATCACCCCTGACATCCCCATCACCTCGGAAAGTTTTCTCCTTCCCCTTAGCCACTCTTCCCTCCCTCCACTCCCATTCTCAGGCAAACCCTGATCTGTTTTCTGTCACTATAGATCACTTTGCCTTTTCTAGAAGTTTACACCAATGAAATCATACAGCATGCAGACTTTTGTGTCTAGCTTCCTTCAGTCAGTGTAATCTTTTCGAGATTCATCCAGAGTGTCCTGCGTTCCTTTTACTGCTGAGTAGTATTCTATCGTATTGGCTACACTACAGTTTGTGTTCCCATTCACCTTTGGACGGACATAGGGGTCGTTTCTAGTTTTAGACTATTACAAATAAAGCTGCTAGGGATATTTATGTACCAGTCTTTGTGTGGACATATATTTCATTTCTCCTGGGTAAATACCTAGCAATGGAAGGTCTGGGGGACTTGGAAGGGCGGACTGTTTTCCAGAGTGGTTGTACTGTTTTACATTCGCACCAGCAGTGTATGAGAGTTCCCGTTGCTTCACATCCTCACCGACACTTGGCATGGTTGGTCTTTCTAATAGTAGCCATTCTAATGGGTGTGTGGTGGGATTCAGTGTGGCTCCTGCTGCAGTCTTTTTTTTTTTTTTTGATGTGGACCATTTTTTAAAGTCTTTATTGAATTTGTTACAATATTGCTTCTGTTTTATGTTTTGGTTTTTTGGCCACGGGGCACGTGGGATCTTAGCTCCCTAACCAGGGCTCGAACCCTCAACCTCTGCACTGGAAGGCGAAGTCTTAACCACTGGACCACCAGGGAAGTCCCCTCCTGATGCAGTCTTTTTTTTTTTTTTTTTTTTTTTTGCGGTACGCGGGCCTCTCACTGTTGTGGCCTCTCCCGTTGCGGAGCACAGGCTCCAGAAGCGCAGGCTCAGTGGCCATGGCTCACGGGCCTAGCCGCTCCGCGGCATGTGGGATCTTCCCGGACCGGGGCACGAACCCGTGTCCCCTGCATCGGCAGGCGGACTCTCAACCACTGCGCCACCAGGGAAGCCCCCTGCTGCAGTCTTGATGGCCTCCGATGTGCTTGGGAGAGCAGACCTGAACAATGAAGAGGATGACCGACCATGGGACCCTCAGGGGGAGTGGGTGCTGATTGGTTTTCTGAGGCACCAGAAGGCAGAACTAGGGACAATGAGAGGGACCCATAGGGAGAGAGATGTCGTCTCAAATTTCAGAATGAACTTTCGATGTGTCACAGCTCTCTGATTACGGAGTGAGTGTCCTGATGGAGTCGTGAGCCCACCGTTGCTGGGAGTGGTCAAGCCTGGTGGAGATGTGTGGACAGGGATTCCAGCCTTGGGGGGGTTTGGCCTAGATTTCCACCGCGTTTTCCCCGGCCCTGGGGTTCTAAGGACGGTAAATGGTGAAAACTTCACTAGCGGCATTGGCGTGAATATCTGCATCTTGCTGGCTCCAACCCCCACCTTCTCCTGCAGGAGCCCCACATCTTAGGGGAGTTCCTGTCCCCTCTGAAGTGTGTGGGTGAATCCTCTGTGCTTATGAATGGGAGTAGGCAGCCACCCGCGTTGTCCTCTGTCCCCATCAGTCACCACTGCCACTGCTACCGTCGACTTCTCCATCAGGGCCCCGGCCCACCAGGTCCTGCCTCCCTGGCCCACAGGTTCTCAGTTCCACCATCACTGCAGGAGCTCACTGTTTGCTGGTAAATGAGGGGAAGAGTGCTTCTTGCGGGGGGCGGTCCCCCATCTGTTACGACAGCTCTGTCTGCTCACCCTCAGCCTTCTCCTCCTGGGCTTGGTGACTGGGCTGCAGCAGCTCCAGAAACCAGTTGGCAGGAGGAATTCAGAACCGCCTCCCTCCATCCTGAGACCCCTGCTGCTGGGTCTGGCTTGCTACCCACCCTGTGCTTCCTCTTATGAAGAGTTTGGGAAGAGTTTCTCCTTTGGCCCCTGACGGTGCTTCCTGGCTTCCCTTAGGTGCATGCCTCTAGTCTGCCAGACCCATCTTATGTGTGCCTGAACCCCAGCTAGGGCAGGACCCAAGCACCACTCTTGGTCCTGCCGCCATCCTGTGACCCAGTTCTCATGTGGGTAACTGGATGGCTCAGCCCTATGAACTGGATGTGTCCAGTCTCAGCTCTGGCCTGGTCAGGTCCTCTTTACCCAGTAGGAATAACCAAAGGCAAGTTATTGTACAAAGAAGGTTTTCTTTTGGACTATGTTCACCCCACTTGATTCGTATATTAAAAATCATACATCCACTTCTGAAACCATTGCTATAGAATGAGTTTTTTTGTGTGTATTAGCCAGGCTCATAGGTGGTCCCCACTGATCTGTCCTCCTGGGGTTCACACTCTTGTGTAGTGCCCCCCCAACACTGTGCCAGAGTTGCTCTGTGTGACCAATAAGTTATGGAAGAATTGATGGGGTCATTTCTTTTTTTTTCTTTTTTTTTTTTTTTTTGCGGTACGTGGGCCTCTCACTGCTGTGGCCTCTCCCGTTGCGGGGCACAGGCTCCGGACATGCAGGCTCAGCAGCCGTGGCTCACAGGACCAGCCGCTCCGCGGCATGTGGGATCTTCCCAGACCGGGGCACGAACCCGTGTCCTCTGCATCGGCAGGCGGACTCTCAACCACTGCGCCACCAGGGAAGCCCGATGGGGTCATTTCTGAGATTCGGTTAGAAAAGACCCTGCAGCTTCAGTCCTGGTAATTCACTCTCTCTCTCTCTCAGATCATTTGCTCTGGAGAAGGCCAGTTGTCCCGTTGTAAACAGCCTGATGGAGAGGGTTGTGTGGGGTGGAACTGTGTCCTCTAGCCAATAGCCAGCAAGAAACTGAAGCCTCCTGTCAATGGCCACACGGGTGGGCTTGAAAGTGGGTCCTCCAGTCCCATCAAGCCTTCAGAAGACTTGACGTCAACCTCATGGGAGACCCTGAGTCAGAGGCACCCACCTAAGATGCCCCTCAACTCCTGACGCTCAGAAAGTGTGGGAGATAAATGCTGCTTTAAATCACTAAATGTTTAAAGGGGATAATTTGTTATGCAGCAATGGATAACGAATACACCCTGGATTATGTACTCCTATTTGAGATAGCAATCATTTCCCCTGCCTTACCCCATCCAAACAACAAAGATAGAAGCCTGGTGTCATGTGGGTAGCCCTCCTGGTCCAGCACAGCTGATTGGACCAGGCTGAGACTTTCTAGGAATTCTTTTTTCTTTCTCTTTTCTCTTTTTACCCTTTCTCCTCCCTCCCTTCTTGTCTATTTTTCTTTCAGTAGGAAGAGGGGAAGATTGAATCAAATAACTATGTGACTGAGCTGGTAAACTCTGGGGGTGGAACCACCAAGCTGGTCTGCAGAGAGAGAAAATTAAAGTGAGAGAGAAACGGATGAGAGACCTAGCTGGGGAGATATATGCTGCTTGTGGACCTGGCAGGTTTGGTGTGTCCAGTTTTGCTGCTGGCAGTTGTATTCTGGGAAACTCCTCTGATGCTTAAAATAATCCTCCTTTTACCTGAGTTTCCTTAAGTTTCTGCTTTTTCCAATCAAATCATCTGAAGTCAATAATCTGTGTAGGCAACATTTTTTTTTTTGAATAGACATAAACCATTCCATTGAGTGGACCTGTTTAAGTTTACACAACCGTTCTCCTCTGGTTGGACATTTAGGTTATTTCCAATTTCTCTCTGTTGTAAACAATGCCACGATGAACATCCTCAGCAGTTGAAGGTTTGTTTCGCATCTCCAGTGATATCTTCAAGAGGGCTTCCCAGAAGTGAGAAGAGTGAGCCGAAACGTCCTATTAAATGACTTTCCAGAAAAATGACACTGATACTCCCACCAGCTGTAGAGGAAATCACTCATCTCACCCGCCCTCACCAGCCTTAGGTTTCTCTCACTGGAGGTTGCATTCTCCTGCCATGTATCGGTCCGAGGTGGGCTGGGCTCTGTGCACTGTGCTGGGGGCCATGCCCAGATGTTTAGGCAGCAGCCATGTCGTGCTGGCATCTTGAGGGTCTAAACAAGTAGGGAAAGATATATGTCGTTTTCTTTTATTTAAAATGAAATGGATTCTAAACACCACTTAAAAATACATTAATAATGGTGTTGGTGTATCATTCATCTTGAACAAGTGACAGATGTTTCCCTCAGCAAAATGCCAAAGTGGGAAAGTGGGTTAGGGAGTCAGGAGATTGATTAGTTTCTGTCAAGGGGCTCATTACCTCTCGGCCAGATGATCTCCTGACTGGCCCCCTTCCTCCAGCTCCTGCACCTCCCGCCCTGGCCCCCTCTGCCCCCCTTGCTGATGTCTAGTTAATCTTGCCGATAGGATTCAGGGGAGTGGGATGGTGGGAGGCTTGGAGTCAGGTGGCCAGGGTTCTGGCCTGGGTTCAGTCACTGAGTTCCTGGGTGTGGTGGACACCTGCTTCTGTTCCCCCCTTTCTTGGATCAGCACTCTGATTTTTCTTTGGGGTGTCACATGGGTCTGACACTGCTCCCCCGCACCTCACCTCCACTCTAATGGGAAGCATATTATACCTAGGCTTGGCCATTGAGGGTTCTGCAGACCTCTGGCCCAATGATTGGTTCACAGGGGAGGTGGCGTGTGTCCCAAGCTGAGCCAGCCATTGTTTGAGGCCTTGATCCAACTGTACCTGAAGTTCACCCTTCAACATCCTGGTTATGTGAGTCAAGTCCCCTCCTCCTTCTTCCTCTTCCTCTTCCTCCTCCTCCGCCTTCTCTGCTTCTTCTTCTTTTTCCTCTTCTTTTTTTAAGAAGTCCATCTGAATTGGCTGCTTGTTACTTGTAAACAAAAGAGTTGTGACTGACACGCAGTATGACCTTGAATAAATCCTTTCTTTTTGGTAGCCTCAGTTGCCCCACCTGGAAATGAAAGAGCTGGATTCGCTGGAAGAGGTTCCCTCAGCCTGGGAGGTTCAAGTTCCCCATCTGGGTTGTGGAAACCCGTACATTGGAAGGGTCAGAGATGGATGGGCTGGCTCATGTGGAGACTGTCACTGTGCAGCTTCGCCCGGGGAAACCTCAGTGGGCGTGCTCTCCCCAGACCTCCAAAAGGCTGCCCCGGAGCAAAGACATTGGCAGAGCAGTCCCCCTGGGGGAAGACCCAGTGGCTCACTGTGTTCCCTAGTGTGGAGCATTGTGACCAGCAGTGAGATACGCTGACCCTGCTATGTGTCTCTCAATGGGTCCCAAGTACCTTCAGGGTTAAGTCCACTCCCCTTAGATGGGCGGAAGGCCAGCCTCCACATAGGGCTTAATAAATATTAAATGAATGGATAAATGAACAAATGCCCTTCATGATCAGGCTCTTGCCCAACTCCCCAGCCCTAGACTCAGACCCTCCACCTTTTACCCTGCACACTCCACTCCCCACCCGCTTGAACACTCCATGTTCTCTCTTTTTTTTTTAAGCCAAGTAGCCTTTTTATTTATTTATTTATTTATTTTGGCTCAGTTGGGTCTTTGTTTCTGTGCGAGGGCTTTCTCTAGCTGTGGCAAGCGGGGGCCACTCTTCATCGCAGTGCGCGGGCCTCTCACCATCGCGGCCTCTCTTGTTGCGGAGCACAGGCTCCAGATGCGCAGGCTCAGTAGTTGTGGCTCACGGGCCTAGTTGCTCCGCGGCATGTGGGATCCTCCCAGACCAGGGCAAACCCGTGTCCCCTGCATTAGCAGGCAGATTCTCAACCACTGTGCCACCAGGGAAGCCCCAAACACGCCATGTTCTCTTATGCCTCAGTCTCATCTGTGCGGTTCCTCTGCCAGCATCTCTTCCTGCCCCGCCATCCCCCCTCCACAGGCAAACTTGCACTTTTCCTTCCATACACAGCTCATTCACTGACCCAGCAAGAGTTTCTGGAGCCCCTACTATGTTCTGGGCACTCTTCTGGGTGCTGGCATTGACCCAAACAGTGAAGTCCCAGTTAACATGGAGCTTAATTATTGTGAGGGGCACAGCAAACACAGAGGAGGCCAGTGGGTGATAAATGCTATGGAACAAGGGTGGAGATGCGGTGCTGCTGGGGGGCACGGTTGTTTTGTTGTTAATAGGGGCTGGTCAGGGAAGATTTCTTGGATCCAGTGACATTCAAGCTGAGACCCATAGGAGGGAGGGACTGACCTGCGAGAAGGGTGGTCCAGGAGGAGGGAACAGCAGATGCAAAGACCCTGAGTGGGGAGGAGACCCTTGTGCTGGAGTGTGGGCGGGGGGCGGGCAGGGGCGGGGGTCAGAGGGTAACAGCGGAAGGCGGGGAGGGCAGCTGTGCAGGGCCACGTAGGCCCTCACTGGCCTTTTATCCTGAGCGAGAAGGGAGCCACGGCCACGGCAGGGTTTTGAAGGGGAAGGGGCAAAGCAGATAGACCGGTTTGGAGGCTCTGGCAAAAACCCAGGGTGATGGCCTTGGGAGCGGCAGGAGTGGTCTGATTCTGCATCTGTTTTGAGGGTGAGAGGGGCAGGATCATCCCATGTGAGGGTGTGAGGGTGAGCAAGGGGGTGCTCGTGCAGGAGCTGGCAGGCTGCGGCCAGTGGCTGGGGGCAGCGCGGACTGGGGCGGGCGTCTGGCCCGCTGACTCTGAAATGCCCATTGCTCAGCCTCGAAGGCTCCTGGAAGTGAGGGTGGATGTGGGAACCTGGAGGTCTGGGAACCGGTTGGGGCCGGAGGTATGAGTTTGGGTGTCATCCGCAGAAAGGTGCTTAAAAGCAGGGGCTGTGTGAGGGAGTGAGGGTGAAGGAGACCACCTCCCATCTTTGGACGAACCCTCCGAAGCAGGAGGAAGACTGACCAAGGTGCCCAGAAGTAAGAGCAGACAGCGTGTTGTCCAGACTGTGTGCAGGCTGCTGGCCGGTCACTTAAAATGGGGCTGGGGCTTGGCTGTTGGGCCCAGTAACTGGCAGTCGTTGGTGACCTTGACAAGAGAGGTGGGGACCAGCAGGCTCCAGAGGGAAAGGACGGAGGACTGGAGACAGTGCCAGAGAAGGGTGGGGGGCCAGGGGTCAGGGGTCAGGGGTCAGGGAATGTATCTTTGAGCAAAGCCTGAGTGAAAAGCGGGGACAAAGGATGGGGACATGGTGGAGGAAAGTTCCACAGGCAGAGGGAACTACTGGGGCCAAGTCCCCAGGGGGGGAGGGCCCCAGTGGATTTGGATAAGAGGAGGGTGCTGAGGGGGAAGCAGCAGCAGGCACGACTTCATGGGGCTGGGGAGCAGCTGGCATTTAGTCTGGAGGGTGATGAGAAGCTACAAGAGGACTTTGAGAGTTTTATTTGTTTATTTAAAAAAACTGCCCTCTGGCTCCCAAATGGGGAACTTTAGGAGGCTTTGATTAGGAGCAGGCCCGCTGAGTCGCTTGCTGCTCTCCCCTTATCTAGGGCCCTCCCCTGCCCGCCCGCGGGTCTTGGCCTCTGTCCCCGCTGCCTCTGATCTGAGGCAGGCTGCTTGCGTGGGCCCCCCTGGGCCACCCGGGTCGCGGAAGCTGGGGGACAACAGGCGTGTCCTGAGCAGAGCCGGGCCTCTCTGGCCATGTAAGGGCCCTTTGTCCCGGGTCGGCAGTACAGTTTGATGGGACCTTAGTGGGGCCAGAACTGGCCTCTGATACCCGCCAGACAAAGGGCCTCTTTGAGAGGCCAGGAAGTGAGGAGCTGGGATTTATCCACCCAGGGATTCGAGGGACCAGCGGGGGGCCAAAGAGCTGGGAGCCTGAGGCTCAGGCAGACCTTTTACTGTCACGTCATCAAAACTGTTATTACTGGTTTGAAGGTGATTTCTCCCTCCCCTCTGAGCCACCCCCAACCCTGCTGCCTACCTCATCCCCTCCAAGGGACCTGTCTGGGGTCTCACCACCCAAGAGAGTGGCTGAGGTGGGAGTCAAAGCAGGACGGCTCTCACTCTGTGTGGGACACAACCCTTCCAAACACTTTCCAGGTATCAGCTCAGTTAATTCTCACCATGACTCTATGAAGGGGAGACCGGTATTACCCCCATTTTACAGATGAACAAATGGAGGCATGACGTGGTTAAGAAACTGGCCCAAGATCACCTGTAAGGGGTGGGGCTGGGGTTTGGTCCCAGACAGCGTCTGACTTGCTGGAGTCATGCAAGATCACGACTCTCAACACCTGAATTTTATAGAAGGCCTGAGAGGGGGAGGGGGTGTCCAGGGCACAGAGCCAGTTATGGGAAGGCTGGGACCAGAGCCCAGGGCTATGCCACCGAGTGCTGAGGCCTGGATTTGCATCCCAGCCCCTCAAAATTACTTGTGTGACCCTGGGCAAGTCCCTTACTTTTTCTGAGGCTTTTCCCTTCAACCCTTGGGGACAATAACCCCCTCTCACAGGATTGCTGTGCTGACTAAATGAGGTGAGGGCCGCGTGTGCTCAGCAGTGTCTGGTGTGGGGCGTGGCCTCCCGGTGGTGAGTTCCTTTCTTTCCCCTTCCCCACTCTCAGGTGCCAGCGCTGACCACAGCTTAGCGGGTGACATGTTCCATGGCATTCACACCTCAATAGTGGCCTCTAAAGCCACGGCTTTTCATCAAGGTGCTGGTCCGAATCACCAGGGAACTGTACAAAGATCCATGCCATGAGTCCCACCCTAGAGATTCTGACCCAAGCTCCTTCAAGCCTTTAGATCCAAAGGAGTGAACCCCTAATAGTGGAATGCCTGACTCTGAAGAGTGATATAGGAGAGACTTGGAAGGCTGGAGTTGGGTGTGTGTGTGTGGGGGGGGAATTTCCTTCCCATATCCCCAGTGTGTTCAGCCAGCCCTGACGGAGAAGCAACCCCCTTGTCTAGTGGGCCAGCTAATTGAGTCTGCTAAGCTTTGCCTTTAATTAAAGAGGAGGGGAGTCAATAGTCTGGGGGTTCACGGAGCTAGTGATCTGTCAGGAGCTGATGTTCAATTTTCCTTGATCAAACCTCATTTCCAAATGTCCTTTCTTGAGGGGAGAGGATCTGTTTCTCTTCACTGCCCTTTGCTCCTTTCCTAATGACAGCTGGCCTTTGTGTGTGCGTGCTCTGTCCTGGGCTGAGGGCACTCAGTGTCCTATTTAACTCTTCCAACAACCCTATGCAGTAGGTACACTTATGCCCTTTTAATAGATGAGGAAATGGAGGCTCTTAGACCACAAAACCACTTGCTCAAGGATATACAGCTGCTAATCTATAGGCTAATTTTTTATCTTCTCAAAGAACCAACTTTTAGTTTTATTGATCTTTGCTATTGTTTTCTTTGTTTCTATTTCATTTATTTCTGCTCTGATCTTTATGATTTCTTTCTTTCTGCTAACTTTGGGTTTTGTTTGTTCTTCTTTCTATTGTTCCTTTAGGTGTAAGGTTAGATTGTTTATTTGAGATTTTTCTTGTTTCTTGAGGTAGGCTTGTATAGCTATAAACTTCCCTCTTAGAACTGCTTTTGCTGCATCCCATAGGTTTTGGATCATCGTGTTTTCACTGTCATTTGTCTCTAGGTATTTTTTGATTTCCTCTTTGATTTCTTCAGTGATCTCTTGGTTATTTAGTAACGTATTGTTTAGCCTCCATGTGTTTGTGTTTTCTACGTTTTTTTCCCTGTAATTCATTTTTAATCTCATAGTGTTATGGTCAGAAAAGATGCTTGATATGATTTCAATTTTCTTCAATTTACTGAAGCTTGATTTGTGACCCAAGGTGTGATCTATCCTGGAGAATGTTCTGTGAGCACTTGAGAAGAAAGTGTAATCTGCTGTTTTTGGATGGAATGTCCTATAAATATCAATTAAATCTATCTGGTCTATTGTGTCATTTAAAGCTTTTGTTTCCTTATTTATTTTCATTTTGGATGATCTGTCCATTGGTGTAAGTGAGGTGTTGAAGTCCCCCACTATTATTGTGTTACTGTCGATTTCCTCTTTTATAGCTGTTAGCAGTTGCCTTATGTATTGAGGTGCTCCTATGCTGGGTGCATATATATTTATAATTGTTATATCTTCTTCTTGGATTGATCCCCTGATCATTATGTAGTGTCCTTCCTTGTCTCTTGTAACACTCTTTATTTTAAAGTCTATTTTACCCGATATGAGTATTGCTACTCCAGCTTTCTTTTGATTTCCATTTGCATGGAATAGCTTTTTCTATCCCCTCACTTTCAGTCTGAATGTGTCCCTAGGTCTGAAGTGGGTCTCTTGTAGACAGCATATAGATGGGTCTTGTTTTTGTATCCATTCAGCAAGCCTGTGTCTTTTGGTTGGAGCATTTAATCCATTCACGTTTAGGGTAATTATCGATATGTATGTTCCTATGACCATTTTCTTAATTGTTTTGGGTTTGTTTTTGTAGGTCCTTTTCTTCTCTTGTGTTTCCCACTTAGAGAAGTTCCTTTAGCATTTGTTTTAGAGCTGGTTTGGTGGTGCTGAATTCTCTTAGCTTTTGCTTGTCTGTAAAGCTTTTGATTTCTCTATCGAATCTGAATGAGATCCTTGCCAGGTAGTGTAATCTTGGTTGTAGGTTCCTCCCTTTCATCACTTTAAATATATCATGCCACTCCCTTCTGGCTTGTAGAGTTTCTGCTGAGAAATCAGCTGTTAACCTTATGGGAGTTCCCTTGTATGTTATTTGTCGTTTTTCACTTGCTGCTTTTTTTTTTTTTTTAATTTATGTTTGGCTGTGCTGGGTCTTCGTGGCTGCGTGTGGGCTTCCTCCAGTTGCTGTGAGCGGGGACCACTCTTTGTTGCGGAGCGCGGGCCTCTCACTGTGGTGGCCTCTCTTGTTGCGGAGCACGGGCTCTAGGCGCACAGGCCTCAGTAGCTGTGGATCGTGGGCCCAGTTGCTCCACGGCACGTGGGATCCCCCTGGACCAGGGCTCGAACCCATGTCCCCCTCATTGGCAAATGGATTCCAAACCACTGCGCCACCAAAGAAGCCCCTCACTTGCTGCTTTTAATAATTTTTCTTTGTCTTTAATTTTTGCCAATTTGATTACTATGTGTCTCGGCCTGTTTCTGCTTGGGTTTATCCTGTATAGGACTCTCTGCATTTCCTGGACTTGGGTGGCTGTTTCCTTTCCCATGTTAGGGAAGTTTTCGACTATAATCTCTTCAAATATTTTCTCGGGTCCTTGCTCTCTTCTCCTTCTGGGACCCCTATATAATGCGAATATTGTTGCATTTAATATTGTCCCAGAGGTGTCTTAGGCTGTTTTCATTTCTTTTCATTCTTTTTTCTTTATTCTGTTCCACAGCAGTGAATTCCACCATTCTGTCTTCCAGGTCACTTATCCGTTCTTCTGCCTCAGTTATTCTGCTATTGATTCCTTCTAGTGTCGTTTTCATTTCAGTTATTGTATTGTTAATCTCTGTTTGTTTGTTCTTTAATTCTTCTAGGTCTTTGTTAAACATTTCTTGCATCTTCTCGATCTTTGCCTCCATTCTTTTTCCGAGGTCCTGGATCATCTTCACTATCATTATTCTGAATTTTTTTTCTGAAAGGTTGCCTATTTCCACTTCATTTAGTTGTTTTTCTGGGGTTTTATCTTGTTCCTTCATCTGGTACATAGCCCTCTGCCTTTTCATCTTGTCTATCTGTGAATGTGTGTCTATAGGCTAATATTTTAAGACTTTGGTCTTAACCCTTACTCTGTATCTGATGGAAATGAAAACCCAGGTAGCCTGCAGCCAACAGAAAACTTAGTTACCAGTGCTGAAAGAACTAGGGGTTTAGCATTCTCACATGATGAGAAATCTAGGGCTGGTACAGCAGCAGCTCAGTGACAGTGTCGGAGAACAGGCTCTACTCTGTTGTCCCTAACTTGTGGGTTTTTTTTTGCCCTCATAGTTCCAAAGTGGCTGCCACACTTCCAGCACTCACATTTGCATTCCATGAAGAAAGGCAGTGGAAAGGCCAAAGTTCTCTAATTTGGAAGGCTTTGTCTTTTTATTTCGGAAGTGAAGGCCTTCCTAGCAGACTCCCACCTAGATCTCCTTGGCCAGAATGTGTCCCTGGCTACCCTTGGCTGGAAGGTAGTTTGAAAAAATGAGACATTAGCCATCCAGCCTCTAGAGTTGCAGAAAGCAATGAAGGAGGTGGCTGGGAAAGGTGATGTGGGGCCAACTCGTGTTCTTGCCTGGCCTTCTATTGTGGTCTCTCCAAGCAGGTCTCTTCACCTGTTCAATGTCCCCCCATAGATGCTGGATTCCAGCCTGGGGAGTTGAGGGACTTTTTAGGTGCTTCTGCTGTCCAAGGTGTGGGCAGTGATGGGAAGCCTGGAGAGCTTGACTATCAGGACAGTTTGTTTTCTGGGCCTCATTTCCTCATCTGTAAAATGTGACCTGCCTGGCGGGGTGGCCGCAGGACTACAGGAGACAGTGGGCACCAGGAGTCTGGCCGTAGTGGCAGAGCCACGGAAGGCAGGGTATGGCATTCGTAGAGCCCGGCTGAGCCACTCACCATCCTCATACAGGCTGCAGCTCCCCCAGCTGGAAAATGGGAATGAACTCATTTTATCTATGCTGTAGGGTTGTTCTGAGGGTTACATGAACTTATGCACCGAAGTGCTTCAGTGACTGTTTCTGACTGTTTCTTTGGGACAGGTTCCTAGAGGGGTGAGACCTTTTTGGAAGTTCTCATTCCACAGGGAGGAGGTGCTGTTTCCAGCAGGAATTTGAGGAGGGAAATGAGGTCAAGAGCTGGTGGAGGGGCTGGAGGCCCTGCAGAGACTGGGGGTGACTCCCCGACACCTCCCCAGTCCTGCTGCCTCTAAAGAGGGCCCAGGGGACCCATCAGATGGTCCGCCCTCTGTGGGCCTGTAATGGGCTGACCCCAGTATCCTCCCCACCACAGCCCCAATCAACAGCTCTCTGCTGGGCTTTGAGCCAGCTACTGCAGTGGCCTGGTCTGCGTGGCCAGTCACAGCCCTGTCCCAAAATAAGCCCCTTGGAGGAACAGAGGTGGCTCACTGGGACCCCCCCACCCCCAATAGGTTCCTGACCTGCTTAGGAGGGAAGCAGACAAGCTTTACCTCTCTGTGCCTCTGCATCCTGGGAAAACTGGGGATGGTGGGGATGTGGTAGCCCCCTCCCCACAGTTCCATTTTGTCTTGGTTCCTGGCCTCTGTCTGGGCCAGACTCTCCAGGGTCTTGGAGAGAAGGAGTAGGTGTATGTGTTGGGGGCTGACAGTTGTGGGGTTCCAGTCCTGTTCTGCCCTGCCCTGTCCTGTAACCATGGCCGGTGCCTTCTACTCTCTGGGTTCCTCGCCTCTGTAAAAAGATCCTCTTTCTAAGCCTCTTCCAACTTGGACATCTCCGTGACTGTGAATTCATGACTCAGTGTGTCCCCTGCCCAGGGGCAGCTTGCAACAGACCTTGGAGCCTCCTGCCTAAGAAGGGGCCCCAGGACAGTCCTCCCTCCCTCAGTCCAGAGCGGGACACAAGCTGGGTTTGTGGGTGCAGTGCGCCCCCTGGTGGCTTCTCTGGAACACTGCTCGTCCAGGCCCCAGTCCCCAAGGCCTCTGTGCTGGGTGAGGGCTGGCAGGGCCCAGCTGTAGGAGAAGTAGTTTTCTCTCCTTTTAAGGGAGATGGGTGGAGATGGGGTTGCTATAGTTCCTGGGAAGCTTTTTGACCCCAAAATGTAATCCTGCCACCAGCATCCCCATCTCAGAGAAACCAGCCTCCTGGCTGGGATTTTTCCCTCTTGTTTCTGGGGAGTTGGTGTGGGTCCTTTGTGAATTGAGTGGATCATCCCCATGTTGCAGATGAGGAGACTGAGTCTCACGGACCTCAGAGATTAGGTTCATGGTCTCCGCCTCACCCTGCTAAATGTTTGTGTCTCCTCCAAATTCATATGTTGAAAGCCTGCCCCCTGCCCTGGGACACCCTGTGGTTACTCTGGCCTCCCAGGCTGGACTCACATGGTTCCCTCTGCTTGGACACTGTCCCCTTCCTCGGAGTAATGTTCATCCTTCAGATGTCATATCAAGTGCTATTTTATTTATGTTTATTATTTTGGGGGGTAAAATATGCCTATCATACAATTTACCGTTTTAACCATGTTTAAGTGTATGGTTCAGTGGCATTAAATACATTCACACTGTTATGCAACCGTCACCACCATCCAGCTCTGGAACTTTTCCATCTTCCCAAACTCAAACTCTGTACCTATAAAACAACAACTCCCCATTCCCTCCTCTCCCCAGCCCTTGGCAACCACTATTTTACTTTCTGTCTCTATGAATTTGACTATTTGAGGTAACTTATATAAGCAGAATCATACAATATTTGTCTTATTTCACTTAGCATAATGTCTTCAAGGTTAATCCATGTTGTAGCACATGACAGAATTTCCTTCCTTTTAAAAGCTGAATAATATTCCATTGTGTGTATATACTATGCTTTGTTCATCTATTCATCCGTTGATGGACAATTGGGTTGCTTCTACCTTTTGGCTATTATGAATAATGCAGCTATGAACATAGGTATACAAGTATTTATTTGAGTCCCTACTTTCAGTTCTTTTGGCTATATACTCAGAAGTGGAATTGCTGGGTCATATGGTAATTCCAAGTTTGATTTTTTGAGGAATTTCCGTATCATTTTCTACAGTGGCTGCACCATTTTACGTTTCTATCAGCAATGCACAAAGGTTCTAATTTCTCCATATCCTTGCCAACACTTGTTCTTAAAAAAATTTTTTTTTAATACTAGTTATCCTAATGGGTGTGAAGTGGTATCTCATTGTGGTGTTGATTTGCATTTTCCTAATGATTAGTGATGCTAAGCCTCTTTTCATGTACTTATTGCTCTTTTACTTTTTAAAACTATTTTCCGCAGATCAGAAAGCTTGACCATCATCTGAGAACTAGTTAGAAATGTAAATTCTCAGACCCCATGAAGGATAGACTGAATTGGAAACTCTGCACCTGGGCCCCAGGAATCTGGGTTTTATTCAGTCAGCACTAGGTAATTCTGATGCACACTCAAGTGTAAAAACCACTGGTCTGGGCACTGTGCCAGGCACTTTGCAGTATTGTTTCATTTATTACACTGTTATTATTCCCATTTGGCATATGAGAAAACCAAAGCTCAGAGAGGTGAAGTCCCTTGCCTAAAGTCACACAGAGTGCATGCTCCAAACTCCTAAGCTGTCTGTGAGGTGCGTTCCATGGGATTTACCAGGAGCCTGGGCTGGGGCTCCCTGGCTGGGCCAGCAGGGGGAGTCCTTTACCCAGGGCCCAGAGTCTAGGCTTGGAGAGACTGGGGAGGCTGAGCCCTTGGAAGCTGGGCAGGACCCTAAGGTTTCACTCCTACCCGCTTCAGTCCTCACCACTTACCCTACCCTCATCTCTCCCACTTGGACTCTCAGCTTCTGACTGCAAAGAACGCTGGGACAGGGACTCAGGGCAACTTGGCTGAAGTTTGAGAGGTCTCATTAACAAGCTGTGTGACCTTGGGTATGTTGCTGAACCATCCTGAGCCTCAGTTTCCCCATCTCTAAAATGGAGGTTACCATCCTGCCTTGGTGATCCACTGAGAACATGAAGGGCCCTTCAGGTCTGAGGCGTTTTGGCTTCCTGGAGGGTTGAGATGACTGATGTTCTTTGTGGGGAATGGAAAAATGAACCTTTACTGGGTGCTAAGTATGTGCCTGGCACTCTCAATGTGACATGAGTTTATGCCAACATAGTGAAGTAAGGAATATTATACCCATTTTACAGATGAGGAAACTGGGCTCAGAGAAGAGACATGAGTTGCCTAAGGTTCCCATGGCCAGAAAATGGCAGAGCTGGAGTTCCAACTCAGGTTCTCTCTTCTTCCAGGCAGCCGTCCAAACAGAGGGCTAATGTCTACTCCAAGGAGGGATGGGGAGATAAGGAGGCCAAGTTGTATCCATCCCTCCCTCTTTCCTTGGACTCTGGGACTAGGCCACCTGCCTTTGGTTCCACCACCTACTAGCTGTGCTCCCCATGGGAAGATCACTCCTGCTCTGGGCTAAATGTTTGTGTCTCCCCCAAACTCATATGTGGAAATCTAACCCCTAAGATGATGGTGTTAGAAGGTGGGGACTTTGGGAGGTGACTAGGCCATGAGGATGGAGCCCTCCTAAGTGAGATTAGTGACCTTGTTAAAGGGACCCCCAAGAGTCCCCTCACCCCTTACACGTGTGAGGACATGTGGAAGATGGCTGTCTGTGGACCAAGAAATGGGCCCTCACCAGACACTGAATCTGCTGGTGTCTTAATCTTGGACTTCCCAGCCTCCAGAACTGTGAGAAATAATTTTCCATTGTTTGTAAACCACCATTGTTTGTAGTCTATGGTCTTTTGTTAGAGCAGTCTGAACAGATTAAGACACTCTTCATCCTGAGCCTCAGTTTGCTTGTTTGTACAGTAGAAATAATAAACCGTGGATTATTCAGGATTTTAACTGGCTCACAGTATGGGAAGTGCAGGAATGGAAATATTGGGGTGACCTTCTCTGTCAGCCAGTCACTCTGTCAGTCTCCGTGTGACTCTTGGTTTCTCAGTCTGCCTCTACGTCTCTCTTGGCTCTGCTTGTCTCTTGACTGCTGGCCTCACTTTCTCCTACTGCACACAGGCTTCCTTGATGTGGTGAGTGAGGACAGGAGGACAGGGCCATGGGCAGCATTGGGCTGTGTCTTTCCAGTTCAGCCACACCAGGGAAACAGAGAGCATCTCTACCAACATCCAAATATAAAATACCAGGGCAAGAGTCTGATTGGCTGAGCTTGTCTATTCCTGGGCCAATCGCTGTGGCCAGTTGGAGATGAGATGCTCCTATTGGCCAGATCTAGGTCACATGTCCACCCTTCTGGTTGGAGGGAGAGGTGCTGTGATAAGCAGTCTCACTAGAACCACTTGGAGTGGGACTAAGGTGATCAGCCACAGCTAACTCATCACGCTTACCACGTGCCAGCACTGTTCTAAGAAGCACCTTAAATGCGCTAATTCATTTCACTCTCGGAACAATGATCCCATTTTGCAGGAAAGGAACTGAGGCAGAGAGGCACACAGCTGGTGAGTAGTGCGGCTGGGATTTGAACTTCATCTGGTTCCAGAGCTCCTGCTCGTGCTTCACCTAAAGAACAACTCTAATGGTTGCAGAGTTACCAGGAGCAGAGGGGAGGGCTGGTTGGCAGACAAAAGCTGCCCATTTCCCTTCTACCACCCATGGGATCTTTTGATGACACGGAAGGCACTCAAACCTGGGCTTGGCACACAGTGGGATTTGGGGGATGGAAGTTCCCTTCCCTTTCCTTGGGAAGTCAGGGCACCAGCTTCTTCCCAAGGGAACTGGGTTGGTGTGCCCAGTTGAAAGGGCTCTATGGTTGTAATCCAGCCTGAGCAGCTCAGGAGGACCACTGCTCCCTCCCCTGACGGGAACACTGGAGGAAGCCATTCGGGCCGTCCTATTGCAGCCCCCACTGCCCCCCGCAGAGGTCCTTCTCTCAGTGCAGACGGCCTGGGTGAGGGCCTGGGGTTGGGGTCGGGTCTGGGTTTGGGGTCAGGTCTGGAGTCTGAGGGCGTCTTGCTGCTGGGGCATCGTGCCTCCTCCTGGGTGTCATGCTCCTTCTCTCTGTGTTATCCTTGGAGCCCATGGGTCATGGGCTCACCAGGGGCTGGGGTGGGCCTCCGCTGGGTACACAAACACCAGTCGGCCATCCAGTGACCAATGAACAAGGGGAGCCCTCAGCAGAACTCGATAAGGTTTCCAAAAACAAGACTGGGCTTCCTGGAATGTGTTCCTCCCTCCTGCTGGCGGCTGCTAATTTATGCTAATCAGATGCTTGAAAACCCCAAGTCCCCAGTGGGTCCAGGGGGACAGGGAGGATCCAACTGGCTGAGCAGGGGATGAAGTGGACCTGTGTTTCCCTGGCTGCCTGGTCCCTTACCTGGGCCCCCGGAGCGGCCCCGGTTCTCCTTAACCCCTGCCCTGCTGAGCCAGAGGGGCCCCGTCTTGTCCTGGGCGGGGAGGCAGTGTCCCTGGGGAAGGTCAGGGGAATGGGGCTTCCAGACACGTAAGCTGTGTGCCTGGGGAAAGGTCAGGTCCCTGACAGGCATTATCTCATTGACTCCTCTCCCGATGCCCCCATAGGAGTCACAGTGGCCTTGAGGATACAGAGGCCAGGAGGGGTTTAGAGACTTGCCTGGAAATGGGAGCAGTTGGTGACAACTCTGGTGTCAGGCAACCAGGGGCTGAGCTCCTGGATTGGCCACTTAACAGTGTACGACCTTGAACAAGCTGTGTAACTTTTGTGCCTCAGTCCCCTCATCTTCAAAATGGGGATGATACCAGTGCTTCCTTCAGGGGTGTGGAGGGATCAAATGAGAGGCTGCACAGGTGGGTGGGCACTCAGCTGCTTCATCCATGACCATCAGCAAACCCTGGAGTGGAGCTGGGGGCAGCTCCAGTGTCCGACTCTGGAACCTGGGCTCTTCCAGAGGCCCCAGGCTCCTTCCTCGATGAAGATTCTGAGGACAAGGACATTCCCAAGGCCGAGACCCTTTCCATCCAAGGCTCCTACCTCGTGCTGTATGCCCAAGGGCAGGGGTGTCCCTGGAGCTCGCTCTTGGCTCCTCCAGGCCCTCGGTGGGCAGCCCTGGGTCGTGGGAAGGGCACAGGATTCAGGATCAGGGGTGTGGTCTCTAGCCCAGGTCCGCCTCTTTCCATCTGGGTGGTCGGATCGTGGCCTCTGGCCGTGGATGAGCTCTGAGTGTGCAGGCCATGGTCATCCCGCCTCGTTACCTTTGCCTGTGCTGCTTCTACCACCAGAAGTGCCCCTCTCACTCCCCTCCTCTCTCCTAGGCACAGACTGCATCTGCAAGGCCCCCTCGAGGCCCATCTCTTTTCTCAAGATCCCTGGCCGAGATTCCACGTCCTTGACCTGCTGCTGCTGCCCCCATTCTCCTCACCTATCCCCCTGCTCCTCCACTGCTCACTCAGTTGCTCCCTTCGGTGTTAATTTGCACCCAGCACTGTACCCAGCACCTACAAGGAACGGACAAAGCACACTTCCGCTCTTGCAGTTTTAGTTTTCTTTCTCTGACCTCAGTTTCCTCATCTGTCCAATGCTGGAAGGGGTGGCACCTTGAGCGTCTGAGGGCTTGGCAGTTGGGTCATCCTTCTCTGGCTATACCACAACCCCTGGCAATGTGAGGGAGCCCAGAGACAGGGGGATGGCTTCCTTGGGCTTCCAGAACCATCAGGGCCACAGTGGTCAGGTGATTCTGGGTGGTCTATCTGGGGGCCTGGACTTTGCAGCTATGAAAAATTATTTTAAGTTTTCCATGGAGGGAAAATCCCAGCCCCGGCCACGTGAGTTATTTTGGGACACCCTGGCTGGTGTTCTCTGCTCTTGTCCAAATAAACTGGCCACAACCAGTGAGGCCTGGAAGGCCCCACCCTCTCTTGTTTACGGCCCTGCTAGCCTTCGTGACTGGTCAGTGCCCGGAATCGGCATATACTCTGGATTCTCTTGGCCCAGGCTGGGTGGAGTGGGCACAGGATCCTAAAATATCCTGACCTCTTAATGGCAATGTGGTCTCTGGGCCGAGCAAGGGCATCCAGAAATGAAGAAAAAGAAAAATAAAACAAACATAAACAATCCCAGTGTCACCCCTCTGTGAGGCTTCCCGAGTGTGACGGGGCATGCGATACAGCCTGACACCAGGAAGAAAACCATTTTCCTGTCAGCTGATCACAAAAACATATGCAGCCCACAGGATGGGGCAAAACAACTGTGTAATTTTTCCACTGGTGCTTTCAGCCCTTACACAGTTGGCTACGGTTGACTCTGCAGGTGTCCAGGGGTCTGTCTTCCTCTTTCCCATCCACCTTGTCCCCCCACCTAGGGGCTTGTACCCTGCTGCTAGCTCTCTATGGGGTCCTGCCCAGAGACTGGTGTTCCCATCTCGCCTGGGAGGGCCAGAGAAGGCCTTGCTGTCCTCCACTGAGCAGGCCTGGGTCTTTGCAAACCTTCTAGCACAGCATCCTCAAGACAAGGCTTTCTCAGGGGTGGGCCGTCATATCAGACAGCTTTGGTGACTAACAGGACTAAAAAAATCCCTTGACTCCGCCACCAGCAGTGAGACAGGGAGGGGACAAGCTCCGAGGCAGGGCCTGACCTCCTCGTCTTTCTGTGAGGGCAGCAGCAGCTTCAGCAGCAGCCACTTACTGAGCATCTACTGCGTGGCAGTCATGGTGCCAAGCACTCTGAACAAGCTCACTTAATGCCCACGGCAACCCTGTGCAGGGGAGTCTATTCAGAGACACGCTAGCAAACAGGCTCTCTGAAAAACAAAACAAATTACAGTTCGTACCGACTGGTAGTACCTGCCAATTTCCATGGTGTAAATGCTTCCACCATGGCTGATAAGGTCGCTGACCGCAGAGTTAGGAACATGTGTGCACAGTCAGCCACACAAGCCGGTAGGAGCCTGCCCCAAGCGTGCCCCTGGTCTATTCTTGTTTAACACACTGTAGTTAGCAAGCGCAATTTGCAAACTCAGGTGTGAGGAGAGCAGCTTGCTTTCTATTGATAAATTCTGAACTGACCTTAATTTCTATGGGATGCCTTCACCACATTAAGTTATGGAAACATCAGTCATTCCTGGTTCCCCTGGCCCCTGCCCCAGGGTTGTTGGAGGTCTGAGGGTCTAGGTAACACTGGGACGCTGTTGGGAGGAGCACATATTACCCTAGCGTTGTTATCTGCTGGCTTGTCCCTGTTCTTGTCTAGTCCTTGTCCTCCCTCATTTCTCATCACCATGTCCCTTTGGAGCCACCAGCTCCCTGGGGCCATGTGGATGCCATGCCTGTGCCTCCGTGGGTACAGGGGAGGATGTTCATTGCACCTGTCCCTCTGAGGGGAGAGCTCTCTGCTCACCGGCCATGGGGTGGGGCTCTGGCTGCCCTGTCCGCCCCCAGGAAAGGCCATGTCCCTAGTTCCTGTGCCAGGCGGGAACTCCGATCTCACCACATCCCAGCTCTCTCCCTTGGGTTTCCAGAGCATCCGGAGAACTCCCACTCCAGTGGGGGCTCAGGGACCCCCAGCCTCTCAGCTCCCCCCACTACTTCTTGCATCTGTTCCCCCACAGCCCCCAAATCTACCTGGTCTCAAGAGTGGATGTCTCCAGTTCATCAGCTGGGCTTCCACATTTTCTACACTATGGTAGAGTCTGGACTTTTTTTTTTTTTTTTTTTTTTTTGTGCGGTACGTGGGCCTCTCACTGTTGTGGCCTGTCCCATTGCAGAGCACAAGCTCCAGACGCGCAGGCTCAGCGGCCACGGCTCACGGTCCCAGCCGCTCCGCGGCATGTGGGATCTTCCAGGACCGGGGCACGAACCCGTGTCCCCTGCATCGGCAGGCGGACTCTCAGCCACTACGCCACCAGGGAAGCCCGAGTCTGGAGTTTTGAAACTCAAAAGCCAGTGAATTTGACTCTTTGTTATCTGCACTCTTCTGTGTTATCCCTGAGGACAGCAGTGTGCCAGGCTGCCCCAAGGTGGGCACTGGGGAGCAGGGGGGCAGGAGGGGGACAGGACACAGAAAATTCTAGGGAAGGAGGCACTGGTGGATATTTCAACATGTTATCATACCACGTGCTGATAAGGAAACAAATGCAGAAAGGTTCAGTGACCTGCCCCAGGTCATCCAGCGGGTCAGAGATCGAACCCGCTGAAGCCAAGTCCCCGCAACTCCCAGCCCCACAGAAAGCCGTGGGTGAGTGAGGCAGTGCGTGGACGGAACTCAGGGCTCTGGTCTCTGTCTGGTGTTGGCCCCATGGGACCAGGTGCTGCCCAGAATCCTGGGAGGCCTCAGAAGGCCTGAGGGAGGGAGAGAGAAACACAAGAAGAAGGGAGCTGCTAGTGCTTGCTGCCCTACTCGCTGTGTGACCTCAGGCAGGGCTGTGCCCTCTCTGGACATCCATTTCTCATTTCATTTGCTGGAAGTGCTACGAAGGAGGTAGAGGTGCTGGCCTCCTTTGAGGCAGCCCCTTTCTCCTCCTGGCCTCTCCCGGGCATCTTAGCTCGGGACTCAGGGCTGGAGATTCATGAAGTCCTCCTTCCCTCTCTAATTTTCTAATGATCTTGAACATTATAGAAAAGTTGCAGGTCAAGTATGAAAAATCATTTCCCCCCCGGCCATTTGAGAGTAAGTTGCTGCTGTGGTGACCCAGCCCCCTGAATATTTTAGTGTCTGTTTCCTACCAACAGGGACCTTATCCCCACAAACGCAATTCGACCTGGAAATCAGGACACTGATGTTGACACATCTCAAAGGACATTCTTTTTTTTTTTTTCTTGAGCCCCTTTTCATGTGCCTCTTGGCCATCTGTATGTCTTCTTCGGTGAAATGTCTATTTAGGTCTTCCGCCCATTTTTTCATTGGTTTTTTTTTTTTTTTAAAGAAGATGGGGGTAGGAGTATATTTATTTATTTGTTTATTTTTGCTGTGTTGAGTCTTCGTTTCTGTGCAAGGGCTTTCTCTAGTTGTGGCAAGCGGGGGCCACTCTTCATCGCGGTTGGGCGGGCCTCTCACCATTGCAGCCTGTCTTGTTGCAGAGCACAGGCTCCAGAGGCGCAGGCTCAGTAGCTGTGGCTCACGGGCTCAGTTGCTCCGCGGCATGTGGGATCCTCCCAGACCAGGGCTCGAACCCGTGTCCCCTGCATTGGCAGGCAGATTCTCAACCACTGTGCCACCAGGGAAGCCTGGTTGTTTGTTTTTTTGACCTTGAGCTCCATGAGCTGTTTGTATATTTTGGAGATTAATCCTTTGTCTGTAGCTTCGTTTTGCAAATATATTCTCCCATTCTGAGGGTTGTCTTTTCGTCTTGTTTATGGTTTCTTTTGCTGTGCACAAGTCAAAGGACATTCTTGAGCCCTATAAGAGGTTGCCTGTGGTCCCAGGAATGTCCTCGTGTTGAGTTGTCCTCACGTTGAGTTGTCTCGTCTCTCCAGTCGCCTTGGGCCTGGAACAGCTAGTTCTTCATTTCCTCATCTATTCTTCACTTTCTTGGCCTTGATGATGCTGAAGATGGCAGGCCAGCTGCTCTGCAGAGTGCGCCTCATTTGGGGTTTGTTTCCTCGTGGTTAGATTCAAGTTGGGCATCTTCAGCTGAGCTATCACAGAAGTGATGCTGGGATTCCCGTTACTTCCTGCAGGTGGCACGTACTTGGGATTTGCCCCGTTACTGATGAAGCCGCTCTGGACCCTCGGCTGGGCTCGGCCTGCAGGCCTCTCCAGAGTCAAGTTACACTTTCCCCTTTGTATCGGAAAAGCATTTTCAGGGTGGTACTTTGAGACAGTGCTAATTGCCCTTACTCATCACACTTCTAATTCATTTGTTCATTTATTCAAGGTGATAAATGACAATTCCTGTTTTATTCAGTGGGTGATAATGTGTGACTATCCTTTTTCTTCCGATGCTCAAGAGGAGCTGGAGGGGGCCCTTCTTGCTGGCTCTTGTGGCTCCAATGATGGCCTCATTGCTCTTTTTTTTTTTTTTAAATGTATGTATGTATTTATTTATTTTTGGCTGTGTTGGGTCTTTGATGCTGCACCTGGGCTTTCTCTAGTTGCGGCGAGTGGGGGCCACTCTTCATCGTGGGGCGCGGGCTTCTCATTGCAGTGGTTTCTCTTGTTGCGAAGCTTGGGCTCTAGACGCGCAGGCTTCAGTAGTTGTGGCACGTGGGCTCAGTAGTTGTGGCTCGCAGGCTCTAGAGCGCAGGTTCAGCACAGGCTTAGTTGCTCTGCAGTATGTGGGATCTTCCCGGACCAGGGCTTGAACCCATGTCCCCTGCATTGGCAGGTGGATCCTTAACCACTGCGCCACCAGGGAAGTCCCCCTCATTGCTCTTTGAGTTCTTCCTTACTTCCTGGCACAGAAAGCTGTTCAGGGCTTATCTCGTTCTGTCCCTGGCCTGACCCTGGAATCAGCCATTTCTCCAAGGAAGGGCCTCATTTTAAGCTTTCCATGTGATTCCCAAGTGAGGTAGAACAAAGTTATTGTATCATATGTGTGTGTATGGGTGAGTGTTAGATGTGTGTTGAGAGTATATTTATAAGATATATTTAAAAAAAGAAAAACCCAGACATTTTACTGTGTTTGGGCAAGTTCTTATTTTTAAAAAATACACTAGAAGCTTTAAAAGCTTTAAAAGCGTGGGGGTCATGGGATGGTGCTCTGGGCTTCTTGTGGATTCTGCTTTGCCCCCCGGCCTATGAGGTGCACGTCTGGGCCCCTCCTGTCTTGGCCGGCACAGCTGGAGCTCAGAGGGGCACAGGCGAGGCTGGGGGTCCCGCCAGAGCAAACACAGCCCCTGCACAGGCCAAAGGAAACAGCCCTAGGTCAATATTAGCTCGTGCGGAGCAAGCCCGAGGAATGCGCGGTTTGTTCGACGTGGCCTCTGGGAGGGAGAGGGGACGGAGGCTCAGGAGTTCACGGGAGCCCTAGATGTTATAGGTCCAACCTCCTTCTGCGTGGATGGGGACACTGAGGCCTGGAGGTGGCAGGGACTTGCCTTGCGTCACAGTGTGAGTGGTGGGACTGGCCATCAGTGGAACATTCATTTGTGTTTTCCATTCTTTTCCTTTGGGTGCTTCCGATTTCTCCTCTGTGGCTTCTGAGAGGCAGCGGAAGGCAGGTCGGCGAACACTGGACTGGGGGTCAGGGATCCTGGATTCTATTCCCGGTGCTTCCCTGGGTCCACGGTGGGACTCCGGGATGTTACTCCTTCCCTCTGGGCCTCCTTCTCCCTTTATCTCAAAGACCCCCTTTCCCTGCAAACCATCATCTCTGCCCTTCTGTGCTTCTGCTCCACGAATTCAGGTCCTCAAACTCAAAAGTCACTGGGGGCCAGGTAGAGAAGGTAGCTGTGTGATGCGAGCACTTGTGAGGTGGCCGGGAGAGCTGGAAAACACAGGCCCTGCACGACGGCGCTCACAGTACGAGATGAACACACCAGCCAGTCACAGGAGGCACTGAAAGTTTGCAGGTCCTGTTGACTGTTTTCATGTGTAGCTGCCGGGAGGCAGACAGACAGACTACGTGCTTCCTCCCCTTGTCCTGTTGTCTCCCAGGACCCAGTGGAGAGGGAGGCCTGGCTGGGGCTGCAGCATCCAAAGTGCAGGGGAACATCCCAGGAGGTGCTGCAAAGCTCAGCCATGAGACTGCAGCCGTGAGAAGCAGGGAGTGGGCTTACTGGGGCCTGGGAGCGACGTGATCCCTATTCTAGCCCTTGCGTTGGGCTAGTTGAGATTTCATCTAAACTCCAGCTGCCGGGATGCGCACATTGCCCGCCCACCTCCTGCCTTATCTGTGGGCCTGTGGCCTCCTATCGCCCAACTCCAGCTGCTTCCCCATCCAGCCTCCTACCACGAAGGAGCATCACTGACCACCAACTGCCGTCCACACCCTGAGACGACCTCCCCCTCCCCACCGCCAACCCCGGCTCTCAGAGAAGCTGAGAACTAGCTTCTGCTCATCCTAGGCCAGCATCTGAGTTCCAGCTGTACCATGGACTGGCTGTAGGATCCTGGGCAAGTTACTCAACTTCTCAAAGCCTCGGTTTTCTCATCTGTGAAATGGGAAGAGTGAGGTCTCGCTGGCTCACTGGGTTGTTTTAAGGACTGAAGCAGATAAGGTAAGAGAGTTTGGTACAAAGCAGACGCTTCTGTCATCCCCGGCTCCAAGACTGGATCTGAGACTCAGGTCTCAGCACATTAGGCCTGGCTGGAGGCCTGCCTTCTCCTGGAAGCCTTCCCTGATTTCCACAGCCCAGGCTGAATTCCAAACTCCAGCCTCAAAGAATAAATAGATCAGCAGTTGGAGAGAGATGGGAAGCAGGAAGGGACCTCCTTCGTGAGCGCTGAGGACAATCTCCTTGTTCTGAATCTCAGGGAAGAGATGGGACTTGGGCTAAGGTTGCACAGTGACCGAGGGATAAGAGCTGGATCTAGAAGTCCCCACTGTTCCTCCTTCTGTAATCTCCCTGCTCTGCCCGTTTAATGTCCTTCCAAGAGATATAACCACCGAACATCCATGAGGGAAGTCTCTCTTATTTGGTGAATGGGTAAACCGAGGGACAGAAGACTCCGTCTGGACACAAAGCAAGTAAAACCGGCTTCCAGTACGGTGCTCTTCCCAGCACAGTGCTGGCCTCCTGTGATCCGCATCCCTTCCCTTCCAGTCACCCACAGTGGGGGAAGCTGTGGACAAACGTTTATGACACCCATTCTGTGTCCATCCTCACCCCTGCCTGGTTGAGCCTCCACTCTAGACTAACACAAAAACAGGATGAACAGACTGTATAATTAGGGCCTGAAAAATTGTACAAATCAGGATACACAAGTAATTCAGAAGAGGGAATGATGTAGAAACAACAGCAAAAAAATACTAGAAAAAAAATGGAATATTTTTATAATCAGACATTTAAACAAACAACTATAACTTAAAATAGCAACGAATTCAAGTAGCCTTTAAAAATGGTAAAAAAAATCCACAAGTGAATCAAAAGATAAACTGTGTGAAAATATTTACAACTTATATTACTAACAAAAGATTAACTTCTGTAATATATAAAGAGCACCTCTAAATCAATAAGAAATAAATCACCAACCAATAGAAAAAATGGGCAAAGAATCTGGACAGTTTATTAGAAGGGGAAATACAAATGGCTCCTAAACATATGAAAATATTGTTAACCTTACTTATAAAATGAATTGAACTGCAATGCAAGCCATTTTTCATCTATCATGTTGATAAAGATCAAAAAGTTTGATAACTCACTGTGTTGGTGAGAATGTGGGAAACAGGCACTCTTTTACATTGCTGGTGGGAGTATATATTGGTACAAACTTTTTGAAGAATGATTTTTCAGTATTGATCAAAACTGGCATGTTTGTGCCCATTAACCTAATAATTCCACCTTTCAGAATTTATCTTACATGTGTACTCAAACATGTGAAAGTGATGCATATAGTATGATACCTACTGCTATAGTGTTTGTAATTGCAAAAGTTTGGAAACAATCTAATATCCATTGGTTAAAGTTTATTTAGTTATGAGATAGTCACTCAAAGGAATACTATGCAGCTGTAATAAAGAATGGGAACCCTCTTTATGCACTTAAATGCCACAGGCTCCAAATTTATCCTTCAAAGAACACCTGGTGCAGAACGTAAGGTAAGCTACTATTTTTGATAATGAGATGTATATGAACGTGCTTGTACATGTGTAGAAATCTCTGGAAGGAAACACTAGAAACCAGGTCATAGTGTTGCCCTAGGGGAGGTTAATGGGGCAGCTTTTGGACAGGGGTGGGATGGATACTTATTTTTCACTGTATATCTTTTTGGACTTCCCTGGTGGTCCGGTGGCTAAGACTCCCCCTTCCCAATGCAGGGGGCCTGTGTTCGATCCCTGGTCAAGTAACTAGATCCCACATGCCACAACTAAGAGTTTGCATGCCGCAACTAAAAAAGATTCTGCATGCCGCAACTAAAGATTCCTCATGCCACAACTAAAGATCCTGCATGCTTCAACGAAGATCCCGCACACAGCAACTAAGACCCAGTGCAGCTAAATAAATTAAAAAAAAATAAATTTTATACCATGTGCATGTTATCTATTCAAGAAGAAATTTAAAAAAGTGAATGGTAAGGATATGACTTTACCCATAGGGAGAATGTACTCCCAGCAAACCCATTCTCCCTGGAATCCTCAGTTTCTTAGTCTGTAAAATGGGGACAAGAACAGCACCTTCCCAGAATGAAAATGAGACTATGCATGTGAAAGGCCAGCCCTCCAGAGGTGCCCTGTGATGCTGCCCCTTCAGTTTTCCCGGACCTTATCACTACCCTCTGTCATCCTGGGAACCCTCCAGGAGGCAGGGCTCAGCCCCCTGCCCTCCTCAGGCAGGAGCACAGGGCCGTGTTGCTTAGCAAAGCAGCTGGGGGGTGGGGTGGAAAATGTCAACATCAGATTAGCCCTGATGGGAAATAGCACACTTCTCCAACCACAAACACCCCCACATTTCCCTCCAGTGTAAGGGGGTTTTGGGGGAATGGGGTGGGGCTGAGGTGGGTGATACCAGTGACACCTTCAGGCGCTGTACACCCAAGGCCTCTTGCCAAGGTATCCTTGTGCGGGGGTGGAGCGTGCATCTGCAGGGGCTCCAGCCTCATGGCTACCCTGCTCTGTGGGATCCGGAAGAGCTCTGCCTCAGAGAACGTCTTGGCTTCCCTGGGGAGCTGCAGACAGAGCCCCTGATTAGTGGCTGCCAAAGAATAAACCCTGTAGGCCATAGGGAGCCACTGAAAATTCTTGAGCCAAACAGGGCTTGTTCAGAATCAGCCTTTAAGAAGTGTGGTTGGGCTTCCCTGGTGGCGCAGTGGTTGAGAGCCCACCTGCCGATGCAGGGGACACGGGTTCGTGCCCCGGTCTGGGAAGATCCCACAGGCCGCGGAGCGGCTTGGCCCGTGAGCCGTGGCCGTTGAGCCTGCGCGTCCAGAGCCTGTGCTCCGCAATGGGAGAGGCCACAACAGCACGAGGCCCACATACCGAAAAAAAAAAAAAAAAAAAAAAAAAAAAGAAGTGTGGTTGGCAGGGAGAAAGGTGATAGGCTGGGGCAGGGATAGATGCCTCAGATGCCACCTGTCTAGTCCAACGTCCTTATCGTTATCTTAATTTTCATAGTGATTTTGCCAGAAAAGCTGGCCTATTGTTATACCCATTTTACAGATGAGAAAACTGAGAGAGGCAGTGAGACTAGCCCTAGGTCACACAGCTTACCAGGGGCGAAGGTGGGTATGAACCCAAGTTTGTCCCCCTCCAAGGTCTGCGGATTTCCCCTAAACCTGATGTCTCTCGAACTGAGGGTCCAGCTATTTTTAGACCACCAAAGTCATCTTGATTATGCCTTTTACTAAGAGGTGGTATTGTCACCCGTCCCTGTGATGCTATTAATAATGTTGTGACTATTACTGCCCTCTGCCTTCCCCAGTTGAGTTTTGGCTGGAATCACTGGGGCTGCCACCTGTGGCCCCAGGCTTGAGGCAGCCTCGACTGGCAGGAGGCCCCCACTTCGACTTTTACGAGTGGTGGCTGAGATCTAGCTGGAGCTCATTCAAACGGCAGCCCCTTGCAGGCAGGGCCTTTGTCTTGCTCACTGCTCCATCCCCAAGGCCTAGCACTGTACCTGGCACACAGCAGGCAGGCAGTAAAAGCTTGTCAAATGAATACAGGGATGAGGCTGTCACCTATCAGATTAGCATCTCTGCCCTGTCCCCCCAGAGGAGGTACCGGAACAGATCCAGGTTCCCTGGACCATAAGGCCAGCGTGGATGGGGCTGCAGGGTCTGAACAGGGCATCCTCACAAGCACAGAGCTGGACTTCAGGCACCTGCACAGATTCTGTGGGAGGAGATGCGGCCTTCGAGTCAGGCATGTGTCCTAGGTGGGCTTCTTGTAGTTTGTCCAGTGTTTTTAATGGTTAAAGTATATATATATATATATATATATTCATGCCAATTCTGCCTTTTGCTAGGAGGTGGTATTGTTACCTGTCCCTGTGATGCCATCTCTCTCTCTCTCTCTCTCTCTCTCTCTCTCTCTCTCTCATCTATCCATCTATTCATTGATTCTGAATTGGTGGCCCAGACCACCTCCTCTTCAGACACTTGTAGGAGGGCAGAGGGCCCTGAGGCTCAGGTCTGACAGCAGATCCAGGCCTCCAAAAGCCCTCGGGCCAAAGAAATACCTTCCCTCCTGGGAGAGTGTGTGGGCTGGGCCTGGGCAGCATCCCCCCGGAGCCTGCTCAGCCTGGGGGCCCCTTCTCCTTCTGCCCCAGCCTCTCTCCACAGCTAAGTCCAGTGGGAGGTGGTGGTACTGGGGCCCTGGAGGTGGGGATGGAGAAAAGCAGAGGATTTGGGAGGTGAGAGGGAGGCTGAATCCACAGGGCTTGGTGACTGGGAGGCACTGAAGGTGAGGGTAAGGTGAGAGAGGTGCTGGGCGATGGGGAGGTCCACACCCAGAGGGCTTGGTTTGGGGCGTACTGAGTACAAGGTGGATGCAGGGGTACGGGTGGGCAGGGCTGAGGCTCAGAGACCCACCTGGGCAGGGGTTCCCCAGAGCAGGGACGGTGGCCTGGGACAGCAGCAGTGGTGGCTGCAGAGTACAGCCTGGCCCCCTCTGGCCTGGCTTTCCAACATGACCAGGGTCTTGCCCATTGCTGGCAGGGAGAGCCCTCGACCACAATGGGGCTCTTCAGCTGCAGCCGGCCGGGAACAGACCTTTCAGCAGTTGCTTGAGATTTACTGGAGGCTCTGAAAGTGTTGCAGTCAGGAGGCCTGGGCTGACTGACCGGGGGCCTCACAACTGTTTACCCAATGCTGGGAAGTTCAAGGGCAGCAACAGCCCAGACAGCCTGGAGGGTGTCCAGGCTCTGCGTGCAGCTTCTCAGGGTCAGTAACCTGCCTGGCACTGGGGCCTGGCCGAGGAGGGCCAGGCCTCAGGAGGATGGCTTTGGACCACTCCCTGATGTTACAGACAGGGACACAGTGGTTAGAGTGAGCAAGTGATTATCCCAAAGTCCCACAGCAAGTCTGTTCTCTAGTAGAGACCAGAAGCCAGGCTAGCAAAGGCAGCAGAACAAAGTGATTGAGAATTATCACTTACTGAAGTGAACTTGTTTATATGGGTTCTTGTTTACTTACTATCTCCCCTACTACACTGTTCACCGCACGAGAGCAGGGACCTTGTCTGTCTTGTCCACTGTTGTGTCCCAGGCACCTAACACAAGCCTCTTGTTGAATGGATGAATGAAGTCAGAATTCCTGGGTAGGGTTTCTTTTTCTCACAGTACAGGATGACCAGAGAAAGGGGGCTCAGGCCTGATATAGAGGCTTCACGATGCCATCAGGGCCCCCATCTTTCCACCTTTCTCCTCAAGTATTCTTAGTCTTTTGTCCTCATGCTTCCAAAATGCCTGTTGCTCCTCCAGCCATTGTGCCTGCATTCTGGCAGGAATAGGAGAGTTAAGACAAAGGGTAGACAGCATGTACTTATAGAGTCTGTCCCTTTTTAATCAGGATAACCATAGTTCTCCTAGAAGTCCCTTAGTAGTGCTTTGGTCAGAACCATAAATATTAGTTCTCAGTATTTCTTTTTAAAGAAATCTCTTCCAGGGACTCGACTCTTTGCAGGGCCTATCACTTTTGTTGTTTGGTTGTTGTTGTTTTTATTTGACTAAGTAAAAATCCCCTATCTGGGGGAAATGCCCTAATGAGGTCATTCTTAATGTGGGGTTAATGGCAGGTGTGCAGCTTTCCAGTGACTTGGATTTTTGAGGCTCTTTCCGAGGGTGGGGTTGACAGCTGGGAGAAGGGAAGTGCTGCCGGAAACAGATGTTTCACAGGGATTACCCTCCAGTCCTCATAGCAGCCCTGGACACAGTACGACAGTTCCCACTCTAAAGCCTCAGAGCAAGAAAGAGGCTGGGTGGAGACCAGAGCCAGGAGGGGAGTTGGGTTCCCAGCTCTGGGATCAGCGTTCTTTTTTTTTTTTTTTTTTTGCATCTTTATTGGAGTATAATTGCTTCACAATGGTGTGTTAGTTTCTGCTTTATAACAAAGTGAATCAGTTATACATATACATATGTTCCCATATCTCTTCCCTCTTGCATCTCCCTCCCTCCCACCTTCCCTATCCCACCCCTCTAGGTGGTCACAAAGCACAGAGCTGATCTCCCTGTGCTATGCGGCTTCTTCCCACTAGCTATCTATTTTACGTTTGGTAGTGTATATATGTCCATGCCACTCTCTCACTTTGTCACAGCTTACCCTCCCCGCTCCCACCCCGTATCCTCAAGTCCATTCTCTAGTAGGTCTGTGTCTTTATTCCTGTCTTATCCCTAAGTTCTTCATGACATTTTTTTTCTTAAATTCCATATATATGTGTTAGCGTACGGTATTTGTCTTTCTCTTTCTGACTTACTTCACTCTGTATGACAGACTCTAGGTCCATCCACCTCATTACAAATAGCTCAATTTCGTTCCTTTTTATGGCTGAGTAATATTCCATTGTATATATGTGCCACATCTTTATCTATTCATCCAATGATGGACACTTAGGTTGCTTCTATCTCCTGGCTATTGTAAATAGAGCTGCAATGAACATTTTGGTACATGACTCTTTTTGAATTATGGTTTTCTCAGGGTATATGCCCAATACTCTGGTTTCTCTTCAAAACGCATAAGTCTTTCGCTGTTATTTTCCCCATAGACAGCACCAGTGGCACCCATGGTCCAAGATGCTGGTGAATCTTTGGTGAATGCCCAGAGCTGATATTCCGCCAGAGGGCACTGGCATGGCTCTTCATGCTATTTATAGCTAGCACCCTTTACAACTGTGGTGCCATCACCCTAGAGCCTCCTGCTCCGGAGCCTTGGCTGTCCTGCCCAGGCTGACCCTCTGAGGTCAAGGCCTAGCTCCCTTACACACGAGTAGGGAGGGGCCCTCAGGTTGCACATGCAGGCCCCAGCCTCTGGTGAGCCTGCTGAGTTGGGGGGCAGGAGAAGGGGAAGGAGGCCTATGTGGTTTCTCATATTTTCCAGGCCTCTGGCCTTGGCCCTGCAGGTCTCAGCTCCAAATCTCAAAGACAGAAGTGAGGTGGTGAGGGCTACCAGGAGGGAATTACAGGCCAGTGGTCTGGCAGGAAGCTTGACCCTCGGCCTGGGCGAGCCACAGAGGGTACCCAGGACCCCCCCGGGGAAAAGAGCCCTGGAGTTACCCTTGGCTACACCACTCACATGCTTCCCAAGCAGCTGTCCACGAGCAGGACCCGATTTCTGGTTCTGCTGTGGCCCAGCTGTGTGTCCTGTGGCAGACCACTGTCCCCTTGGGCCTGCCAGGTCCACATCAACACCTTTATGCAGACTTCCTCTCCAGGCTGGGTCTGGGGGAAGCTCAGCTGAGTTACGAGCTGGGAAAGCGCTTAGCTAATAACAGAAATAATCATAACAGCAATCATAATCAAAATAGCTCCCTGTGTTGGGTCTTTGCTGTGAGCCAGATCCTCCAAAGTGCTTTGCCTGGTTCATTGAAAGGACACAAGACTCCCCAACTCTTTTTTTTTTTCCAAATTTATTTTATTATTTATTTATATTTATTTTTGGCTGCGTTGGGTCTTCGTTGTGGTGCACGGGCTTCTCATTGCGGTGGCTTGGCTTGTGTAGCACGGGCTCTAGGCGTGTGGGCTTCAGTAGTTGTGGCACACGGCCTCAGCAGTTGTGGCTCATGGGCTATAGAGTGCAGGCTCAGTAGTTGTGGCTCGCAGGCTTAGTTGCTCTGCGGCATGTGGGATCATCACGGACCAGGGCTCGAACCCGTGTCCCCTGCATTGGCAGGTGGATTCTTAACCATTGCACCACCAGGGAAGTCCCTCCCCAGGTTTAAATATGAAACCTGATAGAGTCATGGGTTTTATTTTTACCTCCAGGCATGTGGGTGAAGAGGGAAGTTCCAAAGATGTTCTTCTGGCTTCACAAAGAAAACTTACAAGTAATTCTGCCTTTGAGGAAACAGAGGTATCTGTTAAATATTAATATACCATGGCAGCAAATTATTAAGCAAGACAACCAGCCAGAATTATAGACTTTTTCTGGATTAAGACTTTCTAGGATATGGGAATCATCCCTGAAGTCAGGGAGTCTTAGAAGACTCTTTTGAAAGAACTAGAATTTAGGAGGACAGTTTCCTAAGCAGTTTCATCTCTGTGGAGATGTGGAACATTTCATCCTCCTTATTTTGAGTAGTTTGAAAGGCCTGAAGTTTTCAAAGCTTCCACCAGTGAACAGAGATAGTTTAAAGACTAGTCTGGAGGAGCTCAAAACTTGTCATTTGTAATGGAAAAGGGCAGAATAGGAGTCAGGGGCATATACAGCATTGCCACCTGCATGTGCATTTTCTTATTTAGTCCTCACAGACGATGAGATGGGTGTTATCATTATCCCCACACTGTGCAGGAGGAAACTGAGGCTCAGAGAAGTCCGTGACTTGTCCAAGATCACACAGCAGGAGGTCAAGAGCTGCACTTGTGAAGCTGGGGACTGGGGCTTCCATGGAGTGTGCTGAGACTCCAGGGTCAGAGTCTCCCAGGTTCTACTGTGGGCTCTGCTGAGTAGCTGTATGAGCTACCTGTTGCTGCTATAACAAATTAGCATAAATGCAGTGGCTTAAAACCACATACATTTATTATCTTACAGTTCTGGAGGTCAGAAGTCCGAAACGGATGTCACTGGGCTAAGACCAAGGTGTCAGTAGGGTTGCATTCCTTCTGGATAGGGGCACTCTGTTCCCTTGCCTCTTCCAGCTCCTAGAAGCTGCCTAAATTCCTTGGCTTGTGGCTTCTTCCTCCATCTTCAGAGCCAGCAGTGTAGCATCTTGCAGTCTCTGTCTGACTCTGACATTTCAACCTCCCTCCTTCACTAATGGGGTCTCTTTTGATTACATTGGGCCCATGTGGATAATCCAAGATAATCTCAAGATCCCTAACTTAATCATATCTGCAAATTCCCTTTGCCCTGTAAGGTAACATATATGTGCTGATTCTGGGGATTAGGATGTGGGTACACTTGGAGGGCCTTTTTTTTTTTTTTTTTTGCAGCGCCATGTGCCATGCGGGATCTTAGTTCCCTGACCAGGGATTGAACCCGTGCCCCCTGCAGTGGAAGCTCAGAGTCCTAACTACTGGACCACCAGGGAGTTCCCTGGAGGGCCTTTATTCTGCCTACCACGGTGATCTCGGCCAAGGGACCTAGCATTTGGGATAACAGCTATCCTTTCCCTAGGAAGTTAGAGGGGGTGAAAATAAAGAGGATCAGGCTTCCAGCCCACAGGGACCAGCATGCGCTGGAGGCTGGCCACCCAGTGAGGAACAGAAGATCCCTCAGAACCCTGGTGCTTCTGGGAGGGAGACAGTGCTTGGGGGATGTCACCTGCCCACAAAGCGGCTGCCCCTTGCAGTCACTAGCCCCTCCCCTCCTGGAGGCGTGCCCCAGGACTCTGCATCAGACAGATCAGAGTTCAAATCCCAGCTCTGCCTCCTCCCAGAAGCCTGGATGTGGTTGAGATGGGGGAGTAGGGTGGGCCGGAAAGGGAGGAAACAAACAAGATGCGTGTGCACGTGACCTCATTTCATCTTCACTGAGGTGGAGCTTCTGCCTCCATTTTGCGGATGTGGAAAGAACAGCTCAGAGAGATCAAGCGCCTGGCCTGAGGCCACACACCACGGTGGGATTTCCCATGCGCCAGCATTCCCAAACCGGCGACGCCCACACCGCCTCCATGGCTGTCTGCCACATCTGCCTGCCTCCTGGGCTGTGGCTGCCTTGATAGTTTTCTTTAAATCGACTTACTGCTTTTTTCGTTAAATGCACCTGTTTTAAAATGAGACTTTATATTACTCCCCAAATGGAAAATCACAGAATTCATGGGCTAGTTATATATATTTTTATAATGCACATTAAAATGAATTTATCATCATAAAAATGAAAAGTATTCATCCTTTTACCATGTAAAATGATCTCTCTTCTCCATTAGTACATTTGGCCCTCTCTGTGGGAATTGGCTCCACACCTGCTCTGGTTTCACCAAATCATAATACTATTAATGGCTATCAGTTATTACAGTATTAAATTTTCAAATGTCTTCCCAGCACCATTAAATCCAGACTCCTCAGCCTGGCCTCGGGGCTCTACTGGCCTCTGCTGTCCTCATCTCTAGCCAGTCTGGCCTTGCTGCTCTTGGGCAAAACAGGGCTTTTCTTGCTTCATTGGCTACCCAGCTAGGAGGTGCCAGGATTTGAACCCAGGCACGAGCCTTGGAGCCAAGCTGTTAATCACTACACTGTACCACCTTTCTGTGATGCCTGGTCTCAGCAGCGCCTATAACAAAGAAAAGACAGGCCTGAAAATGAAGTAGCGAAGGGATTGGCTGGGTCACCCAGGAGCCCCAAGCTTGTAGAGCCCCCCCTTGGTCTCATTGGCAAAGAGAAAGGCTTGATCAAGTCCTCCAGCCAAATTTTGTAGGTCCAATAGAGCAACTCCTGCCAAGGGAGAGGAGCTAAGAGACCTTTTATAACCTCTCCTGGTGTAAAAATGATGGGCAGCTGTAGTGACCAATCCTAAATCTGAGATCTCATAAGAGGGTGGGACTTCACGGCAGGTCCTGCTGTGTTCTCCACGGGAAAGCTTCACATAGTGAGCTCAGTGTCTGGACAGAGCAGACTTCTTACAGGAATTCTGCAAATGCCTCATAGTCCCTTCCTTTATTGCACTATGGATGGATAATTTATCATCTGAGAAGGGAGTATAGATCCCAGTGTAGCTTGCTTAATAGTCACGGTAGATTAATTCCAACTTTTCCCAGGAGTGAGGGGGGCGGGGAAATCCCTGATTGCCTGGGAGCATCAGGGGGCCTTGAGGCTCACAAAGCGGGGCTTGACAGCAGGTCTCCCAGATTGCTGTGATGCATTAATGACCCAGCTGTGGGAAGAGCCTAGCCCAGGGCCTGACGCACGTTGATGGACTTGTTTAGTAATTATTCTTGGACAGAGTTCAGGAAGACATGCTTCTCTCTGAGGCTCAGGGTAGAGTGAAGAGAACACCAGCTCCGAGGGGACAGCTTCTAGAACCAGTCAAGCCTTAGTTCAAATCCCCACTCCTCCACGGGCTAACTGTGTAACCTCGGACACATCACTTCCCTTCTCTGTGCCCCAGTTTTTTCATTTGTAAAGTAGGGATAATAATAGTATCTCCCTCAAAGGGTTGAGGAGAGGATTAAAGGAGTGGTTAGAGGATTAAAGGTGAGGACTCAGGACCATGCTTAGAACATGTAGGAAATACTAGACAATAGCTGTTTTTGCAGCCGGACAGACCTGGGTTTGAATCCTGCCACCAGCACTGACTACTGTGTGATTTGGCTGAACGCCTTGGCTTCTCTGGACCTCTGTGTCTGTATCTGGAAATGGGATTGCTAACAGTCCTTGCCTCCAAGGGTGGTGGTGAGCATCCTCTAAGCAAGGCATGGGTGAAACTGCTTAAACCCCAGGCCTGGCAAATGGCAGGTACCGACGGTGTAAGGGAAGCCCCTCCTGGGAGTGGCAGGGGCCTGCTGCCGTGCTCGGAGGAAAGCTGGGGCCCTTCCCAGCTGCCCCGCCCCAGTTGTGACGCCCTTACCCCTGCCTGTCTGAGGGGCAGGAAGGAAGTGAGGAGGGCGCCTGCAGCTTTCCCTTTTCTGCCCTGTTTCAGGCTCCTGGCTCCTTCCCTGTCAGTGCCTTGGAGGAGGGGAGGCAACACCATGGCCCCCCGCGCGGCCGCCATCCGCCAGACCTGCTGCTGCTTCAACGTTCGCATCGCCACCACTGCCCTGGCTATCTACCATGTGGTGAGTGTGCAGGCGGCCCGGGACACTGTGTGTGCGTTTGTGCGTGTGAGGGCGGCCTTGATCTATGGAGGCCCCTCGAACGGGAGGACCGTTGCTCACCTTCTCCTCTTGGAACCCTGGACAAGTTCCTTCTCTGCTCCGGGCCTTGGGCTCCCTCTCTGTCCAAAGCGGGGGAGCGGACCCTGCAGCAGTGGCAGGAGTGGGAGGCGGGGTCCTTTTTCTAAGCAAACGTACCTCACATTCTCTCTGAGGCTCAGTTTCTGCCTCTGTGAAATGGGACCTTTAGCAGCCACAAGTTCATCCAGGTACAAATGGAGCAGCAGACATGAAAGTGCTTTGGAAGCCAGGAATCTTGAGAGAAATGTGAGCTGGGATCATTGTCAGGAAATGGGGTCAGGTCACAGGCATGGGGCCTGGGCCACTGGAGGGGATGAGAAGTGCGAATCTCCCCTTTGTGCTTCCAGAGGGGAGGGAGGGGGCTGTGTCCTCTTAGCTTACATACGAACAGGGTGCCTGGACTGGCCTGAGCGCCTGTGGGCCCAGCCGAGGAGGAACGGGCCCAGAGTTTCCCCTTTGGAGGCTGGTGTGCACAGCCGGGTACGGAGTCTTGTCTCTTATTAACTCAGAGTGACTCTGGGTGAGTCACAGCCCCTGGGGCCAGAGGCTCCCCCTCTGTCTTGGTGGCTGAAGGTTGGGGTCTCTGTTCTGCCCTGTCCAGAACTATCCCCCCAGCCCACAGCTCCAAGCCACACCCAGCTCCCCCAGACCCAGGGGCCTTCTTCCCAGGGTGACTCAGGGCCTGTGGTTAACAGTTCTTTATTGAGCCTGGAAGGGCTTCCTCAAAATTAGCCTAAATCTGGCACAGTGTGGTGGGCTGCTGTAAACTGCTCAGACCTGGCTGCATCTGCTTCCTGCTGCGCGCAGAGCAGGCAGGGCTGTTGGCAAGAGCCCAGCCTTCGGAGGGCTGGTGCTCTTCAGTGTTTGGTGCACAGCCTCTGGATCCAGACTCCTGTGTGCAAATCCTGGCCTCATCACTTCCTAGCTGTGCAGCCTCAGGCCACTTACTTAACCTCTCTGAATATCCGTTTCCTAGTCTAAAAAATGGACATGAGGATAATAATACTTCTCTGATAGGGTTGTTCTCAGGATCAAGGGAGTAAATATCTACAAGGCACAGAGCAGTGCTTGACAGGTATTTGAGTGCTTTATTATTAGCAGTGCCTCAGACACGGAGCCTGCTGCCAGCACACCTGTAAGTCAAGCAGTCAGACCCCAGAACACTGATTTTGGGCGGGGCTCAGATGTTGCTCTGCCTAGCTTCTACCAACGCAAGAGTGCTCCTGAGAGGAGTGAATGGCACTTGACGGTCCCCAGACCAAGTCCTTCGGGCCTCTTCAAGCTCTGAGATTGTGCAACATTCTTGGAAACACAGTGTAGTAAGCAGGGGTGTCCCCGTGGGAAGCAGGCCCCTGCGTCCCTACCCCTGCTCTGCCACTAACTGGCTATGTGACCTTGGACAAGCTGCTCCCTTGGGCCTCAGTTTTTCCTTTATAAGATGATGGACAAGAGGGTATGGACCAGCTCAGAGGTCTCAAACTCCAATGCCTCCAGGGGCCAGGCAGCTCCTGTAAATGAGCGTGGTGGGGCAGATGGACCTTGCAGTGACCTGGGGAGCCTGTTCTGGGTCTATTCTGGCGGCCGCTCTCTGTTTCCGCTGATTGTTGCCATGGAGGAATGTGGGCCCCAGCAGCCGCTCTTTTGACATTTGGAGAAACAGGAAACAGAGGCTTTTATGTCACAATTTCTGATGTTTCCATGTTGATGACTGATTTGAGGGAAAAAAGAAATCCCTGTGCAGACCAAGTCAAATCCATTTGCAGGCTGCTGGGCCCTGAGTCTGCCCTGCAAACCCTGGGCTTTGTGACTCTTGCGGTTTCTTTTTGATCATGCCGTCCGAGGTCCTCACCTCTACACAGTTAAGTGACATCAGTTCCTGCCCAAAGAGCTGGAGAATGTGTGGGCAAGTGATCAAGGAAGGCTTCTTGGAGGAGGTGTCACTGGCAGAGGTGTAGAGTTTGGTTGTGGGGAGTATGGATGGGGAAGGGATAGGTGTGCAAAGGTGTGGAGGCTGAGGACAGTGGCTTGTGCAGGGGACCCTACGTAGACTAACCTGGAGGCTTTAGGTTGGGGAGCAGGAGGTGGGAACGATTTGGAGTGACAGGCTGGAGGCTGGGCCTTCACTATAGGGCACTATTAATATTTGGGACTGGAGAATTCTTGTTGTGGGGACTGAATAGTACATTGTAAGATGTTTAGCAGCTTCCCTGGCCTTTATCTACAAGATGCCAGTAGCACACCACCAGCTGTGATAACCCAAAATATCTACAGATATTGCAAATGTCTCCTGGGGGTGAAATCACTCCCAGTTGAGAACCACTGTCTTTAACGTGGGTAATGGGGAGCCATGGGATGTTCTAGACCCGAAGGCAGGAGAACAGAAGAAAAGTCTGGAAGCCGGGTGGTCTTCTCTGGGCTGGGGTCCTTGATTGATTCCGGTGGAGGATCGTCCTCCTGCTCCCTCTGTAAGAGGCCTCTGCTCCTTCCCAGAAAGGGCAGGGCCTGGGGGCTTTCTCTGTGGCCTGGCAGTTGGGTGGCAGGTGTGCTGTCAGGGCCTCGAACATCTGGATGGAAAAAGAGAAGCTGCCATCCAGATGTGTTGATCACCCAGATTGGTTGTCGTCTGGAGCCAGTCATGGGCGACGGCCCTGCACAAAGAGAGCTATTCGTGGACTGGACCCCTCTGGGGAGGGTTAAATCGGGCTCTTGGCATCCTGAGACAATGCCCCACTTTACTGAGTCATCGGGGCGTTATTACTGGAGGACCTCCGTGTCCAGTGGCTGGAGGACCTTCCTCAGCATCTCACTGGATTTGTGTAGAGGATTCCCTGGTTTGTGAACGTTTTCTGACTCCAACTTGCGCACATAGAGGAGTCAGAGAACTTTTGTAAATTGGCCTCTTTGGTTCTGGTTTGTCTGGCAACCCAAAGCATGTCTGTCCCAAGTTAATGGCAGGAGATAGGGACCCAGAAGACCCTTTTGCCTAGAAATATCTCCCTCCCTAACCTCTCCTCTCCAAGGTGCCTGGAATTCCATTAGAAATTTGGTCTGATAAAAAGCTTAAACCTGTGGCAATTTCAACCCTGTAGCAACAGGATACACCAAAACAAGGCCAGGAGGAAATGAGACTGATGCTGGCCATGGCTTGTCTCTGGGCTGTAGGTTGTGAAAGCTCTAATTTTTTGCTACTTTTCTGTATTCTCTGTATTTGGTACAATGAACATGTATTACTTTTTTAAAATAAACATTTTATTTGAGAACACTTTTGGATTTACAGAAAAATTGTATAGTACAGAGTTCCTGTATACCCCACCTCTGGGTTCCGTGATTGTTAACATCATATATTAATATAGCACATTTGTCACAATTGATGAGTCAATATTGATATCCTATTATTATTATTATTATTATTTTTGTGGTAGGCGGGCCTCTCACTGTTGTGGACTCTCCCGTTGTGGAGCACAGGCTCCGGACGTGCAGGCTCAGCGGCCATGACGCGCAGGCTCAGCGGCCATGTCTCACGGGCCCAGCCGCTCTGTGGCATGTGGGATCTTCCCGGACCGGGGCATGAACCCGTGTCCCCTGCATCGGCAGGCGGACTCTCAACCACTGCGCCACCAGGGAAGCCCAATATACTATTATTAACTACCGTCCATACTTTATACAGATTTCTTCAGCTTTTCCCTAATGTCCTTTTTCTCTTCCAGGATCCCACGTTATATATAGTCATGACGCCTCCTTAGATTTCTCTTGGCTGTGATAGTTTTTCAGATTTTCCTTGTTTTTGATGACCTTGACAGTTTTGAAGAGTACTAGTCACGTATTCTGTCAAATATTCATCAAATGGGACTTGTCTGGTGCTTTTCTCATGGTTAGACTTGGGCAACGTGTTTCTGGAGGAAGACCACAGAGGTAAAGTGCCCTTCTCCGCACTTCATATCAAGAGTGTGTACTTCCGCATGTCTTATCACTGTTGGTGTTGACCTTGATCACCTGGCTGAGGTCGAATTTGTCAGGTTTCTCTACTGTGAAGTGACTTTCTCTACCAGTGCTCTGGGGTCTGACCACTCGACTTACAGTTGTGCTGGCAACAGGCTCCGTGTCTGAGGCACTGCTAATAATAAAGCACTTAGGACTTCACTGGTGGCTCAGTGGTTGAGAGTCCGCCTGCCGATGCAGGGGACACGGGTTCGTGCCCCGGTCCGGGAAGATCCCACATGCCGCGGAGCGGCTGGGCCCGTGAGCCATGGCCGCTGAGCCTGCGCGTCCGGAGCCTGTGCTCGGCAACGGGAGAGGCCACAACAGTGAGAGGCCCACGTACTGCAAAAAAAAAAAAAAAAAAAAAGCACTTAACCTCCATTATTTAAAGGAGCCTCTCAAACATGTCTTTCTTTTCCATGCTCAGCCCCAGGCCAGCACATGGGCCTGACTCATTCCTGGCCTCTGCCCCCTAGGGATTCCAACCCGCCAAGGAAAAACTGTGATAATGGCGTTGATGGATGACAGTGCTGGCTCTTATGGGGGCACAGATGAGAGGCCTTAGCCCAGCCCTGGGGTGGACGCCGGGGATTCAGCAAGGGCTTTTGGGAGGAGGCCGGAGTGATACGGATGAGCAGGGCTTCGCTTGGGAATGTTGGGGGAAAAAGGGCATATGTTTGTGGAGGGAGCAGAGAGCAAAGGCGGGGAGGTAGGAAAGGCCAGGTGATGCTCTGGAAGCACGGAGAAGCTCATAGAGCTGGGGTCGAGGGTGGCATGGTCGTGAGGTGTGGGGAGGCTACAGAGGTCAGCAGGGATAAGACTGGACCAAATGCCTGGCTTCTTTCAGGCTTCATGGTAGAAGGATGGATCTCTGTTTGACCCAGTTCTCTCATTTCACAGACCAGGAGCGTCCTTGACTTGCTCCAGGTCACACAGGGAGGTGGGGGAAGGTCTTGCTCCAGGCCTCAGCTACCAGCACCCACGTGTGTGGGATGAGCCAGCGAGTGATCAAATGAATTCTTTACCTGGCCCACGGCCCAGGGGTGGTCTGTCTGTCTCTCTGAGAGACCCTTCTGTCACCCAGTCTTCATTTCTTCTTTATGGTCCAGTTCATGGGAAGCCTCCTCCTCCAGGAAGCCCTCCTGCTTGTCCTCCTCAGAATTCCAGTAGCTCTTCTCTCTCTGCTCCATTTGGGATGGAAAAGATCACAGACCTGTCTCTATCACTCACTCATGATATGACTTTGAGCAGGCAGGTGCCTTTGCTGTCTGAGCCTCAATTTTCTCTTCTGTTAAATGGGGCCACCCTGTCTCAGGGTGACTGTTTTGAGGTATTGAGCTGATGTGACCCCACTGGAGAGGAGGGCTGGCAGGCGAGTGCCCAGTGTGGGCTGTGGGACGTGACCAGAGGCCACTCCCCTTTCGAGAGATCATCTGTTTGGGGCCTAAAAATAGGTCCCAACTGTTAGGTTGCCTGTTAGAACCTCTGCCTTCACGCCTGATGCCTCCATGCGGGGTAGAGTGGGAGTCGTGGCCCCTCCCCAATGCCCTGGCCAAGGGGCCCTTGTGGGAACTCAGTTGTGCTCCCCATCTCTGGGGTGTGCACTCTGCCTTCTAGCTTATAAAGTGTTGGAGCCATCGAGAGGACCACTGGACCCCCTGGGCCAATGTGGGGTGACACGCAGGGCCTTCTGGGGGCAAAGTTGGTCTCTTCCTGCACCAGGCCTGGTGGGCCAAGTGATGGTGGCCAGTCATCTGTGTGAGGTGGGCTAGGACAGGCCAGACCCCAGGCTGTGCCTTATCCCCTCCCCACTTCCTGGTTCTCAGGCCCAAGGGAAGGGAAGGGAAGGGAAGGGAAATAAGGGGCTTCTGGGAATGGGGGGTAGAGAATGGTGGTTCCAGAAATCGGGCATCACCTTGGTCAGAGGGACCCACTGCTGTCAGAGGGCCATAGCTGGGAGAGGCACCAACCTGGGGGAGGGTCCAGGGGCTGGTGCAGGGGCTGGGGCCCCGATCAGACCCGGCCCCGTGGCTGGAAGGCAGAGCCTGGGTGGGCCGAGGTTCTTGGTCACCACCCTAGTCCAGAGCCTCCCAGGAAGTGAGGCTTTTATTTTGAGCCCAGGGCAGTGGTCCGGAACAAGGACTTCGCTCTGAGCCCACTATGAGGCCGGCATTGGTCTCCCAGGGGACCTGCACCCCACTGGGGGAAGGGGAGGGTGCACAGAACCTCTAATGAGGCAGGAAGCTGAGCAGGGAGCTGTACAGAGTGAGGCACTGGCTCCCGCCTTCCACCCCTCAGCCCTGCTGCAGGCCCAGCGTGTCCCTCTCCCTCCTCGAGCCTCAGTTTCTTCCCCTGTCAACCGGGGGCCAATAACTATGACCTGCAAGGTCAGAGGCTCAAAGGAAACCAGGTGGGAGACACACCTAGGACCCAGCGAGTGCCCCACACATGGTAGCTACCCCTGGAGCCCCCATTTGACAGAAGAGGAAACGGAGGCTCGGACAGGCCAAGCGACTTTGCAGCCTGGGGTAGATAAAGAACAAGAGCCCGGGTGTCCTGCTCGGGGCCCAGGCTCCGCCGCTGCTGCTCCAGACCGCGGTGGGGGAGGGGCAGGCTTCTTGGCAGCAATGGGGTGGGGTTCAACCGTAATATCCGGGGAGCCCCGTTCTTAGAAACACGGAGCCCGCATGCAAAGATGCAGTCTCAATGGCACCTGCAAAACGGGGGGAAAATGGGAATGATAATTGAAGTTGCCTCCTAAGGCTGAGGCGGGGACGAATGAATGAGAGTGGGGTCAGTGTTCAGAGGACCTGGCCTCTCCTAAATGCTCCAGTAATAGTAACATTTACTGTCACGTGGGGACCTTTGCCCTGAAGGTAAATAAGGAATTGATGTTTTATGGGGATTGTTTGGGGGGGGTACAGGGTACTTCTCTAGGTACTCAAGAAGTGGAGGAGGATGGGGGTGTGGACCAAGCCTGGAGCCTGACTCTGAGCTCCCAAATGGGTGCCCATAAAGGATGACCACCACCCCCACTACCAAGAATGGCAGAAGCCACTGGGATTCACTGGGACAGAAATTTTGCCCCTAGTGCCCGCTCCTTCAGGGGAAGGCTTGCCATCCTGTCTTCTTTCATGGGGGCAGGTTTGAAAGGTCAAAGGGCAGAGAGCAGAGGACGGGCCTTGCTGGGCTGTCACACGCAGGGCACAGGCAAGGCACAGGGCTCAGAGGATGACACACTGGCTTTCCTGGACGTGGTGCCAGAGCGAGCTGCTCCCGTCCTGGCACTTCCCACCCTGCAGGGTGATGAATCTTGGCACGCGCCATCTGAACTGTGTTCTCTGCCAGCTCCCGGCCTTTGTACAAGCTGTCCCCTCCGCCCGGGGTGCTCTTTCTCCCACCCCTGCTGACCCCAAAGTCACATCCCTGTAAAACCACATGTCCCCGTAGCATCTCCTGCATCCCTCCACTGGCCCAGCCACCCAGTAGCTACCATTTCCTGGGGGCCTCCTCTGTGCCTGGCACATGGTAAGCCCAAGTCACAGTTCCCCAAGAGAAGCTTCTTGCAGTTTCCTAAACGCGTCTCACTCTCTTTTGCTTTCGCTCCTGCTGTTTCCTCTGCCTGGAGCACCCTTCCCACTGCCCTTTGGGAGAAATCTTCTTTTAAGACTCACTGCCTCTCAGAAACCTTCCTGGAGCCCCAACTCCTGGACCCCGAGCTCCCAGCGTTTTCCCCCCATCCCAGGGCAGCTCCCACCCCCTCCTGCTGGGGTCCTGGGGGTCATGTCTGCCCTGGAGGCCCGGAGGCTCATCCAGGGCTTGGCCCAGCCTGATCCATCTTTGTAATCCCCAGGGTCTGACCCGGTGGCAACCAATCTCGATTTTATTTGACTTTTGCAAACCTTTTATTGATGCGTAATTTATATAAGTGCACGTCTTGATGACCTTTTTCAAAGTGAACAGCCAGGTAACCTCTACCCAGATTGAGAAATAGGATGGGACCAGCCCCCAAGGGCCCCTGGTGTCCCCACCTCATCACTACGCGGCCCCCACTGACTTCTTCCAACACACGTAGTTCTAGAAGTATCCAGGGATGAGATGACACAACATGGGCTCTTTCTTTCTCTCCACATTGCATTTGTGACCTTCCTCCGTGTGGCCGTGTGTATCCAGCTCATTTCCCCCTTGCTGTATAGTATTTCACTTCATGAATATATCACAATGTATTTGGCCTGTTGTACTGGGGGAGGACATTGGGGTTGTTTCCAGGGTGGGCTATTACAATGGCCACGGGGACCTGTAGCTTGGAGCCCACACCAAGTGCTTCTGCTGGTCACTCGATCTTTCTGAATCATCATCTTTGGTAGCAGACATAAGTCACCTCATGTGCTCCTTCCTCACTACAGCTTTGCTAGTGGGTGGAGCCTTCTTTCTGTTCTACAGATGAGGAAACTGAGGCACAGAGGAGTAAAGGGGCCAGGCGGGGTTGGGGGGGGGGACAATTAATAGTAGGAGGGGCCGGGGATGGGAGGGAGGAGAGCAGAGCTGCAGCCTCCAGAGGAGCCAGGCTCCCAGGGAGGTGAAGGCAGCCCGGCTGGGGCAGCAGCTGAGCCTTGGCTTTGGGCGGGGAGGGAGCACATCATGATGTTTATCTGGGCCAGCTGGGGAGGTGGCTGGGGAGACAGTGCTGCAGGGGCGGGGGAATGCTCCCCACGCAGTGGCCCCCGATAAGCTGTGACAGGAAGTGTGGGGGGGGTTGGGGCAGGGGAGCTTCCTCCCGACACTGACACATCTGGTTCTTTGCTCCCATCCTCTCGCCAGACAGCCCCAGGGGACCCCCAGGGAAAACAGGGTGGGTGGGTGAGGTAGAGGGGACTGAGCTTCAGGGTGGGGGCAATGCTGAGGAGGAGGAAGAGGAGGAGGAGGACAGTGATAATAATAATCGCTTGAGTGTGCAGGAGCCCTTGAGTTCTCAGGCCGCCAGAGCCGGAGGATGTAGGGTCAGGGTGGAGCAGCCCTGGAAGGGGAGAGGGGCAGGAAGGGCTGTGCACTTGGGACCGGTTTCCCATTGTGCAAACGGCGTTATCTCTCTTGGGGAGGGTTGAGGACAAGCCCAGCCCGGACTCCTTGTGCCGCTTCGGCCGAGGCACCCACAGTCCCTGTTCTCCTTGGATGTAAGTGGGTAAACAGTCCTGACCTCACAGACTTGTGAGGAGAAGTGGACTTAACAGACAGGAAAGTGTCCACGCACTGGCTGGCACATAGTAGATGCTCACTGAGCGTTGGGGGTCCCTGTAAATTTTACCCCTCAGAAGCTCAGAGGATGGGTTTCTGCCTGCCTGCTTATGAGAGGGTGGGTCCTAAGCCCCCCAGGAGGTCCGAGAGGGTGGGCCCATGTTCTTGGACCGGGAACTGGTGTTTGATCCCCAGAGCCAGGTGATCTGGTGTCACCACCATCATAACATGCTATCACCTCTGCCATCAACAGCAGCAGCAACAGCATGGCCTTACGGCCATTGCATTTAATTACAACTTCCCAGCAGCCCTGTGGTTACCTCTATCACCACCACCCCTGCAGCATCCACCGCCACCTCTATTATCACTGCCCAGAGGAGCATAACTGTCACCAGCATGCCAAATGCAGCCACAGGACAGCCAGTCCTGCCTCCCATCACCGTCACCATGGGCAGTCCCGCCTGACCCTCCCCTCTATTCCATTCAGCGGCGGCATCACCACGGTTATGGCCACGGCCATGTCCAGTAGTGCTCCCATCCCGCCACCCTCCCTGATTCTTCCTCTCCTCCTACAACTGCTGGGCCCTTTATTTCAGCTCAGGCTGTTGGTTGCTTCTCAGAGCCACCAGGAAAACAAGTAGAAATTCTCCTGGCCTCCCAGCCACTTCCTCCATTGCTCAGCTTAGGGAAGTTGTGTTTGTAATTGAGAAAGAAGAGACGGGGAGGGGATGAAAATGAGAACTGAAACGGGGGGAGAAGCCGAGGGAAGAGGTGAGAAAGGGGAATGGAGGGTGGAGGTGGCAGTGGGCGTGCTGAGAGTGGCCAGGACTGATTCGGTCATGCAGCCCGAGCCCTGGTGTGGCGTCAGGAGGACGGAGGCTGATTCTGACTCTGCAACACGCTCGCTGTGTGGCCTTGGGCTGGCTACTGCCTCTCTCTGGGCTTCACTTTCCCACCAGTGACATCCCCTCTTTCAGGGAAGAGGCCTTCCCTGCCCCCGAGTTTGCTGGGTCTGTACTGCTGGCTCTGGGCCTTTACACACCATGATCACTCTGCCTGGAATGCTTTTCTCTCCTCTCTGTTGGAAAACTCTGACTTATCCTTCAAAGCCATGGTCAAGCTTTTCCTGTTTGTGAAACCCTCCCTGAGCCTTCCAAACAGCTGTGATCACTCCCTCTTCAGGGACTCTGCGCCCCCTGCATGTCCCGTGTCGTGATTCTAAACACACTGGTCCCCTGTTGGGCTCCCCTGGGGACTGTGACACCTGCAGGTCAGGGTCAGTGGTTTTCCCAGACAGGGCCTGGAGACAGTATGTGCTCAGAGAGTGTTTACTGGATGAATAAACGAGGGAGCAAGTGTATATCTGCCCAACAGTGTGCACTGATGGAGCACTTGCTGTATGCCGGCTTGGTGATGGCACGTCATTTGATCTGATAGCAACCCTATGAGGCAGGTCCAGTTCTTATCCCCATTTCCCAGATGAGGAGACTGAGGATCATAGAGGTTAGTGGCTTGCTCAAGGCCACAGAGCTGGGGTTGGGGCCCTGGCCACTTGATTCCAGCATCCTGGCTCTTAACCACGTGATCTCACCATGTGGAATTAAGGTACAGTGAGTGAGAAGATGCTATTATGGAGGAAAAGTTGGGTGCGTGAATGCCGTCTGCCTGAGCATTGTGGGAGGAGAGAAGCCCCGTTCTTGTCGCAGGAGGGCATGAGTCATGGCCCAGGCAGGTCCCCAGAGCTCAGGGAGAGGGCAGCTCTGTGTCCAGGTGGAAACCAGGGGCGTGAGGGGAAGGGGAGGGCCAGGTGGCCTGGGAAATCTGGACTCTTGGAGTTTCCTGGCCTCTCCCAGCTTATGCTATAGGTAAGCCAGGCACTTTCTGGACTTACAAACAGCGCTTGGTTGGGGACTTGCGTGGAGCAGTGAGGGCTTTCTGATGAGCGGGGTGCAACTCTGGGGTGGGAGACTCTGGGCAGCCTAGGTGTGACGTGCTGCGAGTGGCAGGAGTTCAATCATTCCAGTGCGAATAGGGGTGACTCTCCACGTTGACTGGAGGAGGTAAACTGAGGCCAGGGAGGAGCCAGGACCTGGCCAGGGTTACACAGCCATGAGGCAGTGGGAGCGGCCTCAAGTTCCAGCTGCTGTCCTCTGAGCTGCGGGTGTCCAAGGATGGGGGTCAGCTGCCAGGGGAGAGTGGGCAGATGGTTGGTGAGACGAGGGCTGGGCCCCAGAGCAACCACTCAGCCTTGAGTGAGTGGAGCCTGGACCCTGGGAACCCAGGCAACAGGGTTCACACCCTAGCCAGGCCATGTGACACAGGGCGTGTGAATTTTCCTTGCTGAGCCTCCATTCCTCGTCTATACCATGGGGAAAATGTTGCCTCTCTTGCAGGGTTTTGGGAGATGGTGCAAGTCTGTGTGTACAGGTCCAAGCACACAGTAGGTGCACCAGAAATGTCAATTCCTCTCCACCCCATCTCCTAGGGAGCTGAGACGCCTATCTTTCTCCTGGATCAGGGACTGGTGTCTTCCATTGAAGGTTAGGGGCCAGGAGAGGGTCTGAGTCAGACTCTGAGGTTGCCCTGCTCTGTGACCTGGGGCTAGTTCCTGCTTTCGGTGAGCCTCAGTGTTCTCGTCTGGCAAATGGGGACAGAATTATCTCCCTCTCTCTACAGGATGGTTGAGAAGGTGAAATGGGGTAAAGGATGAGGCTGGTTTTAAACATAGGTGGTTTTTACGAAAGTAGAAATGCTTCTGGTGTCTGCTGCTGCTTCTTGCACAAGCTGTGGGAGGTGGAGGAGACGGCAGAGGGAAGAGGAGGTGGGTGCCCTGCTGACTCTGCTGGGCACCCACATGGGAGTGGGCGAGGAGGGCAGGCCTCAGGCAGAGCCAGGAGGCCGGGAGATGCTGGGAGGACAGTGGAGGGGGGAAGAGAATCAGATCCAGGGCCCACTGGCCTGGGTTTGAATCGCGGCCCTACAGATGATCAGCTGGGAGGCTTTGGACAAATTACTGGACCTTTCTGAGCCTCGCTTTCCTCACCTGTGATATGGGGGTGGGAGCATTAAGAACAGTCCCTTGGCTGGGTTTGGGAGGATCACTGGGATGGTGTGGGTGGTAAACCTGGCATGGAGTCAGGCTGTACAAATGTCCCTCCTCTTCCCTCCCCTTCCTGGGGTCCCAGGATATTCAGGAGGCGTGGTTGGAGAGGGGCAGCTGGGTCGCTAATGGCAGGATTGCAGACATGGTGGCAGGGCTGTGGGAGATGTTTGGGGCCAGAATTGAGGGTCTGGGGAGTGGTTGGTGTGTTAGCACTGGTCTCCAAATCGGAGTGATACCCAAGGTGAGCACTGGGGCCTCAGAAGGACAATATTAGAATTTCTAAATTTGTCAATCATGTTCTTTATTCATTTCTGGATATTTTTGGTAAGTGTGTTTTATGATGTTCATTATAAACCAAGACCGTAGCACATGCATATAATTTGGAAGTCAAGAAATAGAAAGTAGTGTGTGCAAAAGGTTTTGTTGACATAGGCACATGATCAAAATATCTGAGCCCTCTGGGGTCGGGGCTAGCAGGGCTCTGAGGTGACTTGGGGAGTGGGGTGTGTGGGAAGGCATCAGGACAGCACTGGGACACTGGGACTCCAGTCTCCACTTTGTCCCCAACTTACTGTGTGTCCTTGGGCAAGCCACCTAACCTCTCTGAGCTTAGAAAACAAGCAGAAGGAACTTATAAAGTAAGTGGGTAGAGGCTCTTTCCAGTGATTGGACATTGGGGTTGTCTGATTCTGAGCTTCTATCTAGATCTCAGACAATCCTGGACTCTTGGGATTTCAAAAGCCTTCTTGTGCCACGGCTGATGAATGCTAGTGCCCTTCTAAGCCCAGCTGCGGTGACTCATGTGTGCTCTGCTGGCACACCCCAGGGAGCCCAAGAGCTCCCATTCTTTCAGGGTGCCCTGTTCTGTCCTGGACTGAACCGTCATCTGCCTCCTTTTCTCTCTCCCTTATTACAAGGGAAACTGGGAGAAGAGGGGCTGGAGCTCCAGGCTTTAGGGGATGAGGAAGCCGCATTTCTCTCTCCGAGCTGTTTCCTGTGGGTACCAGCCACAGCCCCCGCCATGTCTGCTTTCCGCTCTGAGCTGTTTTCCACTCTCCTGGTGAAACAAAGCCTTTCTGGTTCACCCCACACCACGTAGAGGGGGCAGCTAGAGCAAGCTCACTGTCAGACCCCTGACGCTCCCCCCACGGTACTGCTCGACTGCCCCACGTAAGCGCACACCAGCCAAAAGCAGATTATACTTGCTGAGCACCCGCTGCCAGCCTCCAAGCTCAGGGCTTTGCAAATACAATGCAATTTGTTCCTTATTAAATCCAGTGATTGCCAGTTTCCAGATGAGGGAATTCAGAGAGGTAAAGTGACTTGCCCAAGGTCACATAATGACCTGGATTCAAATCTATCTCTGACTGACTCTGGAGCCCAGCTCCTCATCAGTCTTCTCTGCTGTCCCTTTCTGCCCCTGAACAGGATGTAATATGGTAGGAAGACAAATTGAAACCTATGTCTGAGCTAAAAAAACCCACACAATCAGCTAGGGGGAAACAGATGGTGGGTGTCTAGTTGCTTGTCAGCTGAGCGTCAGTTACTAGTGGAGGGCCGCCTAGAAAGCCAGTGTAAACTTAGGCCATATTAATAGAGGTAGGACATCCACTACAAGGGAGGAGACATCTTGTTGGCAGTGTGGGCAGATGGCATCTGGAGAAGTGTGTGTGTATGGTGGGGGGAAAGCCTTGCTGTAAGGACATGGGCACAGGGAAGGTTGTGAGTTCCCCGTGGTTGGAAGCATTTAAGTAGAGGCTGCATGGCACAGTATTCTTGCATTAGAAGATGGAGGGCAGGGGTAAGGTGACCTCCAAGGTTCTTTCAAACTGCAGTTTTGTGGCTGGACTTCAGTTATTGCCAGGGCCATGGCAACACTCATGCCCATCAGGTTTGCCTCTTCTCTGTCGTTCTCAGCAAGGGTCCCCTGAAGGAATAGGGTTGATTCGTTCATGCATCCATCCCTCCGTCCATCCTTCTGTTCATTCATCTACCACAGCTAGAGCAGCGAACAAGAGAGACACAGTCCTTCCCTACCTAGAACCTATAGTCTAGAGGGAATAATAACGATAATAATAGCACAGATTGAGCGCTTACTATTTGTCAGGTACTCTAAGTGAATTATCGCATCTGGCCCCACTACAACCTTATGAGACAGGTATTATTATTATCCCCATGTTGCATATGGGGATTGAGGGGCCATGGGGGCTGGGATTCACAGGTCAGATGCTCCCAGGCCTGTGTGGATGATCCCAAGAACTTGAAGTTCTGTGATGCTCCGATGCTGTGACTAAGATCCCATGATGCTCAGAGTTTTCATTATAAAAGAGAGTGCAGAGCAGGGGCCCAGTCACTGGTGAGAGCCCTCAGTCTCCCCCGCTTCCTCAAGCCTGACCTTCAGGAGTCACAGGTATCGTGTGCTCTCCTGGGATGTTCTCATTTACTCCTCCCATCTGCCTCCTTAGGTAGCTGTCAGTATTATTCTCATTGTACAGCTGGGGAAACTGAGGCACAGAGAGGTCAAGTAACTTGCCCAGGCTCACACCGCTAGGAAGGGGAAGGAGGAGGAACGACGAGCTTGAGCTGTCTGTCTGTACAGGCCACGCTTTACCTGGGGTGCCCCACTGACCCGCGTTCCATCTCCTCCAGCACCCCTCCTCACAGGCCCTGGCTGCACGCCGTCGGGGTGGGAGGGGTTGGTGGCGGAGCTGTGCAGGCCCCGGCTCACTAATGCTCTGTTCTGCCCCCAGATCATGAGTGTATTGCTGTTCATTGAGCACTCAGTGGAGGTGGCCCACGGCAAGGCCTCCTGCAGGTTCTCGAAGACAGGCTACCTCAGGATCGGTAGGTCCAGGGGAAGCCGATGTGGGGTGGGGTGGCAAGGGCATGGGCACCGGCTAGGGGTGGAGTTGAGGCTCTGCCACTTGCCCTTTTTGACGTCTGCAAATGGAGAAAGTCCACTTGTTCTCCAGGTGTGAGAGCAGATAAGATGGCGCTTTGCAAACCTAATCAGCTTAGAACGGTGACAGCCGGGCTCTCCCGCTCAATAGCAGCCTGTCACCCAGAATAAAATCGAAACTCCTCACGGGGGCTCCAGCCCCTGCTCTCTCTGGCCGCATTCCCACGCCTCGTAGCTCCATCCACGCTCCCCCTCGCTCCCCATGCTCCAGCTGCGCTGACCCCACCAAGCTGGGTTGTGTCTCGGGGTCCCTATCTGGACTCCTGGTCACTCTGCCCACAGGCCACCTCCTCAGAGGCCTTCCCCCACCTCATCCCAGTTAAAGCAGACCCCAGGCCTCCTTCCCACCCTGCACCCTCTGTTATACTGTCCTGTGTTACCTGAACTGTTCTGTGTGCCCCTCAAGACTGAGAACTGCAGGAGGGTAGGGCCTGGGCTTTCTGGTTCGCTGGCATAGTGCCCACACCAGTGGTTCCCAAAGTGTGGTCCTTGGAACCCCAGGTGTGGGTTCCTGGGGGCACTTCCGGGCCCCTCACTGCTCTCTTTGCCTTTCAGCGGAATTGATCTCCAGCTTCCTGCTCATCACCATGCTTTTTAACATCAGCCTGAGCCTGCTGATCGGCGTGGTCAAGGTGAGTGCCTGGTCGGGGAGGGGAAGGGGGGCCACGATCTGCGGGCTGGCAAGGAGGCCTAGCTGCCCTCCTGGCTCCACCCTATTCACACCCACTATGTGGGCAGCACTGGATGCTGAGAGGTGGGAGGTGCGTATTTGGAGGAGATTCAAACTGCACCCTCGAGAGCTTCACTGACGTTTTGGAAACCCCCTTTTCCACACCAGGTCCCTCAGGTTGGAGGCCTCGGTTCCCTGTGAAAATACACCCTCCATGCACGAGGGTGTGCACAGCCGGCTGTGGGCACTGCTGATCATCGACACTTTGGCTGAACTAGCTGGCAACCCACATCCTTTTGAACTGCAAATGGTGGCAGGGAATTTGGTAGAGAAAAAAGGAAGGGTCATTCTGAGGCCTAGGTAGAGGGGAGAAAGCAGTGGGTTTTGAAATCAGTGAGAGGAGAAGAGGGGAGAGTGTAGATGCGTCCAGCTCAGTGCCATCCAGCTAGCGGTTGAGAGAGAGAGGCGGGCTGCGACTCAGCCTCCTGCAGAGAGGAACCTGTCTGTCCCTTGGCCCCCAGCAAGGCAGGAAGCCAGGCCCCTGCCACATAGCCATGAGACCAGACCTCGGAAAGAGAATCCTTCCTGGACAGACAGTGGTGGACTGGCCCTCCCAGGGCCAGCAGGATGGGGTGGTGACTTGGGGCTAGTTTGGAATGTCTCCACCTTGCCTGAAATGCCAGTGTTCACTCCCTAGCTAACGCTAGTCTCTCGGGAGCCCTACACCGCAGGGAGTCATTTCACCTTGGTTCCCGGTGGTCCATGCAGAAACACAAAATGGATCAGGTCATCCCTGAAGCCTCTGAGCTTCAGTCTGGGCTGTTTCAGCTGCCTCCTGAGTGATTTTAGACAACCACGTGAGAAACCACGAAACCACCTTTTCTGTGATTTTTGTCCCCAACTGTGGGTTCCTACGCATTTACACTGGTCATAGTGGTCACTTGCTTTCAGTTGAAGGAGAGGGACTTCAGCCTCAGCCTCCCAGGGTCTCTTACTATGACTGAACATCCCCGGGGGTGGCCTACACAGAGGCAAGAACTACTGTTAAAGCAGCACAAGACATTTCCCTCCTCCGGGCCTTGGCTCAGGCCAGCCCTTCTGCCACCAATACTCTCCCCTTCCCTCCTGCTTCTTTCCAGCTCTAGCCCTGGTGCCCCCACTTCCAGGAAGTCTTCTCTGTTTCCCTTCTCATTTGTCAAATGGACACAAAGTCTTTCGCCACTGGGTTCTTAAGAGCAAGTTGAGGCAGACCCTGGTCCTGGAGCCCCCAGGTGCTTATCTCTGTAGATGGGAACTATCCCTCGTACCTCCTGGGACGCCGAGACCGCTCATCCTCAGGGCCTGGGCCTTACCTTCTCCCCACGCCCAGAGCCTCCCTCAGAGGAAGGCATGTGGATCCCCATGAGGTGACCTCAGCCAAGCCCCGCAGGTGATTCAGGAGAGCACCGAGTTCCCCGGGACGGAAGGGAACTGTGGGCCAGGGGGCCCGTGGAGCCATCAGGCTGCATGGAAGAGCCTTGTGCAAGGGACCCCTGACCATGCTGGGCCTGCCTTTCAGAACCGGGAGAAATACCTGCTGCCTTTCCTGTCCCTGCAAATCATGGACTTCCTCCTGTGCCTGCTCACCCTGCTGGGCTCTTACATCGAGCTGCCTGCCTACAAGTTCGTCTCCCGGAGCAGCAGCTGGGTGGTGAGTGTGTCCCATGTCCCACAGCCGGCCAGCGGGGGAGGTGCAGGAGCCCAGGCCAGTGAGCGTGGGAGCCCCCAGGGCCCTTTCTAGTTGGTGAGCTTGAGCAAGTCCCTGAGCTCCTCCAAGTCACCCCACACTTCTTTTTTTTAAAAAAAGAAATTAATTAATGTATTTATTTTTGGCTGCGTTGGGTCTTTGTTGCTGTGCGCGGGCTTTCTCTAGTTGTGGCGAAGGGGGGTTGCTCTTCATTGCATTGCGCGGGCTTCTCATTGCGGTGGCTTCTCTTGTTGTGGACCACCAGCTCTAGGCATGCAGGCTTCAGTAGTTGTGGCACGTGGGCTCTAGAGCACAGGCTCAGTAGTTGTGGCGCTTGGGCTTAGCTGCTCTGCAGCATGTGGGATCTTCCCGGCCCAGGGCTCAAACCCGTGTCCCCTGCATTGGCGGACAGATTCTTAACCACTGCACCACCAGGGAAGTCCCTCACCCCACATTTCTTCCTGTAAAATGTGTCTTGAGATCATGTGTCATCAATATGTCTTATGAGCATTACATGAGGAAAGCGTGCACAGGGTGCTCAGCATGTGGTAAGAACGGAAAAAATGCCAACCACGTGTGAATTTACACCATAGGGACAGGGACATGCCCCGTTTCCCTCCCCAGCCCCTCTTTTGTCCCTCCTTTGTAACCACGTTGAAGAAAGGAAGGTAAGGATGGTGAGCATCCTTGGTGGGAATGCCCGCAACACCTGGTGCCAATCACAGACACAGTTCCCCAAAGTTGCTTTTCACACTTCCCCTAACTGTGGTCCTTGAAGAGGCTGAGAAGCTACATTATAGAAGGCCCTGGGCTGGGAGTCAGGAGACCCTGGTTCTAGTCCTGGGTTTGTACCAGCCCATGGTGTGAACGTCTGAAGAATGGACCTCCATTTCTTTCTGGGTACCATGGACCAGAGAGTCGTCAATGTCTCTGGCTGACAGTCTCTCAAGCTGAGGGGCCACTGTGTGCCCCATGGTACCCAGGTCTCTGGGTTGGGGCTGACTTGCTGGTCTGTCTTCTTCCTCCAAAGGGCCCCTCCAAGGTCCCACTGATGACCCTGCAGCTCTTGGATTTCTGCCTGAGCATCCTGACTCTCTGCAGCTCCTACATGGAAGTGCCCACCTATCTCAACTTCAAGTCCATGAACCACATGGTGAGTCTGGGCTGAGGGTCTGCTCCTATCACTGGCTCTGTGGCCTTGAGCAAGTTGCTTTCCCTCTCTGTGCCTCAGTGCTTAGGCTGGGTTCTCTAAAAGTGGAGCTTGGAGAGGGATTCTTGTGCGAGTGATTTCCTGAAGGACAGCTCTCAGGGAGAAACTTGAAAGGAATGAGGGAAGCAAGTTAGACAAAAGGAAGAAACCAGGCACACATGTGGCTTTAGAAGTAGCACTGCTGGATCCCAGAGGGTGCCCTGGAATAGGAACTGTAGCGCAGAAATGGTATTAGTGTTTTCATTGCTATCTAACAAATGATCCCCAAACATAGTGATTTAAAACAATAAACAGTTGTTACCTCACATAGTTTCTGAGGATCAGGAATTTGGGAGTGGCTTAGCTGGGTTGTTCAGACTCAGGGTCTCTCTTGAGGTTGCACCTGAGATGGGGCTGGGGCTGTGGACGCCAAGGGCTTGACTAGGTCTGAAGGATCCACTCCCAAGCTGGCTTACTGGCGTGGCTGTGGGATCTTTGCCTCGGTTCCCCACCATGTGCGCCTTTGATAAGGCTGCTTGAGCATCCTCATGTCATGGCTTCCGGTTTCCCCCTGGTGGGTATCCGAGAGAGAGCAAGGAGGAAACGGCCCTGTGGTCTTGGAGGTCACACTCACCTCTGCGACATCCTATTATTTGTGAGAAGTGAGCCTTTAGGTCTAGCCCACACTCGAGGGAGGAGTGTCAGAGGATGTGTGCACATGTTTGCAAATGCCACAGCAGTTGTCCCACCAGAGCAGGAACCTTCCATCAACCAGTCCTGCTTGTGAGGTGCCCCTAGGGGACGAGGCATACCTCCCAGGTATTTCAGGATTAGGCGGTTCCGTCAACCAAGACTATCCTCCAGAGAAGGACACGGGTGTGGCCCACCACCAGCTGGGGGATGGGGCACCAGCCAGATAAGGGTCACTTGGACAGGCATCAGCTGCATCTGTCTCCCTGGGTTTGCCCACCTGTCAGATGAGGCTGATGGTAGGTGGTACTGGCCTCCTAGGGCCCTTGAAGGTTTGGGCCAAGATAATGGCTGTGGCACAGCATGTTCCTGTGTGCTTGGAGAGCTGGCTTTTATTCCTCGATGTGTCAGTACTGTTAGTGTTCCTTATGGCCAGAGACACTGATGTGGCCCCCAAATCTGTTGCAGAATTACCTCCCCAGCCAGGAAGGTATGGCTCACAGCCAGTTCATCAAGATGATGGTCATCTTCTCCATCGCCTTCATCACTGTCCTCATCCTGAAGGTGAGTGGCCCCTGCCCCACGGCTCAGGGAGGGGTGGAGAGGCTGAGCTGCCCCGGGCCCACCGATGCCAGACTGTTAAGAGGCAGGGAAGTGTGTCTTCCAACACTGTCCCCCCTGCTTTTGGCTCCTAACTCTAACCCCCCCACACCAGCCCCTGTGCCCACACATGGGCTCCTCAGGGACGCCCCCTTTAGAGCAAGTGGATCTGTGAAGACCCACCTGTGTTCAGGGGTCGGGGACTTAATGTGTGACTCAGAGAGACCTGATCCAGGGGAAGGAGGAGCTATTTTGTCTGGAATTAGATTCAGGAAGTCCTGGGTCTGAATCCCAGCTCTCCTCTCACTAGCTGTGTGGTTGGTTTTCAAGTCACTTCTCTCTGGGTCTTGGGTCTCACCTGTGAAAGGGACACCCTAAGTCTTGCTTTGCCCATGTTAACAGCTTTACGTGATTCAGGCACCAAAGTGTAGATGGGCCCTGAGGTCATATTACTAGAGGTTTGGTGATGAGAAGGATGGAGGGGATTGGTTTTATTCTTCTCAGGGGTAGTCAGGCTCAGAGGATAGAGTCCTGTTTCAGGTCCCAGTTCTTGGAGACATGGGACAGACAGGAGTGCATTAATAGCAGCACAACAGGACTTCCCTGGTGGCACAGTAGTTAAGAATCCGCCTGCCAATGCAGGGGACATGGGTTCGATACCTGGTCCGGGAAGGTCCCACATGCCGCGGAGCAACTAAGCCCGTGTGCCACAACCACTGAGCCTGCGCTCTAGAGCCCGTGAGCCACAACTACTGAGCCCACGTGCCACAGCTACTGAAGCCCACGTGCCTAGAGCCTGTGCTCCGCAACAAGAGAAACCACCACAATGAGAAGCCCGTGCACTGCAATGAAAAGTAGCCCCCTCTCGACGTAACTAGAGAAAAGCCCGTGTGCAGCAATGAAGACCCAATGCAGCCAAAAATAAATAAATAAATAACTAAATTTATATTAAAAAAAAAAAAAAGCAGCACAACAGGAGGGTGAAGAGGCAAGAAAACGCTGCCGTCTTCGGGAGTCAAGGAAACCAGGGCAGTTCAGCTTGGGAAAGAAATGACTCAAGGGGGACCTGATCGCAGCCTCCAAGTACCCAAAGGACTCTCATGGGGATTCTAGAGGCCACAATGGGGCCCTGTGGCCGGAAGCCACAGGGAGGCTGATGTCGACTCAAGAAAAGGAAGGGCTTTTAAAAGTGTTCTTTTCTGATTGTGAAAGTAACATATGATCCCTGTAGAAATTTAGAAACTACAGATGAGCAGAAAGAAGACGATCAGCCCACCAACCACTGCCACTCGGAGAGCAGCACCTCTGATATCTGGGTGCATTTCCTCCCCCTCTTTTTATGTGGGTGGTGTAGCCAGACATCACTGCCTCCTTACATCCCAGGCCCTGAGCAGTCTCTGCTCTCACCCAGTGCCAAGCTGGAAACAACTTTGCTCCTTTTAACCTTTCCTCAAAGGACTGACCTAGCACAAGCGCATTAGTGATGCACAGTGAGAATATTCCTGAAGGCTCGGGGGGAACAACGTGGAGGTTTACGTCATATACCCTGCTAGAGAGAAACTGCCCAAACCCCACCCCACACCTCCGTCCCTCCCCACCGCACACCTCCGTCCCTCCCCACCGCACACCTCCGTCCCTCCCCACCCCACACCTCCGTCCCTCCCCACCACACACCTCCATCCATCCCCACCCCTCACCTCCGTCCCTCCCCACCTCACACCTCCGTCCCTCCCCACCCCACACCTCCGTCCCTCCCCACCCCTCACCTCCTTCCCTCCCCACCGCACACCTCCGTCCCTCCCCACCGCACACCTCCGTCCCTCCCCACCCCTCACCTCCTTCCCTCCCCACCACACACCTCCGTCCCTCCCCACCCCACACCTCCGTCCCTCCCCACCCCACACCTCCGTCCCTCCCCACCCCTCACCTCCGTCCCTCCCCACCCCTCACCTCCGTCCCTCCCCACCCCTCTCCTGTTCTTTATCTTCATGCAGGGGGAGTTCTCTCTGTACCCCGACTCCCAACCCTGCCTCACTGGCTACCCTTCACTTACTTGCTTTGCCCTGGCCCTTCGTACTTCATTCTTTCATAATTCATTTTATTTATTTCTGCTCCTTTTAAGTCCCCATCATGGGGCTCCATAAAACAAGGGACCTTCTCGATGCCAAGACCTGCTCTCCTTCCTTTGGGGGCAGAGTGAGACTTATTGGCTATTGTTCCTTGAACACACCCCTGGGGACTTCACTCCCCACCCTGGAACGCTTCTCCCCAATTCTTACATCAATTGCTAAGAGAAAGCCGTTGCTCACATTATCTGACAGATATATACATCCATACATATGATTTTTCTGCATTTATAAACATGGGATACTACTGCATACACTGTTGGATAATCTGCTTTAAAAAAACAATATATCGGGCTTCCGTGGTGGCGCAGTGGTTGAGAATCCGCCTGCCGATGCAGGGGACGCAGGTTCGTGCCCTGGTCCGGGAAGATCCCTCATGCTGCGGAGCGGCTGGGCCCGTGAGCCGTGGCCACTGAGCCTGCGCGTCCGGAGCCTGTGCTCCGCAACGAGAGAGGCCACAACAGTGAGAGGCCCGCGTACCGCAAAAAAACCAAAAAAACAAAAAAAACACAACATATCGTAAGCAGTTTTGAAGACAAAACTTTCCCACTGTCAGCTCTGTCCCAGGATGGGCGGGGCCACCTCAGGAGATGGTAAGCTTCGAGTCCTCAGGGGCGGAGAAGCAGGATCTGCAGGATTATTGCCAGGGAGGCTGGAGGGTGGTGCAGAAACCTCTAAAAAGCTCCTTTCTGTGATGAGTCTGTGGGGCAGTGAAAGGGAAACACCTGGAACACCTGAGACGGGCAGGTGAGGCCCCGTCCAACCAGAAGAGGGCTCTGACCTTTCAGGGTAAGCTGGGGATCTCCAGGAAGCGCCCAGCATCTGTCCTAGGCCTGCTGGGGTGGTGAGAAGAAGGGTCACAAAGCACAGCCTGACCTGGGCCTTTTTTCCAGGTCTACATGTTCAAGTGTGTGTGGAGATGCTACAGATTCATGAAGTACATGAACTCGGCCGAGGAGAGGAGCAGCTCCAAGATGCTGCAGAAGGTGAGCCTGCTGGGGGTGGGGGGGCGGTCAAGTCCTAGCTCTGCCACTCACTGTATCATTTAGGGCAGGTCTCTCTGCCTTGCTAGGCCTCAGTTTCTCCACTCGTAAGATGAGGGTTGGACCAGAAGAAATGGGAAGATCTCTTTCCACTCTGATTGTCTAGGATTCTATTCATTCATTCATGCATTAAACATTTTCTGCTTCTTACTCTTTCCTGGACTCATATCCAACCCTTCGGATTCAGAGAAAACTAAGATGCCACCCTGTCCTGGAGGAGAGTATAGTCCAGAGTGAATCTAGACACAGAGATCCAATTACAACTCGGTGTGAAGCACAGGGGCAATGGGAGCACAGAGGAGGCACCTGGCTTCACCTGGGGTGTCAGGGAAGGCTTCCTGGAGGAGGTAACACTTGACCAAGTCTTAGACTGTCAGCGGGTACAAGTTAGCTGGGAAAGGGGAAGGGGCCTTCCAGGCAGAGGGATTAAGTGCACTTAGAAGCAGCTGATTGGAAAAATGATGGGAAAAGTGCAGCTGGTTTAAATTACTGGAGGCTCACTTTCCTCAACTGTAAAATGAGGATTGTATTAGTCAAGAATTTTTTGGGTTGCAAGTGTCAGAAACCCAACTCTCCCTCACTTATGTAAAAAATAAAATGAATTTATTAGCTTATAGAACTTGAAAGTCCAATGTAGGTCTGGCTCAGGCATGGCTGAGGCCTGATGTCCAGACATGATCTTATTTTCAGGATGAAAGGCAGCCCTTTCCTCATGGTAGCAAAATAGTTGCCGAAATCCCTAGGCTGTCATCCCACCCTCTCAGCAACCCCAGCAGTAAGAAAGACATCCCAGAAGCATGTCTGATTGGTCCAGCTTGGGTTACAAGCCTATCGCCAAACCAGTGACGATTGACAGGAGGATGAGATTCTACTCTGAGTGACCACCCCATGAGACATGAGGTCTCATGTCCATTCCCCCAGATCAGAGGGCATATCAATTCTTTTGAAAGCACATGGACTGAGAATGTTTTCCCAGGGAAAACAGTGTGTTGTTATCAAAACTAGGGGGCTTGATGCGGAACAGGCAGAGGCAAGTCTGTCCATTACAGGAAGAGAAACCGCACCTGTCCTGTGCATGCCATGCCTAGCACATAGTAAGTACCCAAGGCATGCTAGTCATCATCATCATCAACATCATTTTGCCAGGGGTGGGGGCTGGAGCCCCTTAACCCCAGGTTGGGGTAGTGGTCCCATCTGGTCAATTCTCAGCCCTCATCTCTCTGTTTCTCCCAGGTGGTCCTGCCATCCTATGAGGAAGTCGTGTCTCTGCCATACAAGATTCCGGAGGGGGGCCCAGCACCACCCCCATACTCAGAGGCGTGACATTCACCAGGCCCCAGCCCTGGTGCTGGGAGGGGCGGAGCTACCTCGCAATCTGCTTCTTTGCTTAGGTGGCCCCTGTGGCCTGGGTGAACCACCTGGCTGACTTCAGGACAATCCGCTTGTGTCCCGCTCGCTGGCCTGCTTTTCCTGCGGGGCCTGGGAGATGCTCACAACTGGGTTAACCCCTTTAGGCTGAATGATTGGGTCTCAAAAGTTCAGTCCAACAGCACTCAGCTTCTTTTGATCAGCTCTGACATTGGTTTAAATGATTGGTCTTTCTAAAGTCAGTGAGTTTGGTTAAATAACTCTCAACTTGACCAGTTTTACCAAGTGGCTGACAAATCACAAACACACTTGTCATTTCAGTGAAAACAATGTGGTCAAATAAAAGAGTCCATTGTGTCAGTTTGCAAATAGTTGTCAATTCACAGAGCCATTTAGTCAAGTAATCATCAGTTAGTCCTCCCCACCAAATACATACATCCATTTTCTTCCAATAGTTCCTTAAACAATTATTAAGTCAGCCAACCCTCAGTTAATTTAGAATAGTGATAAAATCCAATAATAAAAAAAATCAAATTAGCCCCCCAAACCATTCAATTCAATCTAGTCCAATAACCGGCTGCCCCCTGCGGTCAATTCAGTACTTGTGCGTCCTGAATAATTGTTAATTCAAACGAAAATTCAGTCAGACAGTGCCAAACTGTCATTCAAGGGCTAGTCCCAGAAGTAACTGTTGTTTCAATCATCAGTCTCTACAAACGCACAATAGTTTTGCTAAAGAGTTGTCATCCTCAACAACCAGTCACACGCAGCCAGTCTGGTCACATGGCAGTGGGTCCTGGGAAACGGGTCTCCTCATCCGCGGTCATTTCTAGTAATAAGCTGTCAGGCTGTCCCACAGCCCATCCGTTGCCAGATAGGTTGTAGGCCACCCAGTTCTGCCCGACGCTTGTGGTCAAGCAGAAATTCAGTGCTGAAATCAGGCAAACCCATTTGTTGGACTAAATCCACAGGTTAGTTCAGTCAAAACAGGCAAACCCTTTGTGGGCACAGTCCCCGCCTGGGGGGTTCATGTTGGTGGGGCCATAGGGAAGGTTTTGGTCCCTGCACCCCCTCTTTTGCCTGCTTCCCTGGGGGTTGGGATTCCCGAGGTCGCTGACCCAAAGGCGGAGATAAGGCCACAGAGGCGGGTTCTCTGGGGTCTGCAAGGGGGGTGCAGAGGGAGAGGGCTGTGCAAGGGGTTCCCCACCACACCACTGTGTCATTGCTTTGTGTGACGGGGAAGAAGTTTCAATAAAGCAGCAACACGCTTCTCTCTGGCTGATGTGGTTCCTAAAATATGGTGTATGGCCAGGGCTGGGAACACAACCTCCATCATCCCAACACACACGCACACACACACACACACACACACACACACACGTGACAGTTCATTCAGTCCAGAAACTCTCAGAGGCCATGTCCAGCTAGAGAGTGTCATGACCTGGCACTGTTTCTGATCACAAATCATGGACCCTCTAAGCACCCTGATGTCTCCCTGATAAGGCATGGACTCCATTCACCTGGACAGCACCCACCTGGAGCCAGGTCCTACACTGGGCACTGGGGTGACCACAATAGGTCAGACTAGCCTCCAGTTACCCCCCATCTGGGGAAGGGGAAGACAGATATGTAAATGATTATGATAGCCTGTAATGATTATAACACCGTCATGGGGAAAGTCTGAGGGACCTAGGACAGCCAGAGGAGGCTTCTTGGAGGAGGTTTCACCGAGCTGAGTTCGAAGGATGAAGGGGCGGCAGTGAGCAAACTGGGGGAGGATGCTTTGGGCTGAAGTGGCAGGATGTGGGAGGCCTTGTGGAGGTGGGGAGAAGAGCTGGAGAGGTAGCCTAGTGTGGCTGCAAGTGGGGAGTGGAGGGAGAGGAGGCTGCCAGGGTCTGGGGGCCTGGATCACAAAGAGCCTTTGTGTACATCAGGGTTCTTTGGCTGCAAGCCCACCCTGGCTAACTTCAGCCAAGAAGGGCATTTACAGGAAGGAGATGCTTGCAAGTAACAGGAACCTTAGTGAACCAAGTTTATTGAAAACAATGACGACAACAACAAAAGGGTGGTCGTGATGTTTCTTGGCTCACATAAATGAAAAATCCAGGGAATCTGGTCAGGCGTGGTTGGACCCAGGAATCAAATTCTTCAGTCATCTCTTTCTCTCTTTCTCCACCTCTTGCCTTCTTCCTCCTGGGCTGAGCTGCCTGAGAGTGAAGCTGGCAGAGAGCATGAGGCAGCCTGAGTTGGGCTCCATCCCCAGTACCAAATGAGACCTAACAGAGCCTTGAATGCTGTGTCCAGGAGCGTGGGCTCATCCTGGGACAGGGGGAGTCTTTGAGGGTTTTTGGGCAGGGGAGTTACAGGATCGGGCTTGGGCTTTAGAAAGGAAGAGACCAAAGTCAGGGACCCATAAGAAGGCTGGTGAAGTCCTCCTGTGGAGAAGGAGAGAAGCAGATTTGAGAGGAATTGCCAACCTTCTGGAGTTGTCAGCTTTTCTTGGGGACAGCAGATTTCTTCATGGGTTTTATCTGCTCTTTATCAGATCCCCAAACAACTGATAAAGTGAGGCTCTAATAGAGATGGACGGCGACCTCCCTTTCACACATGAGGTAATTGAGGCCCAGAGACATCAAGTGATTTTCCTGAGGCCACACAGCAGTCAGGGGTTAGACTAAGTGCCTTTTCATTCTACTTTAAGTGGAGGCTAAAAGGGCTGGGGCCACAGTCTGTGTGAGTTCTTGCTTCTTGTGAAGATCCGTATGAAGAGGCCCCCCCCAGAAGCCCCCATCAAATGGGGATTGGGGGCAGAGGTCACAGGAAGAGGGGACTAGCCTTTCCTCCAGCCTTGCATCCTCATCAAGAAGATGCCAAGGGGCCATGGCCGTGTGTCCTGAAGACCAGCTGAGGTGATACCCCCATCCTCATTCCCACCCCAACCCTGGCTCGAAGCCAAAGAACGGGCTGAGGTGTATAGTGGAATTGTGCCCTGTGGCCAGGCGGCTGGGTGGGGGCTGGCCCGAGGAACAGGAAATAGCTGTGTTTGGGGAAGTCACGTGGCCCGGGCCAAGCCAAGGCAGCCCACCATCGCTGGGCAGCCCTCACCGCGGCCCTATCAATGCCCCATTTGAGGCTCATGCAGGGGTCCTTTTTTTTTAATTTTTATTTTTTTTTGTGGTACACGGGCCTCTCACTGCTGCGGCCCCTCCCGCCGCGGAGCACAGGCTCCGGACGCGCAGGCTCAGCGGCCATGGCTCACGGGCCCAGCCGCTCCGCGGCATGTGGGATCCTCCCGGACCGGGGCACGAAACCACATCCCCTGCATCGGCAGGCGGACTCTCAACCACTGCGCCACCAGGGAAGCCCCATGTAGGGGTCCTTTGACTGGGCTGGTTGGACCCACTGAGAGGGCCTGTTTGAACCAGACGCCTGGAAAGGAGCTGGCCCTAGGAAAGAGGGAATTCGTGCAGGCCAGGCAGGTGAGCGCCGCCCGGACAGGCTGTCTCTTGGAGGGAAGGAGAGTCGACAAAATCAAGCCCTTGTGGCTGAGCGGGAGGGCGCACCCCAGTTTCTCAAGGCTGTGATGGTAGCAGGAACAGTCACTGAGTGGGCACTTCAGTGTGTCATCTCTGTGACTCTCCCACCTGCCCCACACGCAGGTGCCATGCAAGGATGATTCCTGGGGCTCAGGGCGGGCAAGCCACTTGCTCAGTGTCCCCATTGGTTAAGGGGCAGAGCTGGGCTTTGACTCCGACAGGTCTGACGGAGCCCGAGCTTCTCCCTCTGGTCCTTCCTGGCCCACCTCAGGCACCTTGCAGGGTGAGCAGAGTGATGACATGATTCCGAAACTTGAAGAGCCCCTTGAAGATGGGGACTGAGGCATAATCATCATGGAACGTCCCGGCACCGAGCACAGCCCTGGCTCTAGAGCCCTACGTTGCTTGCGGTAGAGGAGGCATCCGTTGTGGGTGCAGGACCCGGACAGAAGGTGACGGGGGAAGTGGTCCAGGTGAGGTATGTTGGGGGCACAAACTCAGGCAGTGGCCATGGGGCTGGGTAGATTCACAAGGAATTTGGGAAGCAGGGTCTGCAGGGCAGAAGTGAGGAAGAGGAGGTTCACGAGACTGGTGCCCAGGTTTGGAGAGTCTTTGGGATGGTGGTGCCCAGCTCTGAGCTGAGGATATAGGACGGGGGACAAAAGAAGATGCACTAAGCTTGCATTTGAGCTACCCTGGGGACCACATGATTGGAGTTACTCAGGAGGCAGCTGTGTCTATAGGTCTGGAGTCAGGAGAGTGAGGAAGGAGGGAGGTTGAGATGTGAGTGCCGTCTGTGGACACATGGGTGGGATGTCATGTGGATGGAGGGTCACCAAGTGGTTGGGTTCACGGAGGCGTTAACCCATCAGCAGGACGTGATACTGGCCCATGGCCTCCTAGGACATGCCCTCACGTGAAAGTACACGTCTCCTTGTCCTGTCCAGCCTCTGGCTTCCAGCCCGCCTGACTGCTTGTAGGGACTGAGACCAAGACAGCATGTGTGAGGTCTGACGGCCCATGAGAGAGAATGGTTCACATACACAGAGGCTGTGGCCTGAAGGGGCCATAAATCTGAAGGACAGCACAGCTACACTGCAACAGCCCACGGGTAGTGGGGATGAGTATACCCACATGGCGGATGAAGAAGCCTTGTCCTGGATTTACGGACAAGTTCTCCATTTTGTGAGGTCTCTGCTGACTTTGGGGAGACCAGGGATTCATGTCCAATCAGACAATGAAATCTCCAATTTGCAATGAAATAGTTTTAATTCTTAAAGACTCAAGTTTTAAGTTCTAGGTTAAAGGAAGCTGGGCCCGGGGGGTGTGAGAACACCTGCGCTGGGTGTGAGAAGTTGCTCCTGTGGGTCTCTGCGGCCACAGGCCCCTCCCACTGCCCACCTGGATGGGCTCCCACTGCCCACCTGGCTGGGCTGTCTGGGAGCTGGCGCTCACATTCCAACCTCTCCCCTGGGACTCCCGGAGGAAGCGGGCCTCATTAGCCACAAGGGCGTTTCAGTAGGCAGTGGGCTTGGCAGGGAGCGGCCAGCACAAGGGAGCCGCAGCCTTAAACAAACAGAGTCCATCTGGTAAACAGTTTTGCTGCCGTCTCCCCGGCCCAGGTGGTTAAGCAGGACACTGACCTTGCAGCTTCCTCTGCTCCACGTGCTGGGGGGACAGTCCAGGCAGGGAGGCAACCTTGGCAAAGGCCTGGAGACGCGACCACAGGTCAGAGGGTGACTCCAGCCTGGGAGTCTCCCCTCTGATAACTCACAGCTTACAACACCACAGTTCTTTCAGCCTTGACCTTGCCAGGGCCAAGTTGCTGAAATTTTACACATAGGTGGAGCTGAGTTCCTGTCAGAGGGTTTGGGGAAAAGCCAAGGTGTTCTAAGGGGCTTCAGGTGGGACAGTGGGAGGAACAGGGACCTGCCAGGGACATCACCGTGCACCTTCCCAGCTCCTCTGCCCTGAGAGGTGACGGCAGTTGTCGTAGGGGGAGTGTGGGAAGGAAAGATCTAGATGTTCCTGGCTTTGGGCGTCCTTATGGGGGCTGTGGGTGGAACAGCCTTGACACTGTAACATCCCTTGGTGGCCCATGGTCACTCTGCGAGTGAGAACAGGGCCAGACCTTTCTCTCAGGTGGTCAAACTCCACAGGGTGCTGTCCCAGCACCGTCCATCGCTGAAGGCACCGCAGGGGGAAGGACCTGCAGACTCAGTAAGCACCAGGCGTAGTTTTGGTGTAATTAGCGCCTAGTCCTCCCCACACTGACCCTGAAGCAACTTTTCCTGAACTGAAAAATGCTGTATTTCTTTCTTTCTTTTTGAGATCCAGTTTTTTTTTTTTTTTTGCGGTACGCGGGCCTCTCACTCTTGTGGTCTCTCCCGTTGCGGAGCACAGGCTCCGGACGCGCAGGCTCAGCGGCCATGGCTCACGGGCCTAGCCGCTCCGTGGCATGTGGGATCTTCCCGGACCAGGGCACGAACCTGTGTCCCCTGCATCGGCAGGCGGACTCTCAACCACTGCGCCACCAGGGAAGCCCCGAGATCCAGTTTTTATCTTTTTAGATATATGTCTAGAAGTGGCCTTGTTGTAGCATAAAGTTCCAAATCGATTTTTAATTTTTTGAGGAACCGTCATCCTGTTTTACATAGTGGCTGAAATGACTTACATTTCCCCCAACAGGCAAACAGGGAACAAGGATTCCCTTTTTTCCATGTTCTCACCGATGCTTGCTTTACCTTGTCTTTTTTCTTTCTTTTTTTTTTTTTAATGTGGTATGCGGGGCTCTCACTGTTGTGGCCTCTCCCGCTGCAGAGCACAGGCTCCGGACGCGCAGGCTCAGCGGCCATGGCTCATGGGCCCAGCCGCTCCATGGCATGTGGGATCTTCCCGGACCGGGGCACGAACCCTTGTCCCCTGCATCGGCAGGCGGACTCTCAACCACTGCGCCACCAGGGAAGCCCTACCTTGTCTTTTTAATGATGGCCCTTTTAACAAGTGTGAGGAGATGTCTTGTGGTTTGATTTGCATTTCTCTGATAGTGATGTTGAGCATCTTTTCATGTATCTGTGGGCCATTTGGATGTCTTCTTAGAAAAAATGTGTATTTACTTCCTCTGTCCATTTTTGAATCAGATTTTTTTTTGAAGTAGAGTTGATTTACAATATTGTGTTAATATTCCCTGTGTTACACGGTAAATCGTTGTTGTTTATCTATTTTATATATAGTCGTGTGTATCTTTTAATCTCAGACTCCTAATCCCTGCCCCCGCCCCCTCCCTTTCCTCTTTGGTCATAAGTTTGTTTTCTTATGCTTTCTTATAAGTTTGTTTTCTATGATTGTGAGTCTGTTTCTGTCTTGTAGATTCACTTGTATTATAAAAATGTTGTATTTCCTTGTCAATCCCCTGTCCTCTTCCCTCCCTCCCCTTGTTCTATGCCCATATATACCACCGGGTGGGCAGAATTCTAAGAAACCTCCAATGACCTATGACCTTGTCTAGTTCTCTCCCCTCGAGTGTAGACAGAGCCTGGGACTCTGATGGGACAGTCACTCCTGGGATTGGGTTATGTTAGCTGGTAAGTTGACTTTGAGAAAGGGAGATTATTCTGGGTGAAACTGACCTGATCAGTTGATCCCTTAAAAGGGACTGGGCTCTTCAGAAAGAGGAGGTTTGGCATGGGAGAGATGTGACGCGTGAGAGGTCTTGGGGGAGAGCACATGACAAGGACTGTCGGGTGACCCCTGGCTGCTGAGTGGTCCCTGGGTAACAGCCTGCGAGCGGAGGTGGGGAGGGAGTTCAGTCTGACAACCGCAAGGAAATGAATTCTTCCAACCACCGTGTGAGCTTGAAAGAGGATCCTCAGCTCCAGAAAAGAACAAGGCCCAGCCTCGATTACAGCTTGATTTCAGCCTTGCGAGGCACTGAGCAGAGAACCCAGACTTCTGACCTTCAGGAACCATGAGGGGCTATATTTGTGCTGTGTTTAAGCTGCTAAGTTTGTGGTCATTTGTTACGTAGCAATGGAAAAAGAATGTAGCACCCCTTCCCGATTTGGAGGAAGTTTTGTTTTTCGTCCTTCAACGTCTCAGTGACGGCAGCACCGACGACCCTGCACGTCTGAAGTCTTGGTCAGTGTAGACCCAGAGTTTTGAAAGATGAAACAGGTAAGCCAACCATTGTTTACACAACCTCAAGTGGTCTTCTCAGGTCTCCAGAGGCTCTGTTTTGAGGCTGAGGGGACAACAGCAGGGATTTCAGGCAACACAAAGGGAAGTTAGGTACCTTAGAAATTGGGAGAGAAAATATATTCTGTTCTGCGAGCCAGAGCATTATATTAAATTCAGAGCTCACATTCTTAGGAGGGGGAGAGACAAATTGAAATGCCACTGGGAGCTGGCACCACACTGGTAATGGGCTGAAATCCGTGTGTTGTAAAGGATGGTTGTAGGATGTGAGGACGTTTTCATTAGGGAAGAATCAACTTAGTGGGGGTGTGGCCATGATCTTCAGGTCGCTGAGCATGGTATACTGGGAGACTGGCTCGCTCTCAGAGCCGGATGGAAAATACTTTGGGGAACACCAAGCTCCCTGTCCAAGGGGCCAAACACCATAGGCTGGACAATAGCTTTCCAGAGAGAGACTTTATGTTTCATATGGGAGGTTGGGTGAGATCGGTGGTTTAGTTACATCAGAAGCACCTTAGAAATACAGATTCACTGGATCTGGGAAGGATCCTGGGAATCTGCATTTTCTTTTGAACCACCTTAACCAAACTATCGACTGTTTGCGGGTAACTGAAGGAAGTATAAAACAGAGAGTGACTTGCAGATGCATTTGAGTGAGGATTCTGCTTAGTGCCCTGCAGATCCTAGCTGCCCTTGGGGGTCCTGTAGGGATACCTCCCTTCCTGGTCCTCCCCTTCCCCACCTGTTGGGGTCCTGTTCTTCCCGACACCCAGGACGGCCCCAAAGGCATCCTCATCTTGGACCCCAAAGCTTTACCTTCACTTAGCTTAAGTTCTCCCCAAAGCAGATCCTGAGACGTGGACTTGGGTACAGATTGTTTATTTGGGAGGTGGTCCCAGGAAGTACAGTGGGAGGGGAAGTGAGGCAGAGAAGGGATAAAAGCCAATGAAAATGTGCAGTGAGAGAAGACTGAGGAGGGAGTGACTCATTCTGTGCCAGAGGAGAGAGGGGGATGGTGGGGGGAGGGAGAGAGACTGGCAATGGCCTGGAAAAGGTGTCAAGAAACAGATTTTGAAGGACCTTAAATGTCCAGCTAAATTTGAATTTTCATCTAGAGGTGATATAAGGCCAACAGAAACTGTTTTTCCTTGGGAAGCGTGATAGAGCATGTCCTGCTCCCTAAACACCCACACCCACCCCTGGAGTCATTCCATCCCCAGGTGGAGTCAGGTGATGTGTGCTCCTTTTTTCTCTCTCTTGTCCGTGTGTCTGGAGACAAAATATGTGGAAATGATGGGCTACCAAGGTAGAGGCAGCTTTGGCGAGGGCCTGTCTAGCGCTGGGCTGTGTCACGGGAGAGAAACAGACCCTCGTGTCGAGCCATTGTGATCTGAGGGCTTGCTTGTTGCTGTAACTTGGCCTATTCTCTGCTGATTAATACAAGAAGGCATTGTGAAAGCAGTAAGCATGGATGCGGCACTCCATACCTTTCGTCCTCCACCATCCTCTGACATGGGCATTGAGATCCCCACTTTATAGACATAGAACTGAAGAGCACAATAGTGAGGGGATTCACCTGATGTCAACACAGCTGGCAGGTGACGGAACAAGGACTCAAACCCAGCTCTGTCTGATTCCAAAACTTTTTCACTTCATAGGATTCCTCAGTGTCTGGCATGAGCACCACTGACAGAAAGCAAGATAATTCCGGTGATATGTGGAAGAAAAAGTTAAGTTTAATTAGTTTTCAATTTATTCGAAGGCATATTGGAATAAGTATGTAATCGGTACATCAAACCAGTGATTTCATGGCTGTTGTTTCAAATAAGAGAGGAGAAATTTTTGTCCAAAAGTGAGTTGGTTTAATGTTAGAAAGATTAATTTAAAAAATAGTAAAGGTATATGTGGATCCAGCAAACGGTGATGATGGTTTGGAAGGATGAGGGGACAGGCAGGCCTGGACTGCGCTGCATCGAGAGATACCCAGGTTTGCTCTTCAGGAAATGAATTGAGCTTGGGGCATAGGAAGGGGAGTCCTGTGTGCTTTCTCCTGACCCACACTGTGCCCAGGGGCCTCTCAATGGATCACAAACACTCTCTCTTGGATAAAACACTAAAGTCTTTAAGTTTCTGGAAACCCGAGGTGTGTGAAAACAAGGAGAGGGAACAGGGGGAGCCCTTCACGGCTGCCTGTCTGTCTCGGGAGCAGCCTTGATGAAGGCCCCTCAACGCGGTTTTTCTCCTTGGTTAATACCGGACACACTGTTCCTGATTTTGATTCCTGGGGTAAAATGTTTCACATTTTAAAAACACAAATATTTATTTTCTTTCCTCAATGTATATACTCAACTTCCAGGTCTCCTCCCCACCAAGCCCCCACTCCCACTATGGAATGTTAAAGCTGCCCCTTTGGAGGGAACCCATCTCTGTTCCTGAAAACTTACCTGTAGCATGTTTCTGTGGCTCTGTTAATGAGCGAAGTGACACAGAAAAGGCGCTTCTGTTCCTCTGAGGAGCCCATAGACCTGCCATTCAGAGACAGAACTGAAAGAGCTGTTTCATGGGCCCAGCTGCTGCCCCGGCCAAGAGGGCTTTGTACCCTGAGCTCCGGACACAGCTCTGTCCACTGGGGAGAGGGGTGGTGGGCTAGGAGACTCCAGCTCACGTTCTGCTCATCCACCTTCAGCAGAGGAGTGGGGGGCGGGCACTGTGCCTCTCTCATCATTGGTCACCATCACCTACCCCAGCCTGACCTTTGATGGTTAACATGGAAATGGACCCAGTTCATCATTACTTCCTTCTTTTAATTCATTTCTTTATTTGCTCACCAGATACCCTGTGATAGGCACCAAGCTGGGTCTGGGGGGTTTACTGGTGATGAGACAGACAAGCCCCCTGCTGGGAGGGAGCTGACATCCTCTGGGGCAAGGGTGGGGGTGGGGGCCAGACACCACATTCATAACACAATTTGGGGAAGTGATAAGGGTCACAATGACCACACCCTGAGGCATCTCTGGAGAAGAGAATTAGACTTTCAAGTTGCAGAGAAGAAAAGAAATCCATGTCAACTGATTTTTGGAACTGGGGAGGGCTGTGAATTGTGAAAAAATGAAACGAAAATGGGAAAAGTCAGAGGGAAATGTTTTTAACTTCCTTGTTCTCTAAATAGGGGCAAAGGGGAATGAGACCTGATTTCTAAGCTTGGCTCTGCCCCTAAACAGGCTGGGTGGCTTCAGGCAAGTCACGAACCCCTCTGGGCCTCAGTTTCCTCATCTGACAAATGGGCTAATATAGTTGGATCTGCTGACCTCACCGGTTTGTTGGGGGAACAAAGGAGACAGAGTGATAGAGCGAGTGACTGTGCCGTGTCACACGTGGAAGGGATTGTTATCATCATCACCTCTGAAGATTGTGACAATATTTGTTGGATCAGCTGTGCCCGGCAATCACTTTTTAAAAAGCAACTGTACCCTTCCTTTTATTGAGGTATAATTTATAGAGTGAAGTCACAGGCCTTAAGTATTAGCGATTATACCCCCCAAAAGATGATAATCTTTCAGCTCCCAATCTCCACTTCCATCCCTCATCGACTCCTCACATGGTTCCAGTGAGGCAGGCAAGAGCTACCATTCCCTTATCATCTTGTATGGCAACAAGCTGAGGCTCAGAGAGGCTAAGTCACCAGCTCCAGGTCACCCAGCTGGTGAGCAGCAGAAATGAATTTGAACGTGGTTCTCTCAGATGGCCAAGCCCATGCTCTCTCTGCTCTATCCCATCAACTACTGGACCCAGATGCAATGGTGGGGACCCTTCCTGATTATACTCCTTTACTTACAAGCCTTATTTTTGCCTCCTCTGTGCAGACCCTGGGCTAGTCCCAGACACAGAGCTGAATCAATCAGATACTTACCCACTCATGGATGAAATGGTCAAGGCACAGAAGCACAGGGAGGGGGTCCTAACCCCAGGGGAGCTAGGGGAGAGGTGGGCATGGAGAAGGCCCCTCCACTGAGCTTTGCCCGTGCAAGCAGGGTGGCTGAGAATACCGCTTTGGGGCCCTTTCCTGGCACTGACACTGAGCTGCACTTTAGACAAGTTACTTCAAAACTGTTTTTCAGTTCCTCACCTGGGAAGTGGCAGTAATAATATCGGTTGCCTCACAGTGTTGTCAAGAGAATTCAGTGAGATGGTTCATATAAGTCTGCTCTTCCAATCAACCCCTCCAGCGTTGATTGGAAGAGCAGACTTATATGAACCCAGTTTCCAGATGAGGAATCTGAGGCACAGAGAGGTGAAGTAACTTGCCTACAGTCACACAGGTAGTACAAAGCCAACCCAGGTCACCTGGCTCTTAAGTCTGAGCTTTCAACCATCTTCCCTACTGCCCCTCACATACTAGGGGCTCGGGTACATGTTCGCCCCGATAGGACCTTGCAAGATGGTTAGGCAGAGAGCGATCGGGAGGAAAGGGCATTATGGGTAGATGGTCCTGCGTATACAAAGGCTTGAGGAGAGCTCAGAATCCAGGCGCGGCTGGAGAGCAAGGTGTGTGTGGAGAGGCAGCACATGGCGATGGGGAGACTGGGGCTGGAACGGTTGGGGCAAGAAAAGCGTGGCTGCGGGATGAGGGCGCGGGCAGTGCTGGGGAGCGAGGCCGTTGGACTCAGGTCTCCCTGGGCTTGGAGTGGCAACTTCGGGCCAGCGCAGGCTCTGGGCCCTGGAGGAGCCACCCTCCACCCACCTGAGATTTCCTGGATTCCAGCTGCAGCTCCTGCAGGCAAAGGAGCCCTTGTGGTCAGAGGGGGCCTCCGAAGCCCAGGCCGGGCGGCTCCTTCCCTCCCTGGCACACACACCTCCATTCAGCCCGGCCCCGCCCCCCCCGAAGGGGGCCGCCCCACGTCAGTGGGGGGCCGTCTGGGCAGGCAGCGAGCTTGATAAGACCTGGCCCCCACTGGTCCCCACCACTGTGCCGATACCGCCTGCGCTGCCGGAACCATGAGGGTACTCTGTGGCCCCTGCCTCGTGCTCTGCAGCCTGCTGCTGCTGCAGGTCCCATGCGTACCTGGCCTTGCGCCCCCGTCCAGAGGTGAGGGGGCCCATGTGAGGTGGGGGACACCGGGCACCGAGACAGACAGAGGCTAAGTGGGATCCAGGATGGGGACAGGGGAAGGGAGGCAGGGGTGGCTTGCAGGCTGACCCAGGAGCAGACAGAGATGGTGACAGTCACAAGGGCTAGGGCAGGGTGACTCTGTCTGTTCTTTCCAGGGACATGAGTGGGGTTCTCTGAGCCTCTCTCTGGGCTTTTCAGCTCCCAGGCTCTCCTCAGGGACCACGCAAACTGCAGGGCCCTCGGTCTTCTGGGTCACCGAGGGCAGACGCTACCCAGAGAGCCTGCTGACATCTGGGGCTGCACCAGGCCCAGGGCTGAGCTCACAGCTCTCCAATGAGTGCAGATGTGGGGGGTGGCCAAGGAGGGGTTCCCCCTTCCACCAGCCCTTCCAGCAGATTCCTGATTGGCCTCCCCATGAGCTGTGCCCCTCTGAGTTTCAGCCTTGGACACAGAATCCTAGAATGCCCAACTCCTCCTGTACAGATGGGGAAAAAGAGGCCAGAGAGGAGAGGACCCGTCTAAGACCACAGAGCGACAAAGCCTCAGCCTCTGGGCTCCTGATCCACTGCCAGTTCCCTCACCCTCTCTGGGCCTCAGTTTACCCATTTGTAACCTCAGCTAGTGGAGACTGGGGAGCCAGCTGCAAGGTGATTTCTGAGGTCCCTTGAGGACCTCTGATGCCCGGGCCTAGGGAACTGTGGCTGGGGGCTGGGACAGTCCCGCACACCTTGCCTTTCCTGATTCTTCTTCCTGCATCCCTGTTTGGGAGCGGCTCAGACTCAGTGTGGGATGGAGGGGGCTGGCCTTTGTACTAAGTCCCACCAGGCTGCAGGTCCAGGCCAGTGATAACATCAGGCATTAGGCCTATTCTTCCCTCCAGACGGATGAGAAAAGTGAAGCTTCAAAGGTGCAATGATCTGCCCAGGGCCGCAGAGTGGCTGAGCTGGGCTTCGGAACCCTGTCTACCTCCCTCGGGCTCTGTGTACCACCCAGCACATGGTGCTGCGTCCCAGGCTGTCTGGGAAGACATTGCTCCTTGGGGGTGTGTCTCGGGGGCCCCCTTGGTCAGGCTGCCAAGGTGGCCACTAGGAACTCCGGCCTTTTTTCTTGCTCTTGGACACCAGCTGGCAGATCGACACAAACTGGGTCCACTTTGCTGATTTGCTTTAATGCTCAGATGAAAGAGGCCATGTTGACAGGTGCTGCGTTGGCCTTCAAGGCTGTGCCCACCCAAGGGCCCACCCTCAGGGCCCTCCTGCCCAGCCAGGGGAAAGAGCTGCCCCTTGTTGGCGGTAGCCACTCTGGGCTGAAACCTGAGACATGAAGGCTGTCTTCTCCTTTGCTGCCCCCTGAACACCCTGCGTGCCCAGCCCTGTGCTGGCACCCTACGTGCCCTTTTGCTTGTCCTCAAAGGATCCTGTAAGGAAGGGACCACCTGCTCATTGTACAGAAAGGAAACTGAGGCTCAGAGAGGTGAGGGTGCCATTTGAGCCTGTCTTTCCCATGGGCTGAGCAACCTCTGGCAAGTTGCTTGCTCCAGTGTCCTGAGGCTGATGATAGGACCCAGCCAGCCTGGTTCACGTCTGGTCGTCCCCGCCTGAGGCCTCAGGTCCAGACCTAAGTAGCTGCTGGTGCTCCGCTCTTTTGTCTTGAGTGTCTCTGGTCCATCCTCCTGACCTTTGCCGCCTCCCAGGGCACCTCTGCCGGACCCGGCCCATAGACCTGGTGTTCGTCGTCGACAGCTCACGCAGCGTGCGGCCAGTGGAGTTTGAGAAGGTGAAGGTGTTCCTGTCCCAGGTCATCGAGTCACTGGACGTGGGGCCCAATGCCACCCGCGTGGGCGTGGTCAACTACGCCAGCTCCGTGAAGCAGGAGTTCCCGCTGCGGGCCCACGGTTCCAAGGCCATGCTGCTGCAGGCCGTGCGCCGCATCCAGCCGCTGTCCACGGGCACCATGACGGGCCTGGCCATCCAGTTTGCCATCACCAAGGCCTTAAGCGATGCTGAGGGCGGTCGCCCCAGCTCGCCGGACATCAGCAAGGTGGGGACTCACGGGAACGTGGCAGCAGGTGACAGTGAAGGTTTTCAATGCCAGGAGCCTAGGCCTCTGAAGGGGAAGAGACTGTGCAAGGCTGCTCCCCAGGGGCCCCAGAGTAATGATATTAAAAATAACGCTGCCCCTTCCGGGCTTCTTACCATGAATCGTCTCATGGGGGCCTCACCACACCCCCTTTATCCAGATGAAAGAACAGGGGCTCAGGAAGGTGAGCTGTGACTCATGCAGCTGCACTTCTAACCCAGGCCCGTCAGATCACCAAGACCCAACCCAAGGGATTGGGCATCTGGGCCAGGGGTGGGGACTCAGGAATCAGAAGCAGACCCAGGTCAGAAGGAGAAAAGCAGCTAAGGGGGCTGGATGCCGAGTCTCAGACTCCAGCAGAGCTGTGAGGACCCAACTTCAGGGCAGGCTCAGGCAGGGGGTGACGAGGGCCAGGCTCAGCACCAGGGTCCCCGCCTGTTGCCCTTTCTGGGGTACAGCACACAGGAGCCTTGTGGGAGGGGAAGTGTTTTCCTCTTAGGAAAGGGCAGGTAGTATCTTGGGGAATGGAGGGAGAAAAGGCAGCATCTTCCTTCATTCCTTAGGCATCAATGTGGGAACAGCCTCCTTCCCAGGGCATACGGGAGAAAATGTCCAGACCGGAGGAAAAACTGCCATTCCGTAGCCTCTGCCTCCCTCTGGTGGCCAAAGGGTAGAACTGTACAGTGTTGAGCGCAGGTTTGGCCCGGCTGTCAGAGGCCCTCGTTTGACAGGGGAGAGGAGGCTCTACCCTCCGGCGGTCATGCCCGAGGGAGGAGACACCCAGAGGCCATGATGAGAGAACAGCTCAGCCTCGTCTCTCAGTCAGAGGAAACCTGTTGCCTCCTCCGCTATCCAGGTTCTCTTCCCTAGGCCCAAACCCTGGTGTTGGTGAGGGGCCAGATCCACCTGCTGCCCACGAACTGTGTGACCTGGGCTAGCCACTCCGCCCTTCTGGGTCAACCTCCTCTTATGTCACCCATCCTGAGGGCTTACTGGAGGGCCAAGCGGCCCACCCAGCGCGGGGAGGGAGGCCGGGTCCTCACACACGCCCCGCGTGTGTATCGCAGGTGGTCATCGTGGTGACGGACGGGAGGCCCCAGGACAGCGTGCGGGACGTGTCTGCGCGGGCCCGGGCCAGTGGCATCGAGCTGTTCGCCATCGGCGTAGGCCGCGTGGACAAGGCCACGCTGCAGCAGATCGCCAGCGAGCCGCAGGACGAGCACGTCGACTACGTGGAGAGCTACAGCGTCATCGAGAAGCTGTCCAAGAAGTTCCAGGAGGCCTTCTGCTGTGCGCGGGGCGGGGGATAGACCAGGCTGGGAGTGGTGCTGGGGGAGTGAGGTCGGGGGAGGGCGGGTACAGGTGTCTGGGCGGGGCCAGAAAAGGGGCGCGGCTGAGAGCGGCAGCGTGGGGGCGGGGCCTGGTCTGGAGGTGCCCTATACCGGGGCAGGGACTGAGACAGAGCCAACATCGGGGGCGGGGCCAGGGCTCAGAGCCGCCTGATCTGGGGGCTGGCCCTTGCCTGGGGTTAAGGGAGTTGGGGAAAGGCGATACCAAAAAGAAGTCCTTTTCGTGGTGGAATACTGGCAGGGACCAAGGAGGGGCCAGAAGCCAGTAAGGGGAGGGCCTAAAAAACCTGTGCTATTTGGACGGGGGTCGGGGGGGGGGAGCGTGGGGGGGGGGGGCGGGGGTAGAGGGGGTGTGGGGGTGTGGGGGTGTGGGGGGTGTGGGGCATTGGGGTGCCAGAGTCTTCTGCGATGTGGAAGGGTCTGAGGGGCCTGGGCATTGGGCAGGAGAAAGTTCAGAGTCTTTTGCAGACGAGAGGTGGGTCTTTGGCACGGGGCGGGCCTAGGAAGAGCATGAATCTGACTGTGAGAATTCCATGCACAGTACAATGCTCAATACGTGGTATCTAACAAATATTTGTTGAGCATCTTCTATGTGCTGTGTTCACTGCTGCATGTGTTGTTCTAGACACTTGGAATACAAGAGTGAACAAAGGGGATTAAAGGCCCTGCCTCTTTGGCCTATACATTTTTAGCGGGAAGTTTTAGTTTATTATCAGCAATATCACCTTCTCCGGGGATGTCAGCACTGCTGCAGTGATTCTGGCCCTAGGCTGAGGGTCTGGGACCCCATCCAGTGGGGGGCCTCAGTTTCCCTGAGCGTGTTGAGGGGCCATCCTTGCCGAGATGTCCGAGGCCCTGTGACGATGAGACTCTGAGTCTCCTCTTGTCCCCACAGTGGTGTCAGACCTGTGCGCCACAGGCGACCATGACTGCGAGCAGGTGTGCCTCAGCTCCCCGGGCTCCTACACCTGCGCCTGCCGCGAGGGCTTCACCTTGAACAGTGATGGCAAGACGTGCAATGGTCAGTGGGCCGGACACAGGCAGGCCTGGGGAAGGAGGCGGGCAGGGGACCAGGCCTCGGCCCCTCCCCAGGAAGCCCACTTGAGCCTCTCTGTACTTGGCCTCTGAACCAATCTGCAATAGATGCCTTCTAGAGTTTGGTGTCAGCAGAAGTTCTCTTCTCACTGCTGTCCCTCTTTCTGTCACAGTGGGTGGTAGGTTTAATATGGTGAGAGGAGTTACATAGTCTTGAGTTCACATCTTGGTGCCACTACTTCTGAGCTGTGTGATTTAAGAGCTTTTATAGCTTCGGGTTTCAATGCTGTAAAATGGGGGCCAGGAACTTAGGCTCCACAGAGGAAGTTTTGAGGACCAAATGGGATGATCCTCCGTACAGATCTTGGGTGTGGTGCATGCCCAGCCAGTGGCTGTGATGAATATGAACTTAAGCATCACTCCCTTGCCTTCCTACCCTCCCCAGTCTGCAGCGGTGGAGGTGGCAGTTCGGCTACTGACCTGGTTTTCCTCATTGATGGATCCAAGAGTGTGAGGCCAGAGAACTTTGAGCTGGTGAAGAAGTTCATCAACCAGATTGTGGACACGCTGGATGTGTCAGACAAGCTGGCCCAAGTGGGGCTGGTGCAGTACTCAAGCTCTGTGCGCCAGGAGTTCCCGCTGGGCCGCTTCCACACCAAGAAGGACATCAAGGCAGCCGTGAGAAACATGTCCTACATGGAGAAGGGAACCATGACCGGGGCTGCCCTCAAGTACCTCATCGACAATTCCTTCAGTGTGTCCAGTGGGGCCAGGCCTGGTGCCCAGAAGGTGGGCATTGTCTTCACTGATGGTCGGAGCCAGGACTACATTAATGATGCTGCCAAGAAAGCCAAGGACCTTGGTAGGTGCTGTCTGGACCCTGAACACCACCAGTGGCCAGGGGTACACATGGAACAGCTCAACTATAGTTTATCTTATGTCTGTTCTGATGAGTGCCCTAAACCCAGATTCAGTGTGAATGAGGAGGGATTGGTGTTTGTCCAGCTCTTTTTTATACTAATGAGGAAACTGAGGTCCCAGAAAAGTAAGTGGCTAGCTTGATGGTCCTTTGGTAGGTGGGGCTTAGAACTTTTCTAGTTGAATGTTCCCAAGAACATACCAACTGTTGGCAGGCAACCCCACTTTGGGACAAGCCTGAGTTTTATCATCTATTAAATGAGAATAATAATAACCACCAGATGGATGGTTATGAGGATTACATGAGATTGCAAAGTTCCCAGTACAGTCAATACAAGTCTGATATATGGTAAAAGCTCAGCAAATGTTGATTTCCTCAATTATTATACCTGCAATTCCAGCATCTGCCACCAGGAGGTGTCTGCTGTTGATTGCCTGGGGATTCCATGGGAGGCTCAGCTATGGCTGCCTGCCCACATGGCCACTGCTACTCATCTTGTTCCTCTTGGCAGGCTTTAAGATGTTTGCTGTGGGTGTGGGCAACGCTGTGGAGGATGAGCTGAGGGAAATTGCCTCGGAGCCCGTGGCAGAACACTATTTCTACACGGCTGACTTCAAGACCATCAACCAGATTGGCAAGAAGTTGCAGAAGAAGATCTGCGTGGGTGAGTGAGGCCAGAAGTTGTGTTGATGGGAGGAGCAGGTGGGGCTCTGGGAGGGGTGTGTGTGTGTGTGTGTGTGTGTGTGTAACCATCCTGGACTGGATGTGGGTGGGGAAAATGGGAGCTGGGGTGGCACCATGAGTTGGCAGAATCAGGAGGAAGCCTGGTCAGTCAGACTTTAACAACCAGCAACTGTATATTGAATGCTCTTACACATGTGGCACTCTTCTCAGTGCTCTCCAAATATGAATCATTTAATCCTATTTGGTAGGAATATTGTTATCTCCATTTTACAGATAGGAAAACCAAGGTCAGAGGGGTGGAACCACTTAATAACTGGAGGAGCCAGGATTTGAACCGTGCTTCCTCCCGTGATCCTCCCTGGTGACCTTGCCAGCTAGTTCCCAGTGGTAAAGAGTATGGATTCCAGAGCCAGACACGCCTGGGTTTGCATGTTTGTTCTGACACTAACTAGCTGTTGGCCACGGGGCAAGTTGTTTTCCTTCTCAAGTTCTTCATTTGTAAAATGGGATTAATGACTTCAACCCCAAAGAATCGGGGTGAGGGGTCACCAAGATGACCTAGAGGCCCCTGATGACAGTGTCCTATGCATAGTAGCTGACCAGCGTGGGCATGCTAATATTGGAGTTCTTTATCAGGGCTTTGAGGGAGCAGGAAGACATTCAGGGGTCGCCCCCTCCATCATTCCTAGGAGCTCTGTCTTAAGAATTTCACGTGTCTCTCTGCCTTCTCGCATCTCCTAGGCCCCACACTCCCCCAAGACACCCTAGTCCTGGCCCTGGGCAGTGACCACCTGCCTTTCTGGCAGGCAACCGCTCACCATCCTCTTTCTCTTTCCCTACTTTCTGTCCACCCCAGAGGAAGACCTGTGTGCCTGCGAGTCCATCGTGAAATTCCAGACCAAAGTGGAGGGGCTGCTGCAGGCCCTGACCAGGAAGCATATCCTTTCGCAGAGGCTGCTGCGGGGAGGGGGAGGGGGAGGGGGAGGGGGGAGGGGGAGGGGGAGGGGGAGGGGGGGAGGGCCCTGTCGGGAGAGGAGAAAGCCGTGCCCCTTTTGTGGTGTGATCGGGGCAGGCTCCTCCTTGCCTGCCTCCTGCTGAAGACGGGCTGGATCCTGGCCAGGTAGGCTGGCCCCGGCTTTGATACTGACCCTGCCATAGCAAAGGCAGGAACCAAGCTCTAGATTGGACACACACAAGAGTCCTGGACACGCTCAGGAAAACATGGTGCCCATGGACTTCCATTGCTCAAGCTCTCGGTGACATGACTACCCACCAGTCTATACTCAGATGGGGCTGGACCCCTCACAGCTCCCCTGGCTCAGGCAGGACTAGGTGGAGACCCAGCAGGCCTAAACCTGCAACTGGACAGGGCTGGGCTTTCCGGGCTCACTGTAACTGCTTGCTTGATTTTGGAAAGCACTATTCTGAGGGCTGTGAATGGATAAGTTTTGACATTGGGGGGAACACACGCTATGAGGGGTAAGTGAGAGAAAGTCCTGGAAGGGGGGCCCTGCGTTCAGGTGCCACCCCGTCACTGCCCTGCTCTGGCCAACCTGCACATCTCCTTAACTCCCAGTCCACTGGAAGCTGTGAGTAAGCGGCTGGCCATCCTGGAGAACAGAATCGTCTAAGGCTACCTGTCCCCCACGACCTCTCCATCTCCCTGCCCCCAGTGCAGCTCACAGAGCCCAGTGTGTGTCCCCTAGAGCCTGAGTTTAGTCTAGCTTTGCCATTTCAGTGAGGGGGGCTTGGGAAGGGTGGGGCCCTGGGGCGGCACCGGGTCTCTCCCTCTCCCACCCTGCGAGCCTGGGGGGAGTGCGTGTTTGAGTGTGTGTGCAGGGAGCGTGTGCGTGTTTGGGAGTGTGTGTGTGTGTGTGTGTGTGTGTGTGTGTGCGTGCGCCTGAGGCTGGGTGTGTATCTGAGAGCATGAGTGAGAACACAGGGGTGAGTGTGGGAGGAACTGCGTTTGCATTTTTTTAATCAAAAGCTTAATATATTCCCATATTTTTTAGTTCACCCTTTCTTGACTGAGAGTGCTGTGATCTCTTTTCTGATTTCTCTATTCCCCTTCAAAAAACCATTAAATGTGACTTAACTTAAGCACTGAATGGGGCCAGTGGCAGTGTGGTTATTTGGGGAGCAGGAAGAAGGACCGTGAGGGTGGTGGGTGACGGGGATGGTCGCAGGATGGCAACAGTGGTGGTAACAGGGATGAGGGCCACCGCTCCCAACCTGGCTCACGTTTGTTCTGCCTTTTCAGTTCCAAACTCCTTGATGAGGTCTCATTTCACCCTCCCAGCAACCTTACCCAGAACAGACTTTGAGTCGTCCCCATTTTACAGATGGGAAAGCTGAGTTCCTGAGTGATAAGATGACTTGCTTGGCAGTGAGTCAGTTGGAGAGACAGGGCTTGAAGCCAGGACTGTGAGACATCAAAAGAAAAAGGCGCCCGATAGGGCCATCCACCATTCATTCATTCATTTATTCATGCAAAGAGCAAACACAGAGCGCGTGCCCTGTGTCAGGTGGTGGGGAGATGGTGGCCTATGGGACAGATACTCTCCCATTTCTTAAGGGACTTCAGTTGAGCAGGGTGCCCTGTCACCCTCAACCCAGCTGGAGGAAAAGAGAGACGGTTTGGATTGTACCAGGACCCCTGGGGTGAGTGCGTGTGTGTGTGTGTGTGTGTGTGTGTGTGTGTGCACGGTGGGGTTGGTGAGGAGCCTGGGCTGGCCCATTGCCCTCTGCCCCGCCCCTCACCCCTTTGGAGTCTCCTCCATTGCGTCCTGGTGCGTCAGCAGCCTCGGTCCCACCCCCAACACAGACAGCTGCAGCCTCTGCCTCAGGGACGGCGCAAAGAAAGTCTTTGACCCCCATGTCCCCCTGACCCTGTCCCAGACCCCTCTGGAGTCTCAATCCCGCGCCTCCCAGAGGGGGAGCTTGGCTGATTTTTGGAACCCATTCTGGTTTAATGGAGCATTTTTAGCGTAAGAACTAGATTCCCACTTGAGAGCACGTAAAAGGCTTTTATAAGAAGCTCAAACCCTCCTGAAAGATCTTCCTTAGAGGCAGTTCAAGGAGTTAGAATAACACCACCAGCAACACCCAGGAGCCAACCTGGGAGTTGGTAAAACAGCACAACCTCATAAGAGCAGCGTAAAAGTCACACAACCATGCACAGCTTTCACCCAGCCCTTTCTCTGTGCCAGGCCCTGAATGAGGGGTTTTTCTGCTGTCCAAAGAGGCACCTTGTCACAGCCCCTGTGGCAATTGCTCAGCCCACACTTCCTGTCTTCTGAGATTATCCCCACTACTGGCCCCCTACTCCACCCTACCCCTCCATGGGAGAGGGGTATCAAGGCCATGTGGATGCAGGGTAACCCTGCCTCCTGGACTCAGCTGATTGGTTAAAGGGGGTCACATGACCCAAGTTGGGCCAATCAGTGTCTCTCTTCTGGGAATTTGGACCTGAGGACCCTAGGTACCTGGCTGATGGTGCTGGAGCTCGGAGGTCTCTCTCATCTTCCCGATGTGCTGATGGCTTTCTAGTCCAAGGCTGTTTCAGTGACATTGCTGTGTAACAAACCACCCCAAAACTTAGTGGCTTGAAACAACCACCTGTTATTGTGCGATTCTGTGGTTGACCAGGCTCAGTCAGGTGGTTCTTCTGCTCTGCCTGGTGTTGGCTGGGGCTGCAGTGGTCTGGGTCCCAACCAGGCTGGAGTGTGTCCTGCTCACATGACTGCTGCCTTGGTGAAGACACTAGCCAGACTGACTTTGTCTCCGTCTCTGTCTCTCTCTCCGTGTAGTCTCAGGGCCTTACTTTCTCCATGCGGGGGTCTCCAGCAGGGGAACTGGACTTCTTACATGGCAGCTCAGGGCTTCCGGAAGCTTCTGAGGCCCCACATTGGCACTGCATGTCTTTCACCATATTTTGTTGGTCAAAGCAGTTATAGCCCAGCTCAGATTCAAGGGGTGGGAGATGCACTTCACCTCTCCTCCATGAGGGGAGAGTGACAAGGAATTTGTGGCCATTTTTAATCTACCACCTGGGGTCATTCCCTGGTCCCCCTGGGCTTGGCTACACTGCCTGGCCATGCATGAGACACCCAGGAAACCTCAACAGCGTTAAACACGGTCAAGTCAGTTTCTGTTTCAGGCAATGCAAAGCACTGACTTGGCTGTCCCCTCACCTGTATTTTCCCCCACCCATGTGTGGGCTTGGTGTCCTGGTTCTCAGCTTTCAATTCTGGGAAGTGGCTGGAGCATCCTGGCTTCTAGCTCCTCAGCTGCCTGGTGACTTGGCAGGGCCTTTCACCTGAGTCCCGCAGGCTGCATGCCTGGAAAAGAACTACTGGCCCTGCCCCAAGGGGGGGCTGCAGGGGGTGACTGAGGAGCGAATGGGAAGCACTCAGCACAGCTCTCACCCACACTTTGTGTCCAGAGTGGAGCTGGCATCACCGCTGCCATCTGGGGGATGGTTTCCTGGCCTCAGGGAGACACCCACACCTGTCAGTTCCTCAACACCTCCTTCGCTCCCGTCTGGTACTGGTGTCCCTCGAGATACTGCAGCCACCTGACGTCCAGTGGCTGTACCACCTGGGGCACCCGTTACCTGCTGGGAGGCCACCCCAGAGGGTGTACCACAGCCCCCTGTAAGCCTTCTGCTCCTCAGCAGGGAGCTCAGCCGCCCTGTGTCCTGGTAACAGGTGCCCATCCCCTGGCCCCTCCAGGAGGCCAAGATGAGGACAGCCTTCCCTGTGCTTTGAGCAGCGCCAGCCCGAGTGCCAGGGCTCAGGAGGCAAGGCGGGAAGGGTATACAAGCCTGCAGACTTCTGGGGACAGTAGCCAGCTCCATCACATGGTCACATGGCAAACGTTTGTACCGCACCAATGCCAGGCCCTCTTCTGGGCACTAGAGATAGAGGAGAGAACCAAATAGACCGAGGTCCCTGTGTTCATGGGCTCACATTCCAGCCTCACGTATTTCTTTCTGTGTGAGCCTGGGAACGTCATCCCACCTCCCTGCTGGCCTTAGTTCTTCATCTGTTAGATGGAGAGACGATCCAGAAACAAGGAGTACATGAGGAGAAATCTCCAAAAAAGTGTGGTGTGCCCTCAAAGGTCAAAAGCTGTCGACACTTCTTTGATGAAGTCAAAGAAACAAAGGTAGCCAAGTGCCCGGGGGCACCTGTCTGGCCTGGCAGAGACCAAGCATCGGGCCTCGAGTTTCCAGGAAATTTCCCACAGGGAGGTGATAGCAAAGGGGTGAGCAGCCTTGTCTTTGGAGCCGCACAGCCCTGGTATGAGTCCCTTACGGTCCCCCCTTGCCTTGAACAAACTCCTTCACCCTCTGACCTCAGCTTCCTCAGCAGTAAAAGGGCAACAGCACCCTCCTCGCAGTGGTCATCACCTAGACAGACAGAGGGCTTGGCAAGAGTGTGGCCAGCCCCACAGGGCTCCCTGGAGGAGACAGCAGAGGGGGATTTGCAGGGAGCTGGAGGGCTGGATCTGCAGGGGACATCTGGAAAGTGAGGTGTGTGGGGAGGGAGCTTGAAAGGGGCACGTGGCTGGGGGCGGGGAAGGGAGACGTGAGTCAGGCTGTGAGGCCCCAGGGACAGTTCTGGTCTGATTCCTCCCTCCTTCCCTATCTTCTTTCCTTCCTTCCACGTTTATTAAGCATCACCAAAGGCCAAAACATACACCAGGCACCAGGGACAAAATGCTTACAGCCTGGTGGGGCAGACAGACATTGGATAGAAAGTTGCAGTGAGGGCTCGGCTGTGATAACAGGACGGAGGAATTTGGGTGTCGACAAAAAAAATCAATAAACAATCCATAATAAGAATAGAAAAGAGTTTTATTTGAGCCAAACTGAGGACTATAGCCCAGAAGACAGCCTCTCAGATTACTCTGTGGAACTGCTCTGGAGAAGCATGATTTTCAGCACAGTTTTATGTCTTATTAGAACGAAGAACATTCAACAAGTCGGAGATACATTCCTTCAAGGTTTCAAAAAAACAGACCTGCACATCCACAGCGAGTCAGCGTGGCCTTGGCATCTGGGAAAGGAGTCTTAACGTCGAAGGAGGACCGGCACTGGGGTCCCAGGAAGAGAGGCATTTGATCTTTACTTTTCACATGGACATCCTTTACTTCTGGTCAACATGCCCTTTTCTTTAATAATTAAAGCAGATGTACAATATTTGATAAGCCAGAACGACTTCCCCAAACCCCAATATGCGAAAGTTTGTTTGATCAAGGGTGTGCCGCAGGGGCTTGTAACAGACAGTAATCAAGCCATGCAGAGGTAGGGAGGCATCCTGGAAGGTGGACCTCAGCATGGATCTGAAGCTGGTTTAAGAGGAAGGTGAAGGGAGGGGGTGGTGGAGAAGAGCACGTCAAGTGGAGGAGGCAGCATGTGCAAAGGCCCTGAGGCAGAAATGCACGCGGTCCTCCGAGGGTCTGCATGCAGCTCTATGTGGCAGGGAGCAGCCAGGAACAGCAAGGAGGTCCAAGACCAGATTGGGCAGGGGCTTCATCTGCGGTGTGGTGTGAAGCTGTGGGAGGGTTTTAAGTAAGGAGGTGAAAGGACCAGATTTCCCAATTAGTGATAAGATGCATGTTTCTTCCATAAACCCTTGGATGGAGTGTAAGGTAGGCTGTGAAGAGGCCTCAGCTGGGATAGGCAGGGACCAGACATCCATGTCACACCCCCGAGCAGGGGCTGTGACCTTGAGGCTGGCCCTGCTGGGTCAGGTGCAGGCAGCTGACCCGCCTGTCAGGGTGAGGCAGTGAGACCCGGGCTGGTTCAAACCCTTACCTGCAGGGAGAGTTGGGAATCTACTCCTGAGGGTGGCACTGAGGGCCCCGATGAAGAAGCTTTCTCAATAACAGCCCGCACTTAGCTCTGCTGCTGTGATTATGGATGTCAAGCCGAGGGCACGCAGTAGGTGCTCAGCAGACCCTAGTGGCCTCTCTCTCCCCTCTCCCACCCCCAGGCACTCTGCAGGCTCTCATTCTGGCAGAGGGTGGACCTGGTCTTGGAAGAGCCTGAGGCTGGACCTCGGAGAGCAGAGGGGGCAGAGTTGGACCCCAAAGGTGGGGACTGGTGGGGGTCAGGTAGGGAGTAAGGGCCTCCCCCAGGCAGGCTGGGGTTGGAGAAGGTGGTGACCACGGAGACTGCACAGAGCCCAGTGCCAGGGAAGGGCCACAGAGTGAAGGCTGGGGGAGGCCACAGCTCAGAGGCTAGAACAGGTGGGCCTGAGGCTGCAGTTGGGCCTCCTGCCTGGTCAGGCCCCAGTCCAGGCTGAGCTGAGGTGGGTTGGTGATCCGGGGTCTCTGGGGCTGAACCTTAGGGTTTTCCATGAAAGCAACAAACCGAGCGGGGTGTGGGCCCAGGACACAGGCATTTCTGCAGGGGGTGGTGGGTGGGGAGGGCTGCTTCCTGTTTCTAGCACTCCTGCCTGAGGGATTCCATGCCAGGAGGGAGAGTAAGACATAGCTGGTGGGAGAAACAGCGTGATCAACCACCCGAAGACCGGACCACAGGCACCGTGGGTCAGAATGGGGTGAGTTAGGGCTCCCGGTTGCAAGTGACAGAAACTCCACACCAAGCAGCTTAAGCCTGAGAAGGGAGTTAATGGGATCTGGTGACTGAAGGTGCTGGGGGATGGCGCTGGGCTCAGGCCTCCGTCTCTCTCCACTCTTATCTCTGGTTCCACCATGACGGCCTCAGGCCCAGGCTGGTCCTCTCCTCCAGAAGGCCCCACAGCTCCACGCTGACACCCTGTCAACTCTAAGGGTGTGGACATCCCCGTAATTCAGTCCCCTTGGCTCTGATTGGGTCCTGTGCTCATCCTTGAACAATCACTGTGGCCAGGGGGATGAAAGGCTGTGACTGGCCAGGCTTGGGGGCTCTGCCTATCACTGGGTGATGGGGATTCTCTAGGTCTGAGAAGACTGATCAGTGGCTCTTTAGGGGGAGGGGTTGTTAGATGAGCTCTTAAGGGACCACGCGTCAGTCTCCAAGGAAGGCAGGGGCTGGCATCCTGGGATCTTTCAAACCCAAACTCCTACTGCTAGCTTATCTCAATTCTGCCCACAGCTACTTCACGTCCCCGTGCCAGTCCCCCTTTCCATGTGATTTCCCCGTCTCTCTCTGCTTTAAGTTTGATTAACAGAAGGTTATAAACAAATCCCTGAAAGAAGGAAAACTGCATCTCCCCAGGGCAGCTGCAGTCTTTTGGCAGACGGCAAGTTACTTTGTAACCGATATTTTTGTTTTTTTAATTTTTGTATAGATAAACAGGACTAAACTAATTAGGATTTTTTTTCTTTCTTTCTTTCCTCAGGTCTTGAAGGATAATGGGAGTCTCTTGGCCCCTAAGTGAATTGGTTACCAGGTTTCAATAAAGGGGTTTGTCTTTGTAATTGCAGTTTATTAACGGATTTACAACGGAGGGAAGATGGCAAAGTCCGCTAAGGGGTTTGTTTTGCATTTCTCCTCTTTTAATTACATGATTTTCTCTTGAACCAATGCACTGTGAAATATGGCAGGGGGTGGGGAAGTCCCAGCACCCCATCTGTTCCAGATGCAATTGCAGTTAATACAGGAGGAGGCAGGAGATGCTCAGAGGCCTCCTGCTACTGGAGCGAGGCTCCCTCCTCTCAGAGCTGCTGCGTGGTGGGGTGGGGGGAGAGGGGGAGGGGAGGGGGCTTGGCCACCCTCAGGGTATGTTGACCTGGGGAGGGCACAGCTCTGCCCACGGGGGCATGACAGCCTTTGCATGTTTGGGGTCAGCATCAGATTTAGTTCACCCACTGAGTTACCTTTTTCGGATCATCCACTGGGTGCTTGGTATGATAACATACACACAATCTCTAATTCAAACTTCTTAGTGATCTTTTTAATATCAATACCTTTTTTTTTTTTTTTTTCACGAAGGGGGAAATCAAGGTTGCTAGATATAAAGCATTACCCAGCCAGTAAGTGGCAGGGCTGGGATTTGAACTCTGGAATCTCCAGCTCCAAAGTTAGGGCTTTTTCCAGGACCTTCCCTCTCTGAGGTTCAGGCTCACTAGTATGAAAGGGGGTTCTAGTCCTTTCTCCACACTGCAGGTTAACTGGCTTTCCTGCCTTGTCTTCAGTCCATTCTGCATCCTGATACCAGAGTGATGGTCCTACAGTGCACATCTAATCAGGTTACACTCCCACTCAAGAACCTTCTCTGGCTCCCTATTTTCTCCAAGATAAAACTCAGTTCTAGCTGCTGTATGGTCTGCTCGTTGCTCAGACTTGTTGGACAACAAATTTCCTACTATTCCTACTCAGCCTTTGCTGCTACGTGGGTGACCTAGTTTCCCCACTTGTGAAATGGACCCCTGACACGGGGCAAGAAGATCTCAAGATCTCAAGAATTGTCTGGGACCTTGGAGTTAAGTGATTGTAGTGGGGCTGAAATCGCAGACCTGGGGCTGCTATGGCAGTATCTGGCCGCAAGATGGCACCATCAGCCCAGGAATGGGGTAGCCAGACTGGCTGGGGTAGGGGGTTCAGCGATCCTTACTGTGAGCTGGGCTAGTTCCATCACTTGCCACACTCAGTAGCACCTAATCTAATCCCTTTAAACTGCCCCTCTCTCCTGTACACAGAGACTCCCAAGGAGGTTAGCGGCCACTCTCCAGGGCAGACTGTGGGTGTAAGTCTGCTCAGAGGTGGCTGTTATCTTCCCACTCCTATCACTTGCCCTGAGAAGGGTCTGGGCTGGAGGCGCCTCTGGTCTCCCAGGACCTGTCCAGGGCCTTTGCTGGACTAGGGGTGGCAGCTCAGACCTGATTGCTGGGGAAGGGTAGGAGCTAAGTAGGAGCGCCCCCAGCAGGCATCTTCCTGTTCCCCTACCCTCTCTTGTTCCTTTGGGCAACGGTCAAGTCTTCTGTCCCAAAATCAGGATCTAAGTGTCTTCAAGCCAAAAATAACTGCAGCCTGGGGGCAAGGGGGTGCGTATTAGAGACCCTGGAGTAGAGGTGACTGGGGGCCCCAAGACACCTCACAATCCAAGGAGCTGGTGTGAGTCCCAGAGCTGTCCCCGACGTGCTGTGTTGCTTCGGGCACGGGACTGCCCCTCTGGGTCTCAGTTTGCTCATCTAGGAAATGGGGAGAACAATTCCCACCTAGCTGGGGCATGGAGACCGAAAGGAGACAGTGTGTGAGTGCTGAACACAGGGCGAGGGGCCTGAGGGGCTCAAGACAGAAGCTGCATCTTCATCAGGGTTTGGGTCCAGGAGCCCCGTCTCAGTCACAGGTCTCCCCCAGGGCTTCACGGAGGAGCTGCACCTCCTCACATCAAGAACGGTCCTTTCCTCCCTCATAGAAAACCTGCTAACAGGTCAGGACATGTCCCCTCTCATATCCCCCTCAGGTCCCGGGGCCTGAAGTGGCTCCTTTCTGTCTGCCCCCCTCCTTGTAAAGTGTGAGCGGCTGCCCTACTCAGTGACGGGGCCCGTGGGGTCTGCAGGGGACGGCCTAGAGGGTGGCCACCCTGCCTGTGCCCGGACCTGGGTGTGAGGCTCCACACTGAGGCCCTGCGTGACTGTGGCACGTCCTCCACGGCCCTGAGCCTCATTTCATGGATGACACCTCGGGCCGCACCAGGCCCGCAGGAGGGACATCATCCCTGGGACCTGAACTTAGAACCCCAGCACCCTAACGGCTTCCAAGGTACCCACCGGAGCAGGTGTGACTCTGCTCAGTCAAGCCCCAGAATGAGCTCAACTCTGCTTCCCAGGGCCTTGATAAGTGTGTGTATTGAATGAATGCGGGAAGCAATGAAGGCATCCGAGCCACTCAGAACATATCTGCTCCCTTGGTCCCCCTAGCCTTGTAGTGGTAATAAAAAATAATTTATAAACAGCGATTTACGGTATATTACAGTGTATAGAGTATATCTCTATACTTATATGATACTTACATATACTTAATACTTATATATAACACGACATTTAAATTAAAATAAATAATATGACCATGCAAGTAATATAGATATAACATATAAGTACATATATTATTATATAATAATACACTTACAGTATAACTGTAAATAGTAATTAGAAATATAACTCTATGAATAGCTAACATATATCTGTCCTTACTATGGGCTAAGCCTTGTCCTAAGAGTGCTAAGCTCGTTTATTCCTCACAACCACTTTGGGCGACAAGATTATCGCCATTGTACAGGTTGGGTAAATGAGGCTCAGAGAGCAGAAGGGACTTGCAGAGGCAAGTAGAGGCTCTGGGACTTGAACCCAGGCCTGTCTGCCCGCCATGGTCCCTGAGGCTTCCTTCCTCCAGGAGAAAACCCCTGCATAGTTTGGGGTCCTGGCCCCAGTGTTTCCGCCTCTGGACCCCAACCATTTTGGCCACGTCCCCTCTTCAGTTTGGACTGGAACAGACTCCTTGCCTGGTCTCGCAGCCTCCACTCCCACCTGGAGGCCTCTCTGCCTGCCGCCTCCCTTCTCCCGCCGCCCCCTGGTTGGCACAGCTGCTGCTTGGGCATGTGGCCACACTGGGGAAGGATTGGTATCAAATTTTCCCTTGCAGTTTCCTGCTTTCATTCCTGGCAGGAGCCCTTGGCCCACGGACAGCAATCCCTCCCAGCCTGCCTCCTGTGTTTGGTGCAGAGCCAGGAATTCTGTCCTAAGCCTGGGGGGAGCGGATGTGGTGAGCACCCGCATAGACATCCCATTGGAGCCATCACGGCCTTTTGGTCCCTTCCCCCACGGTCCTCTCTCATGGAGCCTGTGGTCAGTGGGCCCCGTCCAGCTGCCACGGTGTTTCCCTTTCCAAGACCCAGCCTGGGGCGGCAGATGAGGGTGGGGCCTCCCCAGGAGAAAGAAATGGCTGCTGCCCTGGGCCCGGCTGGGCTGGGAGTGGCCAGGCCACGTCCACTGCCCAGATGCCACCTTCTCCCCCTCCTCCTGGCCTCTCCAGCAGCAGCCCCGGGGTCTCCCAGGGAGTGGGGGTCTGAGCGGTGACTGCGGGTGCTGCATGGACAAACATTAGTATTTTATATTTTACCAGTCATGTATTTATTTTAATGGGAATCAGAAAAAATACTCACGCGCAATTAATGCATTAAACCCTTGACTTCATGGATGTTATTGCTCAGGGTGAGGCGAATTGAAGAAGGGAGGTCATTTCAAGTCAATTTAAATTGACTTGAATCCAAATCAATATTGGGCAGGTGGAGGGGGGAGGCGGCGAATGCACGGGAGGGTCAGAGAAGCTCCTGGAGCTCGGGAGGCACTGAGGAGGCCCACGAGCCTGAGCGAGATCCCTGGGGTCCAGCCTGGCTCTGCCAGTGGTGGGACGGGGGACCCTGGGCAGCTCACTGCAGCTCGTGAGCCTCAGTTTCCTCCTCTGCAACGTGGGATGAGCAGTAGCAGCTCGCGGGTCAGTGGCGGGGGTTGGAGCAGGTGAAGCAGGGGGAGGGCTGGCCCGGAGATGCGGCGGCAACGGATGGTGGTATTATTAGTAGTATTAGTGTCACCGTTAGCATCAGGAGCTCTTTCTGGGTGAGGTGACCCGGTGGCTCTCAGCCAGGAAGAGAGTTGTCACCCAATCTTCAGCACAGCCCCATGTGAGCAGCCCCAGGGGCGCCCTCCTCACATTCACAGCTCGGGGCCGGGCCGGCTGGGTAGTTCGGCCACCCACTGGGGAAGTGACGCAGCCACTTGGAGCCACCATATCCTTGATTGTAGACTGAGATCAAGAGACCCACCTCATAGGGGTGTGGCTGTGAGGAGTAACAAAAAAGGCAGGTGAAGTTCCCGGAACAGTATGGCTTCATCCTGTGTGAGATTTTGTCTTCTCATTGGGTGAAGATCTGCTGGTCACTCAAGGACAGTTTGGTGCAATCTGGGGGGTTCTGAACCAGCTCTGAGTGTTAGATGTGTTGTCCTTGACACTCTCATGTATCCACCATCCATCATCCATCCAGCCTCTATCCATCCTCCATCCATGTATCCTCTATCCATCCATCCATCTACCATCCACCTATCCAGCCATTCCCATCCATCTATCCATCCAGCCATCCAATCATCTGTCTACCACACTCATCCATCCATCCATCCATCCATCTGTCCACCCATCCATCCATCTATCCATCCATCCATCCACCCATCCATCCATCCAGTAAATGGTGGTGGGGGCAGCAGAGCTATGCCAGGGAGTTGGGATGTTATCCTGAGCATGGCACTTGCTATGCAGGGTGTGAGCAGGGGAGGGACCCAAGCAGATTTGAGTCCAAAGGTCCCTCTGGCCACTGTGTGGTTATGGACAGGGCTGAGGGTGGGAAGAAGCCAGTCACATGGTGGTGGCTGCAGGCTGGAGGTGACTACTGGCTGAACCAGCGTGGAGGTCAGAGTGGCCTCAACAAGAGCAGTGTCAAAAGGGCTGCATGGGGTCTGTGGTGGGCACAGGAGTGTGGTGGGGAGACAACCAGTGTGGACGACTGGTTCAGGAATTTAGGTTGTGAGGGGAAAGAGGGACACAGCTGGCAGGGACACGGGGTTCAGGTTTGTTTGCTGTTTGTTATAAGGAGAGAGAGACCTGGATATAACCAAATATGAACCAGGTGTGAGGGAAGGGGACGATAGAGCTAGAGAGGAATAAATATAGATAGATAGACAGACAGACAGACAGATAGACAAAGAGATTAAAGCTGCCCCTCCCTCTTCCCCTGGACAGATTGAGGAGGTGGGTGGGAGGGGCCTGACAGAGCACGTCTGAGCCCAGACAGAGGGAGGGGACAATCTCCATCTCCAGGAGGAGGAAGAGGAGGGCTGTGTGGGTGCCGGGGGCTTTGTATGTTTGGTGTCAGGAAATCCAGGGAGTTTCTGTTTTGAGGCTTGAGGTTTCTCTGGGCAGAGGAGTGAGCTCACCTGCTGAGAAGGACAGGAGAGGGGGAGGGGCTGAGACAGTCCCCTTGGTGATGAGGCCCTTGTGGGGGGTGGGAACTGGGGGAGGCGCGGACTCCAGGAGTCCCTTGGACCTTGTGGGGCTGTGTGAGCTGTGCATTTGTGGGTTGGGTCACACGCTGGGTTCTGGGTTGAGCTGACCCTGAACCACTGTTCAGCCCACCTGCCCTGCTATTTGCACCCGAGTCATCCAACCTGTGGTCCCTGTGTGCCAGGAAACCCTCTGCGAGAGGAGGGCCCTAAAGTACTGGGCCCAGGAGATGCACCAGCCTCCCAGCTGGTCCCCTCACTCCTGTCCTGCTGCTGGAAGGTGCTTTCTAATATGTGAATTTTCTTGCCATGCCCCAGCTCAAGAACCTTCAGTGGCTCCTGACTGCCTGTGGGCTCAAGTTCAACCTTCTTGGCCTGGAATTCAAGGCTTCTCTGAGTCTGGCCCTGCCTCCTTGCAGGCTGTGTCTTCTCCCTGCTCCCCCATGACACCCACCCTGGGTGCTGGACCTGGGATCCAGCCGCCGTGAGCTTTTCCTCACATAAGCCAGGCTCTTCTGTTCCTCCTTTCCTCTGCACATGCCGTGCCTCTGCCCAGAATGCCCTTCCTCCTCTGCTGAGGCTGGTGATGACTTCGCCCCTCCCTCCTGCAGTCCTCCCTGGCTCCCCCAGGGAGAGTGCTCCCTCCCCAGTGCTCCCTCGGGACTCCACCAGATCTCTACCTATGGTCATTCTCACTGGGCTGGAAGGGACTTCGGGCATCAGTGACAGTCTTATCTCTCATAGTGTCTCCCTCCTGCACAAAGCAGTTCTAGGTTCATGCTGTAAATCAGCAAGAGAACAACTGGATGGATGGATGGGTGGGTGGGTGGATGGATGAGTGGATGGGTGGATGGGTGGATGGGTGGATGGATGAGTGGATAGATGGATGGGTGGATGGATGGATGGGTGGATGGGTGGATGGATGAGTGGATGGGTGGATGGGTGGATGGATGGATGGGTGGATGGGTGGATGGATGTGTGGATGGATGGGTGGATGGATGAGTGGATAGATGGATGGGTGGATGGGTGGATGGATGAGTGGATAGATGGATGGGTGGATGGGTGGATGGATGAGTGGATGGGTGGATGGGTGGATGGGTGGATGGATGGGTGGATGGGTGGATGGATGGATGGGTGGATGGATGGGTGGATGGGTGGATGGATGGGTGGATAGATGGATGGGTGGATGGATGGATGGGTGGATGGGTGGATGGATGGATGAATGAATGGACAGACAGATGGATGGATTCACAAAGAGTTAGGAACCAGAGAGCTCCAGGAAAGGAGCCAGCAGACAGCTCAGAGCCCAGCCTCAGATCTTGCTTCAGCTCATGTTTGTTGATGGCCCACTGTGTGCCAGGCACACAGGTCTCATTCTAATCCTCCTGCTATCACCATAGGTAGGGTCGTCACTCCCATTTTACAGATGAGGAAACTTAGGCTGAGAGAGGCCAAAAGCAAACACACACTCATCTAAGAAGTGAACGGGCCACGGTTTGAGCTTCAGTTTCCCCACTCTCAGTCCAGGGCCCTTCCTGGAGCTTACACCTGTGGGCCTGATGCCTGTGCCTGATGGAACCTGTCAGTGTTGGTTATTTCATGTCTGCATTGATTGGGGCACAAGGAAAACCACCTGCTGTGGAGCCAGACAGGCCTGGGTGGGAATTCTGGCCCTGTCACTGAATGGCTGGTGACTTGGGCATGTCATATCATCATGGACACTCAGTTTTCTCATCTGATAAATGGAGCTAATAACAGAGGCTCCCAGGGCTGTTGTGAGTGATTACAGAAGACAGATAGTGTGAAGTGCCCGTCACAGGTGAGGGGTGGGGGTCACAAACACAACCCCCCTCCACCCCCCCCTTCTCTCCCAGGCCAGCCCCTTCCTCAGGCCCCCAGGCCCTGGGTTCTCTCCCCTCGTCCCAGTCCCCAGCTGCCTGTGTCACCCCAGCTGTCTGTGTGGTTACTGTGGCCGCCACCTCAGCCCTGTGAGGTGGGAAACAGGCCAGAGGGTAATGAGGCTGCGCGGTTCTGATCTGTACCCTGATGCTCTGGCCTCACAGCATCTCTCCACATGGAGGCAGCCCGTTCTCTTGTCCTTGAGCCAAAGGCCTGTCCTGCCTTGGCCTGGGGTGGGTGCAGACTCCCCTGTCTTCACATCTGACCAGAGGGGCCCGGGCAGCAGCTGCCACAGATGCTCCTGCCGTCTGGACCACAGAGAGCAGGCTGGTGGGTGCCCTCGCCGCCTGGCCCTGAGGGACTCCCCCTCCCTCACGTGCAGGCCTCTGCACCCAGCCTGCGGTAGATTTAACCCCAGCCACCTCTTCCACGATTCTCTCTTCCACGGCCAAGTCTGCTGGGCTCTGGGCTCCAGGTTCCCTCTCTGCTGCAGGTGCCCAGGACACCCACCTGCCCGCTGAGGTTGGGGTGGGTGGGAGGGGGCCGCCCTGGGACATCCTGGAGGACCGACTGTGGACCCAACCTCCAGAATTCCGGCCCCTCCTTGCCTGTCTCCCATGTCTCCCTCCCTGGGATCCAGTTCCTTCCAGACAAGCCAGAGTGAACCCGGCAGGACAGCCGGTGCCCAGAGCCCACTGAGAGCTCCCAGGTTAAACTGAACACAGGAGATGAGCTCCGTGGAGCAGGCCGAGAGGACCAGGAAACACAAACAGAGCAGAAATGAAAGTGGGCTCCTGGCTTCTTGCTCCCTAAGGTGTTTATTTTGAGTGAAACTCACCGGAAAAATTCTGCTTGGCCTCCAAAGGCTGCTTCCTTACTATTGTCATAATTATCACTGAGGAAAAAAATCTCTGAGGTGTTCGTCTGGGACCACATCTGCCCAAAGATTTTTCTAATGGTTTTTGTTATCTATTAAACCCACCCAAGACGTGGGGGTGTGTGCAGGATCCCTGTGGTGACCTTACCTGGGTTATCACAGGTGACAACCCTCACCGAGAAGGTCCCAACCACAGGGCAGCAGGGGTGCAGCACACACTTGCGCCCAGGTCTGGGAGCTGGGGTGGGGTGAGGGGTATCCCAGCCCTGGTGCTCCAAGCTGGGGGGTGGTCCCCAGGGGAAGTGTATGTGGGAGAATCCAAAGAAGCAGTTTGTGATGGGACTTCCCTGGTGGTCCAGTGGTTAAGACTTCGCCTTCCAATGCAGGGGGTGCGGGTTCGATTCCTGGTGCCTTCCAATGCAGGGGGTGTGGGTTCGATTCCCGGTCGGGGAGCTAAGATCCCACATGCCTCCAAGTCCAAAAACCAAAAGGTAAAGCAGAAGCAACATTGCAGCAAATTCAATAAAGACTTTAAAATGGTCCACATTAAAAAAGACCCAAACTACTCCTACATATGTGTGGGCCTTTAAACGAACAAACAAACAAAGAAGCAGTTTATGGATTAGCGTCAAGGACCAAGGGAGAGGTCTGTCTCTGCTGGCAGGTTACCCAGGCTCAGGTGGAGGTGGGGAGGATGTGAGGGTGAGGACTTCTGGAATGTTTCATTCCACTCTGAGGGCTCTGGATCCTTGAAGAGAAGAATGGGGTGAGCCAGGTGAGGATGAGAGAAGGAAGCGAATGGAATGGGAACACCCAGTGACTCCACTTTTCAATGCTGAGAGGTCCCTGGAGAGAAACCACTGAATAATCTCCTAAAGACACTGAAATGTGAGAAGCCCAGGGTCTTCGAACCTTCACTTCCCTCATGTAGCTGGAGCATTCTGGAATATGCTTGTACCATTCAGAGCATCTGAGATGCACAGAATCTTGGGATTAGAACGTCTTTCACAAAGATGCATTTTATGGAATCTTTAAACTGCAAGATCTGAGCATCTTGTCTTTGTATAGAATCCTAGAATTATAGGAGCACAGATGCATTCACAGACTCATAGGCCCACAGAATCTGAGGATTTAGGAATCCCTACAAAAGACTTGGAATAACATAAAAGCGTTCAGAGAAACAGGGTTGAAATAGAAATTTTGGAACCAGGATATTAGCACAGGAAATAACTTTAGTCCAACTCCCTCTTGCAGTATAGGAAGCTCTCTCTTTGCTGTAATAACTTGAACAGTTCTAGGGACCGGGAGCTCATCACCTGACTGGGCAAATTGTCTCACTGTTGAGCAGATTTGGCTGCTGATGCTGAGCCTAAATCTGTCCCCATGTGAGTCACTCAGCTCTCTCTCCATGGCCCTACTCCTGGCCTTCCTCCATTCACCTCAAAACACTGAATGGGCTGAACCAGTAACATAGACACTAAGACAGAAATGGAACTATCTCCTGGCTAAAAATAATGACTTTTGAGGGCACTGGGGCTCTGGAAGGTGTAGGCCATGACAACTGGCAATGACACTCACCCCTTCCTTTGGTGTCCTGCCCGGGTGAGAGCAAGCCATCCCCACCTGCAAGTCCTCATCCTAGCCCTCCAGCTCTGCAGAGGCGGAAAGTTGAGCAAGCTAAAAGCCACTGGAAACTATCATCGAAAAGACAAGATCTGCTCCCTGCCAAATCCCAGGCAACAGCAAGAAGAGTGATTTGATGGTAAAACCAAACATCATTCTGAGTGTGGGAGCTGGATATCATTAAGTTGTTTTGAATGTTGACTGGGGGTGGGGTGGGGTGGGGTGTGATGGGAAGGTCCAGTCCTGCTGATGAGCCTTGGCCATGATACGGGCCCAAAGCAGAGCTGGAAGTGTGGCTAGACTGCCTAGTTGGAGCCCCAGCTCTGCCCCACACTAGCTGTGTGACCTGGGGCAAGCTCCTAACCTCTCTGTGCCTCAGCTTTCTGTCCTCTGAGGAAAGAATAATGGGAATATATCCAGTAGGATCCTAGCCTGGGTCACTCAGGCAGGCTTATTTCCTGCCATCCAGTAACCCACACTCGTATGTTCAATGCAGGCGTTCATTCTGTCTCTCACCCACTCACCCCATTCATCCATTCATTCAGGCTTCAGTTCACTTGTTCTTCCTCTCAGTGCATTGATTCATTCGTGCATCCTGGCATGCTGAATCCTGCTGTCCAGCCTTTCTCCAGCTGGTGGGTGGACCGTTGGGGCCCAAGGAGGGACTCTGGCCTTGGGGCTGGTAGAAAGCCTGTGATCACTTCCATGTCACTTAAAGGTGCTGAGACTTGTTAGGATCTAGGGCATGACTCCATCTGGTTCTCATGGCCTCAGATCCCCATGCTGTTTCCTCCTCCATCCTGTCACTTGGGGATAGAGTGATCCAATAATGGCAGACCCTGCAGGGTTGGTCAGAGCAGCCTATCTGGAGGGCTTCTGTGTGACGTGGACCAGACCACCTGCCACCCCTCTGTCCCAGGAGTCCCTTCGCCACTGGTGAAGGTTGTCTGAGCACCCACAAGCTCTAGGCCAGGAGACAGTTCTGCCTGTAATGTGTTTGCAGAGAACCGAGGCCTGTCATCCATCCCGTTACTCGTTTTGTTGAGGTGCATTTTGGTGTAAGAACACAACCTAGCAGGCTCTTTATTGCAGAAAATTAAAGAGTCCTTTTCCCTCGAGTGTCCCCCTCCCAGACTTGGAGGCTGATGGTTGGGGGCAGAGCCCAGTTCAGGGTCGGCTCTGTTGACCCAGGAGGCGAAGAGATGGATCATTTCCAAAACCAATTCCACTTTTTACCTTGGTTAAGGGTATCCTTCAGCTAAGTGCCCACTGGTTGGTTGCACTAATCGATTTTATTGCCCACATTTGAGCCCTCTGAGCCCTGCATGCCAGTATATTCAAATGACCAGAGGAGTGGGTTGAATCCAAAGCCTGGTGGGCGTCCACCTGGACTGGGCTGACTTCTCTGCTCACCTTCCCATCGCGATCCTCCCGCGTTCCCAGGGAGCAGAGAATCCAGAGAGGAGCAGGGACCCGAGAGCCAGCAGACCTGGGTTCCAATCCCAGCCCCACTCTTAGTGCCCTGCGCCATCCTGGGCGAGTCCCTTCCTCTCAGTGTCCGTGGCCCCCACCGTGCAGTGGGGATAACACTCCGGGCTGTGCGGGGCTCGGGGCCCAAGGAAGCAGGCGCTCAACACCCAGAGCTCATGGTATTGCTGTAGCAGCCGCCCAGCTCGGAGCTCCCACATCGCTCATTTCTGAGGCTTCGGGGAGCAAAGTGCCTTCTCTCTGGGTTTGCAGCCCTAGAAGAGCGCGTGCTCCTTGGAAGGAGAGCTGCGATTTCCCTAATGAATGGCACCTGCTCCCTGATCGAGTCCTGGCTTCCTCTTCCTGTCCTGTATCATGGGTTTTATGTGTGACCTTTGCCAAACACAGCCATTCCTCTTTGGGTGTGGGAAGAATTTTTTTTTTAAAGATTGGAATTTAAACATCCTGAAAGATTTATTCTATGTAATGGATGGAACAAATACCACACAAATTATGTTCGGAGCAGCAGGGCTGAGGTGGGCTGGAAGCTGGGCTGGGGCCTGGGAGGGAGGGGAGGGGGTGGGGGAGTTCAGAGGCTGCTGGATAAAGGATTCATTCTGAAGCTCTGAACTGGATGCAACTTACAGTTTGCTGCCTTTGCAGGGGACGGGGGTGGGGCCTCCTGTGTGCGGGGCGGGGCACATGCTGAACCCCATTAGCCCTCGCACTGTCCACCGGGGGCACTGCTGCTCCCACTTTTCTGCAGGGGAGTCTGGGCTCTGAGGGGTGAGCTGACTGGTCCCAGGTCACGCGGCTCACCAGTGGCAGGAGGGGGTGAGAGCCCAGGCCTGGATGACCCCGGGGTCCCGGCTCTTTCCCTGGCCCCGTGGAGGAGGGACATGGTGACGTGTGCACTGGGACCCAGACATGAGTGGTGGGACTTGTCACTGACCCATGTTCCGTCCAGCTGAGTGTTGAGCATTTCCTGTGATGCCCGGGCTCTGAGGAGGGTCCGAGAGAGGCAGGTCCTGGGCCCCTGGGAACGTGAACCTCATCGGGGGCCAACCTCCAAACAAGCAGCTGGGGAGAGAGGCTCAGGGGTTTCTTGGGGAACCCCAGGCCTCCCTGAAGAGCCGGCTCTGGGGACCGCAGAGCACTGGCTGCATACGGACTGGGAAGGGCGTTGGGGGAGGGGCGCCGCAGGGCACAGCTGGGAGGCGGGAATCCAGGGGCAGATGTGTTCACTGAACAAACCTTCATCGACCCAGCCAGGCCCCGCTTTCTCAGGTTCTGGGGACAGAGGGAGGACTCAGGATGATTCTCGCTTGAGTCGCTCACCACCTAGTTGGGGAGACAACCTGGGACACCGTTAATCACCCAAAGCGGAGAGATGGGGACGCCACTGCTTCTTGGCTGTGTGGCCTCAGGCAAGTTGCACACCTCTCTGAGCTCAGTTTCCTCATCTGTACAGCAGCGATAATAATGACCCTGCCTCACAGGGTGGGGGTGAGGATTAAGCGAGATGACACAGGTGTCGGGTGAGCACGTGTTATTTTCTCTACCAGCTGTTCTGGGGCAGAGTTGAAGGAGCAATTAGCCTGCCTGGGAAGGGCTTCACCAAAGAGATGAAGTCTGGGCTTTGAAGAGTGCAAAGGAGTTTCTCAGAGGGAGGAGGGGAATGGGGATACAGCTGGAGAAAAGCCTTGGTATGGTGGGGATGATGTTAGGGTGTTGGGTGCACCGTGAAGGCCTGCTTTGCTTGGAGTTTCTTGGCGGGGGAAGGATGGGAGGGATGGTGGGTGGTAAAGAGTAGGGAGGCATGATGGCCTGAGGCAGCCGACAGCGGGAGCCACAGCAGGTCCTAGAGCAGCCATGCAGGTGATGTGGAGGATGGTTGTTCTGCTCGGTGACTCCTGATGTCAGGCAGGGGGAGGGGAGGAGCGAGAGTGGAGTCTCTGCATCAGGGCTCATGACAGACCACCAGCTGTCCTGGCGCCCAGGGCTCTGGGGAAGGTGGAAGGTCAGAGCCCAGCGCACATGAGGGCTCATCAAGGTGAATTCTCTTCCCCTGTCCAAGCCCCTCACTTCATCGATGGGGAAACTGAAGCTCAGAAAGGGCAAGTGACTTCCCCAGGGACACACAGCAGGTCTTGTTCTGGGACCCCAGGGGCTGCCTTTCCCTTGGGGAGGGAGTAGAGAGGGAAAAGGGGGAGGGGAAGTCCAGGGAGGGGGCATGGGTTTGGGGGCCTTTGGGGTGTCTGTGTCAACATGACAATGAATTTAAGGTGGTTCCTCCCCAGCTAGGGAATGAAAGAGACTCAGCAGAGGAAGGTGGAGGGAAATTCTGTTCTGTTACCTCAGCCCAGGGAGGGGTGAGGAGGGAATGGGGAGGGGGCTCAGTCACCCTCTGAAAGCCCAGGCCTCTGTCTCCGGGAGAAGGTCAGGGCTGCTGGGGTCTGCTCTCTCCAGGGTATGTATAACTGATTCACTTTGTTATAAAGCAGAAACTAACACACCATTGTGAAGCAATTATACTCCAATAAAGATGTGAAACAAACAAACAAACAAACAAACAAAAAAACCCAGGGGCTTCCCTGGTGGCGCAGTGGTTGAGAGTCCGCCTGCCGATGCAGGGGACACGGGTTCGTGCCCCGGTCCGGGAGGATCCCACATGCCGCGGAGCAGCTAGGCCCGTGAGCCATGGCCGCTGAGCCTGTGAGTCCGGAGCCTGTGCTCCGCAATGGGAGAGGGCACAACAGTGAGAGGCCCGTGTACTGCAAAAAAAACCCCAAAAAACAAAAAACCCAAAGTGCCCAGGTGGCCAGGCTGCAGGAAAGGCTCACACTCAGACAGCCCTATTGTGGCCTCAGCACTGTCTTCAGCTCCTTTAATCCTCAAACTGCCCCGGGAGGAGGTGGCTGTTATTATGTCCCCAGTCAATGACGGAACAGCCCAGAGAGGGTTAGTGACCTGCGCAGGACCTCCCAGCTGGGGAGCACGAGCGCCGGGTTTGGGTACAGAGTCTGGGCTCTTTGCATGTAGCTGTGCTCACCTCCCCTAGGGGTCACCTCCTCCTCACCTGCCCCCTCCCACTACCCGCCCACGGGTTGCCCTCCCCAAGCTGGAGCAGCCTGGCCCTCAGTCTCCTGAACAGCCTGACACCTCTTGCCCCAGGGCCTTTGTACTGATTGTTCTTTCCAGCTCAACAGTTCTTCCTCCCCCTCCTCCTCCTCCTGGCAGGATTAACCCCTCTTACACCTTCAGGGCCCAGAGCGGACAGTCCCTCCTCGGGGAGCCCCTGGCACCCCAGGCTGGTTAGGGTTCCCTTCTGGCTCCCACACCACCTGTGCTTCCCCATCAGATCCCACTGCATCCTCATCGTGGGCCTGGGGGCCTGGAGAGCATTGACTGTGTCTCCATCCCCATGGCTGACACAGGGCCAGCCTCCATCATTTGGACAAGCCTCCATCTCCTGACAGCTCAGAGCCCCGGAGTCCTCATCTGTAAAGGGGGTGAACTCACATCCCCCAGGATGGCTGTGGTATGAAACGAGCCACGTGCAGGAAGCACGGAGCCGGGTGCACACAGCAGTGCGCGCTCCCCAGACACCAGCCCCCTCCCTCCCTCCCGCCTCACTTCTTTTCAGTCTCACCTCGGCCTCTGATGGGACCCAGGGCTCCTCTCCCCTGCATGGCTCCCCACCGCCTACCTTCAGAGCAAAGGTAATTAGAAACTTCCTCCAGGACTCACTCCCTGAAGTTCTGTGCTTAATTAGCAGGTCCTGTTCACACAGGGGTTCTGAACGCAGCCTCCCAGCCCTGGCGGATGTGAAGCGCTGTGACACCTGGCTTCTCCCTGACAGTGTTTCTCTCTTTCTACCCTCCTGGCTTTTTGTCTCCCTGAATCTGAGGTGGTTTTTTTTTTTTAATTTGAAGATTTATTTATTTATTTATTTATTTTTTGGCTGTGTTGGGTCTTCATTTCTGTGCGAGGGCTTTCTCTAGTTGCGGTGAGCGGGAGCCACTCTTCATTGCGGTGCGCGGGCCTCTCACTGTCGCGGCCTCTCGTTGCGGAGCACAGGCTCCAGACGCGCAGGCTCAGCAGCTGTGGCTCATGGGCCCAGGTGCTCCAAGGCATGTGGGATCTTCCCAGACCAGGGCTTGAACCCGTGTCCCCTGCATTGGCAGGCAGATTCTCAACCACTGCGCCACCAGGGAAGCCCTGAGGTGGTTTTACTGCCATGTGTATTTGGAACTCAAGGAGCAAATGACAATGCTTTATAAAGAGTCACAGACAAGGGAAGTGAGGCCTGGAGAGGGTGGGCCCTGGTGGGAGTCACAGAGCAAAAACTGTCAGAGCCAGTATTCAAACCCATTCATGAACTCATGTAAAAAACATGTGTCAAAGTCCAACTATGTGCCACAACGTGGAATGCCCCAAATTTAGTAAAATCCACCGTTATGTAAGGGCTTTGAACGGACCAACTTAACACCTGTGTGCAGAGCATCGCCTGGCACTGGGCTCTGGGTTGGCTTCCTTCATGCGTGGATTATGTACATTCTCATGGCCACGTGGGCAAGAGCACACTGTCATCCCTGTATGACTAAGGATGACACTGGAGCTGGGAGAGGTGAAGGAACTTGAAGGCAACCCGGAAAGTGTTGAGGTAGGACCTGGCCCTGAGTCACTGGGCTCCCAGTCAAGGGCACTTTCCAAGAGGCTGGAGATGGGGTCAGCTGTTAGGAGTGGACCAAGTCACAGGGCAGTGAGGGCAGTGTTAGGACAGGAAGGCCCCGAGGCTGGGATTGACGGGTGGAGGAGGGTGCTCACCTCACTCCCGGACAGTCACTGAGGCCGGTGCATTCTGCCTCAGAAAATCCCTTGAACCATTTTGGGTTTGGACGTGGGCTCTGCTGCTTAGTGGGGATGACTGTGGACACATCCTCAACCTCACTAAGCCCCAGATTCCTCGCTGGAGATGCCCTGACTTATCGTCTGGGGGCTGGGAATGTCTGATGAGAAGTGGGTGTGAAATGCCCAGCACAGAGCCTGGCACACAGTAGGTACTCAGTGACTGTTAATTAATGAGTCAATTCACTCCTCTCTCCTCTACTGGGGAAGCCTCTAGGGGTGCCTCAAGGTGCCCCTGTGGGCATGGGGATGCCAGTGTCCTTGCCAAGAAGGCTGTGTCCTTAAGATCCTAGAGCTTCCCATACGCTGACAGGGAGGCTCAGAGATAAATAAGACCTGATTTTAGTCCTGCATCTCCCAGGCTTGGCCACTCCCTGGCACACCACCCCCACCCACCAGCTTCCCAGGGATAGAAAGTACAGTGTCCCACTGTGTGCTGATCATTCAAGGCCTGGAGGATACCTGTTGGCCTCCCACAATGTTTAAGTATCTCTGTGCCATTAGATAGGGGAGACACACAGAGATAACTAGATCACAATGTAGTTGAAAAGGAGGAAGCTACATACTTCAGAAGCAGAAGAGAGGAGAAGATTTACTTTCCAGGGATAGAGAGAAGGCAGGGAGGCTTTCCAGAAGAGAAGGTCTCTAATCTGGGTTTTGCTGGCTCAACAGGTGTTTGCCAGGTGGACGAGGAGGAAGAAGGCACCTTGAGAAGAATAGAATGCATAGTGGAAACAGGAACCAGGTACGGTTCTGGGTAGTAGGTCCACCAGGGGAGAGGGTGGGTCAGGTCAAGAAAGGCCTTGAATGCCAGGCTAAGGGGGTCTCTGCTTACCCTCGTGCTTGGGCCTGTTTCTGCCCCTACCTGTCTCTTGCATATTGACACCAGCAATGTGCTGTCTGCTAGGCTAGATCCAACCCCATCACCCTGGACACCCTTTTCCAGGTTGGCCGCAAGCTCTGTTGCCTACAGGTCAGTCCTGACCCAACAACACCAGTGGAGGCTCCGGGCTCTGGAGGACTGAGGTAGAGCGGGCAGGCCGTGTCAAGAGCCCGGGCTCTGGAGCTACAGAGACCTGGGTTCAAGTCCCAGTTCCATCACTGAGTCACTTCTTTAAGCTTCCCCTGTGACAAGGGGGTCTTAATCCTGCCGCCAGGAGGTTGTCAAGAGGAGGAAAAGATGACAAGGTAATACCAAGAGCTGCCTTTCACCAAGAGCTTGCTAGGTACCGGCAGCCCTGTACTCACTTAACATGCTTACCTCCTACAATCCTCTTCACAGCCCATTGAGCTATGCTTAGCACGAAGCACAGTGCTGGGCACATAGTAGCTGCTCAACACGTAGCCGTGCCTCCCCTGCCTCTGTGTGTTCCAGAGCTCCAAGGATGGTTTCCTGCCTCTGTGGTATGGCAGCTCTGAAATCCCTTTCCTCTGCCACCGCTCCCCCACTCCCCGCCCCTTCCATGGTGTTTATATCCGGCCACTCTCCACCTGGTTGTCTGTTCCCTTTGAACTTCCAAGGGGCACAATCTTTATCGTGTCCCTGAGGCCCAGGGTCACCCACGGAGCCATCAGGTGGGTTGGGTGGCTGGCTGAGAGTGAGTCCCTTATGTGTGACACAGACAGACACACACAGAAACACATTCATAGATACACACACAGACACACACACACACTCCTTACTGGATGTGCAGGTCGGGCTGGTTAAGTGAGATGATGCTCTCTGCCTCTCTTTCCCTTTGGCTCTCTCCTCCTCACTCCCCCACTTGGACGTGGCCACACTAGTGCACAAACATCCATGCACAGACGCACACTCTGGTCTCCTGCCTGCTCACGCTGGCCGGTCGGACTCTTGCCCTCTTTCCCTCGTTTTTCCTCCGATCTGCCTCCAGCGCCCCAGATGAGGGGAGCAGAGGGGCGGGGGCAGGACGGTCACCGCAGGGCCTTGTAAGGACCTCAAGGTTACCCTGAGTGCAGGGAGGATGGGAGGCCCGGGGGCTTTGAGCGGAGGAGTGACGCGCTCTGATTTGTGTTCCGACGTGCCTGGCTGCTGGGCTGGGGTTGAGCAGAGCCTTCAGGGGTGGGGCGGGCAGGGAGCAGGGAGCCCCTGTGTGCAGCCATGAGAGAGGCGCGTGGCTGGACCAGGGGAGCGGTGGTGGCAGGAAGCGGTCAGTTTTGGAACGTTGAACGTAGAGCCATCGTGATGTGCCGGGGGATTGGGTGTGGGGCCAAGGTCGAGCCCAGGTTTTATTCTGAGTGACGAGAAGGGTGGAGTTCCCGTTCACAGAGATGGGACGGCTGTGGGAGGGGCAGGCGACAGTCAGGAGTTCAGTTTTTTTTTTTTTTTTTTGCAGTACGAGGGCCTCTCACTGTTGTGGCCTCTCCCGTTGTGGAGCACAGGCTCCAGACGCGCAGGCCCAACGGCCATGGCTCATGGACCCAGCCGCTTCACGGCATGTGGGATCCTCCCGGACCGGGGCACGAACCCACGTGCCCTGCATTGGCAGGCGGACTCTCAACCACTGCGCTACCACGGAAGCCAACAGGAGTTCAGAGCAGACCTCTTACTGCCCAGGCAGTAAGGAAATTATGAGGAGGATTCTGAGGCATTTGCTGGGTTCTCAGGTGGGGAGGACGTAAAGTACCCTGGAGTGCGTTTAAATGAGCAACTAGGCACCACCACATGGATGGAAGACATGGGTGAGAGTGGGGGGCACACGCACCCAGAGGAGGGGAAACTATCCAGCCTCCCTGTCCTTGCTCTTCCCAGCTCTGTCCCCACCTCCCCCTGCAGCCCAGGATTCGTTTTTCCCAGGCCACCCAGTAGACCCAGAACACCAGCTCCCAAGGCTCCCAGGCCCAGACCTAATCTGCTCCGGCTTGGGTCAAGCATCCCCTCCTGGTCCAAGCAGCTCCGGTCAGAGGTGTGGTTACACACTGCAGACTCTGTGGAGCCCAGAGGCCCAGTGGGGAGGGAGGATGTTTTCTGGAGAAGAGGGGTTGCTGTGAGCTGGGCGGGCATCAGAAAGCGGCGCAGCTGCCAACTCACCGGTGAGGGTGAGCTGGGGGTTGGGAAATAAATGGGAGCTTGTTTGGCAGAGAAAGGGAAGACGGGAGGGGGAGCCATTTGGAGGGAGTGCTGTTTCGTTTTGTTTCTGTTCTCAGACTAAGAAGAAAGATCATTTTCAGAAAGATCTTTTACTGTCCGCAGTTGTTCAGTTTATTTCTTTACTTGATGATGGTTGCTCTTCCACATGGGAATATCTATCCCAGGAGGGCAGCCCCACCTGTCCCCTTCACCCCTGTAGTCCCTGGGGAGCCCTGCTGGTCCCCAATTCATGTAAGTGGAATGAATGAATGCTAACAGGGAGCAGAAGTCTCGAAAGGGAAGGAAATGACAACCCCCGGTTTTATGTTTCAAACAGTTGTTTTAAATATCATCATCCTTAATATTAACAACGAATCTCCATCACACACTTGGTAAGTGCTGGGGCTGTGCTGAGAGCTTTACACCTGTTTTCTCATTTGATGTCCAGCCACAGCCTTGGAGGAGGTGAGGGTGCTCTCGGGTCTTACAGAGGAGGACAGGAGACCCTCGGGTGCAAAGTACCCCAGAGCTGTGGCTGGTGAAGAGCGAAGATGGGACCTGAGGCCCTGTCCCTGCCCCCCCTCCCCCGCTGTGGGACTCCAGATCCTTCTCAGAACTGCACAACCTCTGCCCTACTGCGTGCAGGCCCTGCCCTGGGGCCTGGAGATGAAGGCCACACCGTCCTGCCCCATGAGGATCCCACCATGAGTCAGGGAGATGGAGCTGTACGTGAGAATGAAGAATGCTGTCTTCAATGGTTCTCCTGTCTGGATCTCACTCTGCAGGTGGGGAAACCGAGGCCCAGATTGGGGCAGGGACTTGCCCATTGTGACAGAGCCTCTAGGTTCTCCGGGAGGAAGAAGTGAGGTGAAGGGGGAAGGTCAGAAGCTCTGGGTGAGTTGGGTGGTGTTTGTTGACCGAGGATGCTGGGGTAAGAGGCTTGGACCGCAGGCTGCTGTCCAGGGCATAGCGCAGGCTTGGGCAACTGCCCGGTCATCTATGGGGGGCTCCAGGGGGATTAGCAGAGCAGCCACGTGGAGGTGGATGGAGGGGAGAGGCGGCATGGATTTAGGTCATGTTGACGTGATGTGGAGGCAGGTGGTGGAAAAGGAAAAAAAAATGACAGAAAATCACAGCAACCACAGCCCTGACTTGGCAAACTGTCAACATGATATTTGGTTTGTTTTGGAGACCTAGAACTTTCTAAAAGTGAACGGTTGTGAGGTTGCCACTTTGTAGGGACAGAGGGAGGGTGGAGGGCCCAGTGCCGGGCATAACGTCACTGCAGGGATGGAGGCAGCTTGGTCCCTGGCCTCCTTGGGAAACCTCCCACCCTCTAACCCTGGGAAGGGCTGACAAAGGTCTCTGTGGCTGATCACCTTACAGAGCAGGGAGGGGCTGGGTGGCAGCAAAGGCCCCTTGGGCTTGCCTTGGCTGCTTGGGATAATGGCCTCATTTCCCAAGGTCCCTGTATCCTCCAGAATGTATCCCCCTGAGAGCAGGGCCTGTCCGGGGTGTTCGAGCTCATGCCCACTCTCTGCATGGGGCGAAGCATGTAGTGGATGAAGGAGCAAACGTCAGACCATTTGCCCTCGCCCACGTTCACTCCAGTGTGTTCCCAGGGCAGGGGTGACCTGGCCAGTCATACAAGGTTTTACGGCTCACCCAGTGCCACACAGCACCCAACTGGGACTGGCACTCAGGTCCCTGGGCCCCCACAGCAGTTCTAGAGAATGAGAGATGCCGCCTCTGCAGTGGTCGGGCGTGGGCTCTGGGGACAGAGGAGATCTGGGTTCAATCCCAGAAGCTCCTTTTACAAAGTGTGTCAGAGGGGGCGACGTCTCAACTGCTCTGAATCTCAGCTTCCTTTTCTGTAAAATTCTACTTCAGAGGGTGTTTGCGACGGTTGAATGAAAAAAAATGTTTGTGGAGGGCTTAGCACAGAGCTGGGCAGGTAGTAGGCGACCAAGGAACGGTAATAGTACCGTTATTATTTAGCAGTTGCTGTTGTTTATTGTGATGGTGTCTGTGGGTGGGGCCTCGCCTGTCCTGTCGCTGCTGTGTCCCTGGGGCCGGCACTGGCCTGGTGCACAGTAGGTGTGCAGAATCCACTGCCAGTGGCCGGGGGTCTCTTCTGTGTCGCTGGATGGGTCTCCCTGACACCTGAAGGGACAACCGCAGAACCAAGTGACTCTTAAAGGGGGAGCAATTTTATGGAATTCTCAGTCTCTCATTTCCCTTCAGCCCTGATCCATTTCCTTATTGATTCAGTAACTTAACATGCCAGCTGGGCTCTGGCAGAGCTGGGGGCAGAATGACAGGGAGCCAAGGTCTCGGTGCCCTTTGCTCCGGCTTTTATCTGCCTGATTTCACGTGGCTGGAGCCCTGGCTGCCACTCCGTTGGAGAAATGGCCAAACCGTATTAAATCACAGGACGCAGGCAAGTGACAAAACACTTGTCACCCACCTCTTGCCCGTGCCCCCGGTCCCGAGCCGGTGGCTGGGAGGGATCGTCATGCTCTGAGGGCCTGGCTCATTTTACCTGCATTTCTCCACAATCACAGTCTTGGGAGCAATCTTCTTGAGGTGAGAGCTGGTGGTGGCTGAGCATGTGCATTCACAGCCTGTAGCCAGCGATGGCCTGCACGCTGGGCCCAGGAGCTTCATGTCCGTAAAGCACTGGGGTGGAGCGTCCAGTTGAACGGACACGTCACAGGCAGCTGTTGGGCTGGGTTGTTTTCTCCTTTTGGTTTTTATTAGTTTTTTAAAACATGGAAGTGATGCAAGCTCACTGTAAAAATCCAAGCATTGTAGAAATGTGTATTTTGAGTGTCCTGTTCCCCCAGCTCAAAAGCCACTTCCAGATGAAACACTGCAGGCATCAGTGACAACAAGCTTGCTGAAATGTGCCTGCAGGCTTTTAAATTCGCTGCTCCTCAACCCTGAAATCAGCCCCGAAGTGTCGACTCTGATCCTCTCTCTTTTTTTTTTTTTTTGCAGTACACGGGCCTCTCACTGTTGTGGCCTCTCCCGTTGTGGAGCACAGGCTCCGGACGTGCAGGCTCAGCGGCCATGGCTCACGGGCCCAGCCGCTCCGCGGCATGTGAGATCTTCCCGGACCGGGGCACGAACCCGTGTCCCCTGCATCGGTAGGCGGACCCTCAACCACTGCGCCACCAGGGAAGCCCCTTCTCTCTTTTTAAGGACAGGCAAAGGGGCTCAGAGCAGCAGAGTGACTCTTCCCCCAAAGACCACTCAGCTGGTTTCAGGGCAGGGATTGAACCTACATCTGTGTGACTCTAAGAGCACCCTCCCACTCGACCCCCACTCACTGTGAGTGGTTCGGCATATGTCTTTTTTTCCCTGAGTGTATAAAACTTGTCTTTCTTTTACAAACATGAGGTTATACTCTAAGCATCATTTTTACAGCTTGCTTCTTCATTTTCAGAGAATATTTTCTTATGTGACTCTGTGCCATTTTTTTCAGCAGCTGCCCAGTGTCCTTCTGTCAGAGGCACCCGTATTTGCTTAGCTGGTCCTTTTCAGGTGAATGTTTAGGTTGTTTTTGGGTTTTCTGCTATTACTGGCAGTGCTACAATACACATAACCCCCTGACTTTCTCCCTAAATCTTAACTTTGACTATGCAAGTACTATCTGCATTTGTTTTCTTTTTCAGATAGCTGAGCAACTTAGATAAAGAGAAACTTCCTTGGGCTACCTTCCTCCACAACTCACCCCTCTACTTCAATCCCTTCTCCATAGTAACCGCTCTTATCAGTGGCATATAATCCTTATAGACTCATTTCTGTGCATTTATATACATACATATGCATGTGTTTTTGCTATGGGTCTTTTTTTTTTTTTTTTTTTATATCTGTATGCGGGCCTCTCACTGTTGTGGCCTCTCCGGTTGCGGAGCACAGGCTCTGGACGCACAGGCTCAGCGACCATGGCTCACGGACCCAGCCGCTCCGCGGCACGTGGGATCTTCCCGGACCGGGTCACGAACCTGTGTCCCCTGCATCGGCAGGCGGACTCTCAACCACTGCGCCACCAGGGAAGCCCTGCTATGGGTCTTTTAAAAAACATAAAAGGTATCATGCAGTATGCATTTTTGTGCATCTGGCTTTTTTTTTTTTTTTTTTTTTTCCATTAGTACCATCCCAGACATCTTTCTATGTCGGCTCATAGAGAGCTACCTCATTCTTTTTAATGAGGTCATGTGTCATGTTCCACGGCACGGATGCATCATCTTTTTAAAAAACCATTTCCCTATTGATAGATACTTAGGTTCCTTCCACTTTTTTCTCTCTATTGAAAAGTACTGCAATAAACATTCTTGCGAATGTCTCATTGTGTGCACGTGGGAGCAGTTCTCTGGCATTGATACCCGAAGTGGAATTGCTGGGCTCAAGGGTTAAGCCAGGCCTTGTCTGAGGCCACAGGAGGCTGGGGAAGTTGCGGGTGGGTTGTGGGTTCCAGGTGGCTCTTTATTGTAAGCAGGTTGAGGCAAGCTGGTGGGGAATCTGGCCTTTGCCTAATAGTCCACTCACAGTGGCCTTGATTTTGGACAGCTCCTGGTGACACTGCCGACTCTAGTAAGATCTTTGTCTGGTAGTTCTTTGGACAGAATTGTCGGAACAGGCCTGTGGGTTGCCTGTGAGGCCAGTCCCAAACACTGTCTGACTCTCTCTCTTCCTCCTTGTACTCACTGGAGGCTGGACTGACTGATCCAGACTGACTAGTTATTTTGGTGTTTTTAAAAAAATTTATTTTATTTAATTTATTTATTTTTTGCTGCATTGGGTCTTCGTTGCTGTGCTCAGGCTTTCTCTAGTTGTGGTGAGCGGGGGTTACTCTTCGTTGCAGTGCGCAAACTTCTCATTGTGGTGGCCTCTCCCGTTGTGGAGCACGGGCTCCAGGCACACGGGCTTCAGTAGCTGTGGCTTGCGGGCTCAGTAGTTGTGGCTCACGGGCTTTAGAGCACAGGCTCAGTAGTTGTGGCACACGGGTCCAGTTGCTCTGTGGCATGTGGGATCTTCCCGGACCAGGGCTCGAACCCGAGTCCCCTGCATTGGCAGGCGGATTCCCAACCACTCTGCCACCAGGGAAGTCCATTTTGGTGGTTTTTAGTCTGTTTCTACTAGTTAGCTCTAGGAGAGGTTGAGGGGGGGAAAGTGCAGTAAACTGTTCAGCTACCAACCATTACCTGCACGTAGGTCTATACATCTACATGTTTGCTTGTTGGTTATGTACTTGTGGTTGCTTTGTTTTTAACCTGCTCACTAGCCTTCCCCATCACCAGGTTATGGTACTGCCTTTCCATTTTTGTTCTACCGTCAATTACAGTTCTTTGGTCCCCACGCTTCCCAGCTAAAATCATGGGGATGGACATGTGACCCAGGCTGGCCAATCAGAGTACTGCATCCCTAAGCCACAGTAACTGGTTCAGGACTCACCAATCAAGCCCTCCCCTGGGATTTTCTGCTGGAGTCTGTGGGAGAAACTCCCTCTTGCTTTTGGAATAAGAGCTCAAAATAGATTCTTGGGGTCACCTTCCCTGGCCTCGTGGGGCATGCCCAGGTGCAGTGGGAGAAACTGAGGCCATTTCTCAGAAAGAAGTAGAAACAGAGATGAGAGATGGTAGACAGAGTGTCCTGCGGGCACTAAGATCTTGATTCTGGCTATTTTTTTACTGCCCCCAAGGCTTCTTAACCTCTTTCCCAGCCCTGGGGGCTAGCCATCCTCCTTCTAAAGGCCTCAGCTTCTGGACTGGGCTCTGTTGCTGTGGCCCAGAGTCCTGACCAATATTGGGGGTGGGCTCATGAGGTCATGAGGGCTCTGGATGGACAGAAAGCAGGTTGGCTGGGGATGAGGGTCTCCACTGACCCAGCTTCCTGACTTCAGTATCTCTTCCTTTACTCTATTCACTCTGTCTTTTAAAACCCAAATCAAACATGGCACTCTCTTTCTTCAAACTCTTCAGTGGCTCCCCATTTTCCTTAGGATCAAACCCAAACTCTTTACCTGCTGTGGTGGGCCCTGCGTGGATTGGCCCTTACCTGTCACCTATCACTGGCCACAGCTTAGGTTCCAGCCGGCTTTCTGTTCCAGGCACAGGCCATTCTCTCTTCTCCAAGCCTTCGCACATGCTGTTCCCCTGACCTGATATACCTTTCCATCACTTTTCTACCTTATACCCTCTCCCCTGTTCTTTACCAGGATGACTATACTCCTCTTTTGGTTTGTAAGTAAATACCTCTTCCTCCAAGAAGCCTTCCTGTTCCCCTGCTCTGAGCCCCCATAGCATGGCATTATTCAGCTCTGTGGTAATTATTTAATGATCTGTTTTCTTCAAAGGACTCTAGACTCTGTGAAAGCAAGTTCATGTCCATTTTGTTCATTACTGCATACATTAATACCAGCTTCCAGCATACTGTTAATAAATACATGGGGAACGAATCAACGAATGAGCCCTTGTTCAAGAGGCAAAGGATGGGGTGGAAAACACTCGACTTTGGAACAAGACAGACCTGATTTCTGATGCTGCCTACACACTTTACCCCCCTTTGGCAAATTACTTCACCTTTCTGAGCCTCATTCTTGAAATGCTGATGACAATATTTTTGCCCACCTGTTGGCTATTGTGAGAAAGATGGTGAAGGTCATGGTGTCGGAGAACTCAAAGTTTTAAAGCTACAGGTCAATGATAATCAATAAACAGAAATTGTTCTGATAAATATGCTGGTCTTCTCCCCCACCCCAGGTTGAAAATAACAAATACCTGAGCTATAGGGGAGGGGACAGAGAGAAGAGAGAGACACATGCCAAGGGCTATAACGTGTCAAGTGCTGTATAAACAAATTGAGCATATCAATTTTCTCCAGAAAGGGCTTCAGTGACTTTCGTTAGATTTATTACTAGGTATTTTATACTTTTTTTTTTTCTGCTGTTAATGATTTTTTCTTTTACCGAGGCATGGAGGTGTATTTCAGCATTATATATTGTTTTTATATCCAGTAAATTTTTAAACTTCTTTATTTTTAATTTTAATTTTTTCTTGAGGCATAATTGACAAATAAAATTGGTAAGATATTTAAAGTGCACATGATGAATTAATATACATATAAACTGCTTTATTAGTTCTGTTTATCTGTAGATTCTTTTAGATTTTTTCCATAGACAAACACATCATCTGCAAATGATAGTTTTGTTTTTTCCTTTCACCTTTCATTTCTTTTCTTTCTAACCTTCCTAAAAGTGGTGAGGGAGGGTACTCTTGTCTCCTTCCTGATTTCAAAGGGAAAGCTGTTTCCACTGCACTGTAATGCATGACATTTGCACTAGATTTTTCAAAGATGCTCTTTATCCTGCTAAGAAAGTCTAGTTTATTCTTAGTTTGCTGGGAGTTTACTCTTGAAAGGATACTGAATTTTATTTGCATCTATTGAGATTTTATGTTTTTTTCTCTTTTAACCTTTTTATCTGATGATTTACGTTAATAATTTTCTAATATTAAACCAACCTTGCATTCCTGGAATAACCCCAATTGATCATGGTATGTTTATTATTTATATATTGCTGGATTTCATATGCTAATATTATGTTTAAGAATTTTGCATTTTGTTCTTGAGTGAATTTGGTCTGTGATTTTCTGTTCTCATATTGTTCTTGTCTGGGTTTGGTGTCAAGGTTTTATTAGCTTCATAAACTGGACATGTTTCTGAAAAGTTAGATTGAGCTCTGTCTGGAATGTCTGAGAAAGCATGTTATAAACCATCTGGGCCAGTGTCTTTGTTGAAAGGTTTCTACTTCTAATCCAGATTCTTTAATTCTTTCATAATGTTATACAATTATGCAGTTTTAAAAATGTCTTTTTGAGGGCTTCCCTGGTGGTGCAGTGGTTGAGAGTCCGCCTGCTGATGCAGTGGGACACGGGTTCGTGCCCCGGTCCAAGAAGATCCCACATGCTGCGGAGAGGCTAGGCCCGTGAGCCATGGCTGCTGAGCCTGAGTGTCCGGAGCCTGCACTTCCGGAGCCTGTGCTCCACAACCGGAGAGGCCACAATAGTGAGAGGCCCGCGTACTGCCAAAAAAAAAAAAAAAAAAAAAAAGTCTTTTTGAGTCAGATTTCGTAAGTTGTATTTTTTACAGGAAGGTCTCAATGTCATCTGTTTTCACATTTATTGTCATAAAGTTATTCCTGATATTCTCCTATTTAATCCCTGTAGCTTCTATGGTATGGTTTCATTCCCATCGTTAATGCTGCTGTTTATTTTTGTCTTCTCTCTGTTTACTGTTTTTTTTCTTATTTCAATCATGCCAGAGGCTGCTTTTTCTTTAGACATTTCAAAGAACCAATTTTTGGCGTTGCTAATCCTCTTTATTTTATGTTTGCCTTACCTATTCTGTGCCTCCTTTTCCCCATCTACAAAAAGAGGGACAGTGACAGTTCATATCTTATATGCTTGTGAAGATTAATTGAGCTAATACATATTACAATTGTGTTTGACACATAATAGGTGCTCAGTATATATTTATTTTTGTTAATTTGCTCTCATTTCTATTTTTGTTAATAATTTTTGCTCTCTCTCTTATTTCCTTCCTTGCATTTTTTTTTTTTTTTTTTTTTTTTGCGGTATGCGGGCCTCTCACTGCTGTGGCCTCCCCCGTTGCGGAGCACAGGCTCCGGACGCGCAGGCTCCGGACGCGCAGGCTCAGCGGCCATGGCTCACGGGCCCAGCCGCTCCGCGGCATATGGGATCCTCCCAGACCGGGGCACAAACCTGTATCCCCTGCATCGGCAGGCGGACTCTCAACCACTTGCGCCACCAGGGAGGCCCCATTTCTTTTTTATTAACAGAAAATATGTATATTTTCCAAAACAAGAGAAAATATGTGAGAAGAGTGGCATTGTTTTACATTAAGTTCTTTTTACAAAAATTTACATCACATTTTTTTTATTCAAACAGAAAGTCACAAAAATTATAATCATCCTCATCAGTTCACTCAGTCCCATGTAATTAATTTTTTTTCATCTTGATCTTTTGTTAGCACTTTTATGAATTCATCAGTTTTCCATTAGAGTTCTGAAAATGCTTATTCACTCAGTTCAGCAGTATAGTCAGTTACCAGAAACCTGTACTCGTCAGAGTCTTTTCCATGAATTCCTTGAAGATGAAACCCTTTTATAGGAACATTTTTGCAAAAGCATCAGAGTACACCCAGAACTGTCTGTAAATGACAAAAGACTTAAAAATGACCATGGTTAAAGATTTGATGAAAGTTCATAATAATGCAATTGACAAGGAAATTTAGTTATTTCTGAGATATACATTTTAAAGTAATAACTAGAAATACGACTTATAACATTATACCAGAACATATAAGATTTTTAGGAATTTCATGTAATGTCTGAAACATTTACATTAACATATTTCCATACAAATAACCCAAAGAAAGTTTAGGGTTTTTTTTTGAATTTTATTTTATTTATTTTTTTATACAGCAGGTTCATATTAGTCATCAATTTTATACACATCAGTGTATACATGTCAATCCCAACTGCCCAATTCAGCACACCACCATCCCCACCCCCCTGCAGCTTTCCCTCTTGGTGTCCATAAGTTTGTTCTCTACATCTGTGTCTCAACTTCTGCCCTGCAAACTGGTTCATCTGTACCATTCTTCTAGGTTCCACCTATATGCATTAATATACGATATTTGGTTTTCTCTTTCTGACATAACTTCACTCTGTATGACAGTCTCTAGATCCATCCATGTCTCAACAAATGACTCAGTTTCGTTTCTTTTTATGGCTGAATAATATTCCATTGTATGTATGTGCCACATCTTCTTTATCCATTTGTCTGTTGATGGACACTTAGGTTGCTTCCATGTCCTGGCTATTGTAAATAGAGCTGCAATGAACATTGTGGTACATGACTCTTTTTGAATTATGGTTTTCTCAGGGTATATGCCCAGTAGTGGGATTGCTGGGTCGTATGGTAGTTCTATTTTTAGTTTTTTAAGGAACCTCTATACTGTTCTCCACAGTGGCTGTATCAGTTTACATTCCTACCAACAGTGCAAGAGGGTTCCCTTTTCTCCACACCCTCTCCAGCATTTACTATTTGTAGATTTTTTGATGATGACCATTCCGTCCAGTGTGAGATGATATCTCATTGTAGTTTTGATTTGCATTTCTCTAATGATTAATGATGTTGAGCATTCTTTCATGTGTTTGTTGGCAATCTGTATATCTTCTTTGGAGAAATGTCTATTTAGGTCTTCTGCCCATTTTTGGATTGGAATATTTGTTTTTTTGATATTGAGCTGCCTGAACTGCTTGTAAATTTTGGAGATTAATCCTTTGTCAGTTGCTTCATTTGCAAATATTTTCTCCCATTCTGAGGGTTGTCTTTTTGTCTTGTTTATGGTTTCCTTTGTTGTGCAAAAGCTTTGAAGTTTCATTAGGTCCCATTTGTTTATTTTTGTTTTTATTTCCATTACTCTAGGAGGTGGATCAAAAAAGATCTTGCTGTGATTTATGTCAAAGAGTGTTCTTCCTATGTTTTCCTCTAAGAGTTTTATAGTGTCCGGTCTTACATTTACTTGAATCCATTTTGAGTTTATTTTTGTGTATGGTGTTAGGGAGTGTTGTGATTTCATTCTTTTACATGTGGCTGTCCAGTTTTCCCAGCATCACTTATTGAAGAGACTGTCTTTTCTCCATTGTATATCCTTGTGTCCTTTGTCATAGATTAGTTGACCATAGGTGCGTGGTTTATCTTTGGGCTTTCTATCTTGTTCCATTGATCTATGTTTCTGTTTTTGTGCCAGTACCATATTGTCTTGATTACTGTAGCTTCGTAGTATAGTTTGAAGTCAGGGATTCTGATTCCTCCAGCTCCGTTTTTTTCCCTCAAGACTGCTTTGGCTATTCAGGGTCTTTTGTGTCTCCATACAAATTTTAAGATTTTTTGTTCTAGTTCCGTAAAAAATGCCATTGGTAATTTGATAAGGATTGCATTGAATCTGTAGATTGCTTTGGGTAGTATAGTCATTTTCACAATATTGATTCTTCCAATCCAAGAACATGGTATAACTCTCCATCTGTTGGTATCATCTTTAATTTATTTCATCAGTGTCTTATAGTTTTCTGCATACGGATCTTTGGTCTCCCTAGGTAGGTTTATTCCTACGTATTTTATTCTTTTTGTTGCAATGGTAAATGGGTGTGTTTCCTTAATTTCTCTTTCAGATTTTTCACCATTAGTGTATAGGAATGCAAGAGATTTCTGTGCATTAATTTTGTATCCTGCAAATTTACCAAATTCATTGATTAGCTCTAGTAGTTTTCTGGTGGCATTTTTAGGATTCTCTATGTATAGTATCATGTCATCTGCAAACAGTGACAGTTTTACTTCTTCTTTTCCAATTTGTATTCCTTTTATTTCTTTTTCTTCTCTGGTTGCCCTGGCTAGGACTTCCACAACTATGTTGAATAATAGTGGTGAGAGTGGACATCCTTGTCTTGTTCCTGATCTTAGAGGAAATGCTTTCAGTTTTTCACCATTGAGAATGATGTTTGCTGTGGGTTTGTCATATATGACCTTTATTATGTTGAGGTAGGATCCCTCTATGCCCACTTTCTGGAGAGCTTTTATCAAAAGCTTTTTCTGCATCTATTGAGATGATCATATATGTATATTTTTTAACACATTGTAATTTTGGGTGTCTTTAATTTTGAGGTAACTGATTGCTTATTTCATGCCCTCTTTTTTTTAAAAAAAACATCTTTATTGGAGTATAATTGCTTTACAACGGTGTGTTAGTTTCTGCTTTATAACAAAGTGAATCAGTTATACATATACGTATGTCCCCATACCTCTTCCCTCTTGCATCTCCTTCCCTCCTACCCTCCCTATCCCAACCCGATCATATGGTTGTTATTCTTCAATTTGTTAATGTGGTGTATCACACTGATTGACTTGCGTATATTGAAGAATCCTTGCATCCCTGGGATAAATCCCACTTGATCATGGTGTATGATCCTTTTAATGTGTTGTTGGATTCTGTTTGCTAGTATTTTGTTGAGGATTTTTGCATCTATATTCATCAGTGATATTGGTCTGTAATTTTCTTTTTTTTTTTTAGTATCTTTGTCTGGTTTTGGTATCAGGGTGATGGTGGCCTCATAGAATGAGTTTGGGAGCGTTCCTTCCTCTGCAATTTTTTGTAAGAGTTTGAGAAGGATGGGTGTTAGCTCTTCTCTAAATGTTTGATAGAATTCACCCGTGAAGCCATCTGGTCCTGGACTTTTGTTTGTTGGAAGATTTTTAATCACAGTTTCAATTTAATTACTTGTGATTGGTCTGTTCCTATTTTCTATTTCTTCCTGGTTCAGCCTTGGAAGGTTATACCTTTCTAAGAATCTGTCCATTTCTTCCAGGTTGTCCATTTTGTTGGCATAGAGTTGCTTGTAGTAGTTTCTTAGGATGCTTTGTATTTCTGTGGTGTCTGTTGTAACTTCTCCTTTTTCATTTTTAATTTTATTGATTTGAGTCATCTCCCTCTTTTTCTTGATGAGTTTGGCTAATTGTTTATCAATTTTGTTTATCTTTTCAAAGAACCAGCTTTTAGTTTTATTGATCTTTGCTATTGTTTTCTTTGTTTCTATTTCATTTATTTCTGCTCTGATCTTTATGATTTCTTTCCTTCTGCTAACTTTGGGTTTTGTTTGTTCTTCTCTCTCTAGGTCCTTTAGGTGTAAGGTTAGATTGTTTATTTGAGTTTTTCTTGTTTCTTGAGGTAGGCTTGTATAGCTATAAACTTCCTTCTTAGAACTGCTTTTGCTGCATCCCATAGGTATTGGATAGTCGTGTTTTCATCGTCATTTGTCTCTAGGTATTTTTGATTTCCTCTTTGATTTCTTCAGTCATCTCTTGATTATTTAGTAACATATTGTTTAGCCTACATGTGTTTGTATTTTTTATGTTTTTTCCCTGTAATTCATTTCTTATCTCATAGCGTTGTGGTCAGAAAAGATGCTTGATATGATTTCAGTTTTCCTAAATTTACTGAGGCTTGATTTGTGACTCAAGGTGTGATCTATCCTGGAGAATGTTCCGTGTGCACTTAAGAAGAAAGTGTAATCTGCTGTTTTTGGATGGAATGTCCTACAAATATCAATTAAAACTACCTGGTCTATTTTGTCCTTTAAAGCTTCTGTTTTCTTATTTATTTTCATTTTGGATGATCTGTCCATTGGTGTAAGTGAGGTGTTGAAGTCCCCCACCATTTTTGTGTTACTGTCAATTTCCTCTTTTATAGGTGTTAGCAGTTGCCTTATGTATTGGGTGCATATATATTTATAATTGTTATATCTTCTTCTTGGATTGATCCCCTGATCATTATGTAGTGTCCTTCCTTGTTTCTTGTAACATTCTTTATTTTAAAGTCTATTTTATCTGATATGAGTATTGCTACTCCAGCTTTCTTTTGATTTCCATTTGCATGGAATATCATTTTCCATCCCCTCACTTTCAGTCTGAATGTGTCCCTAGGTCTGAAGTGGGTCTCTTGTAGACAGCATATAGATGGGTCTTATTTTTGTATCCACTCAGCAAGCCTGTGTCTTTTGGTTGGAGCATTTAATCTATTCACGTTTAAGGTAATTATCGATATGTATGTTCCTATGACCATTTTCTTAATTGTTTTGGGTTTGTTTTTGTAGGTCCTTTTCTTCTCTTGTGTTTCCCACTTAGAGAAGTTCTTTTAGCATTTGTTTTTTTTTTATTTTTTTTATTAGTTTCTGCTTTATAACAAAGTGAATCAGTCATACATATACATCTGTTCCCACATCCCCTCCCTCATGCATCTCCCTCCCTCCCACCCTCCCCATCCCTCCCCTCCAGGCAGTCACAAAGCACCGAGCTGATCTCCCTGTGCTCTGCGGCTGCTTCCCACTATCTATCTACCCTACGTTTGGTAGTGTATATATGTCCATGCCTCTCTTTCGCTTTGTCACAGCTTACCCTTCCCCCTCCCCATATCCTCAAGTCCATTCTCAAGTAGGTCTGTGTCTTTATTCCCGTTTTACCCCTAGGTTCTTCATGACCTTTTTTTTCTTATATTCCGTATATATGTGTTAGCATACGGTATTTGTCTTTCTCTTTCTGACTTACTTCACTCTGTATGACAGACTCTAGGTCTATCCACCTCATTACAAATAGCTCAGTTTCATTTCTTTTTATGGCTGAGTAATATTCCATTGTATATATGTGCCACATCTTCTTTATCCATTCATCCGATGATGGACACTTAGGTTGTTTCCAGCTCCGGGCTATTGTGAATAGAGCTGCAATGAACATTTTGGTACATGTCTCTTTTTGAATTATGGTTTTCTCAGGGTATATGCCTAGTAGTGGGATTGCTGGATCATATGGTAGTTCTATTTTTAGTTTTTTAAGGAACCTCCATACTGTTCTCCATAGTGGCTGTACCAATTCACATTCCCACCAGCAGTGCAAGAGTGTTCCCTTTTCTCCACACCCTCTCCAGCATATATTGTTTCTAGATTTCTTGATGATGGCCATTCTGACTGGTGTGAGATGATATCTCATTGTAGTTTTGATTTGCATTTCTCTAATGATTAAGATGTTGAGCATTCTTTCATGTGTTTGTTGGCAGTCTGTATATCTTCTTTGGAGAAATGCCTATTTAAGTCTTCTGCCCATTTTTGGATTGGGTTGTTTGTTTTTTTGCTATTGAGCTGCATGAGCTGTTTATAAATTTTAGAGATTAATCCTTTGTCAGTTGCTTCATTTGCAAATATTTTCTCCCATTCTGAGGGTTGTCTTTTGGTCTTGTTTATGGTTTCCTTTGCTGTGCAAAAGCTTTGAAGTTTCATTAGGTCCCATGTGTTTATCTTTGTTTTTATTTCCATTTCTCTAGGAGGTGGGTCCAAAAGGATCTTGCTGTGATTTATGTCATAGAGTGTTCTACCTATGTTTTCCTCTAAGAGTTTGATAGTTTCTGGCCTTACATTTAAGTCTTTAATCCATTTTGAGCTTATTTTTGTGTATGGTGTTAGGGAATGATCTAATCTCATACTTTTACATGTCCCTGTCCAGTTTTCCCAGCACCACTTATTGAAGAGACTGTCCTTTCTCCACTGTACATTCCTGCCTCCTTTATCAAAGATAAGTTGGCCATATGTGCGTGGGTTTATCTCTGGGCTTTCTATCCTGATCCACTGATCTATCTTTCTGTTTTTATGCCAGTACCACACTGTCTTAATTACTGTAGCTTTGTAGTATAGTCTGAAGTCAGGGAGCCTGATTCCTCCAGCTCCTTTTTTCGTTCTCAAGATTGCTTTGGCTATTCGGGGTCTTTTGTTTTTCCAAACAAATTTTGAAATTTTTTGTTCTAGTTCTGTGAAAAATGCCAGTGGTAGTTTGATAGGGATTGCATTGAATCTGTAGATTGCTTTGGGTAGTAGAGTCATTTTCACAATATTGATTCTTCCAATCCAGGAGCATGGTATATCTCTCCATCTGTTTGTATCATCTTTAATTTCTTTCATCAGTGTCTTATAATTTTCTGCATACAGGTCTTTTGTCTCCTTAGGTAGGTTTATTCCTAGATATTTTATTCATTTTGTTGCAATGGTAAGTGGGAGTGTTTTCTTGATTTCATTTTCAGATTTTTCATCATTAGTGTACAGGAATGCCAGAGATTTCTGTACATTAATTTTGTAACCTGCTACTTTACCAAATTCATTGATTAGCTCTAGTAGTTTTTCGGTAGCCTCTTTAGGATTCTCTATGTATAGTATCATGTCATCTGCAAACAATGACAGCTTTACTTCTTCTTTTCCGATTTGGATTCCTTTTATTTCCTTTTCTTCTCTGATTGCTGTGGCTAAAACTTCCAAAACTAGGTTGAATAAGAGTGGTGAGAGTGGGCAGCCTTGTCTTGTTCCTGATCTTAGTGGAAATGGTTTCAGTTTTTCACCATTGAGGACAATGTTGGCTGTGGGTTTGTCATATATGGCCTTTATTATGTTGAGGAAAGATCCCTCTATGCCTACTTTCTGCAGGGTTTTTATCATAAATGGGTGTTGAATTTTGTCGAAAGCTTTCTCTGCATTTATTGAGATGATCATATGGTTTTTCTCCTTCAACTTGTTAATATGGTGTATCACATTGATTGATTTGCGTATATTGAAGAATCCTTGCATTCCTGGAATAAACCCCACTTGATCATGGTGTATGATCCTTTTAATGTGCTGTTGGATTCTGTTTGCTAGTATTTTGTTGAGGATTTTTGCATCTATGTTCATCAGTGATATTGGCCTGTAGTTTTCTTTCTTTGTGACATCCTTGCCTGGTTTTGGTATCAAGGTGATGGTGGCCTCGTAGAATGAGTTTGGGAGTGTTCCTTCCTCTGAAATTGTTTGGAAGAGTTTGAGAAGGATGGGTGTTAGCTCTTCTCTAAATGTTTGATAGAATTCGCCTGTGAAGCCATCTGGTCCTGGGCTTTTGTTTGATGGAAGATTTTTAATCACAGTTTCAATTTCAGTGCTTGTGATTGGTCTATTCATATTTTCTATTTCTTCCTGAGTCAGTCTTGGCAGGTTGTGCATTTCTAAGAATTTGTCCATTTCTTCCAGGTTGTCCATTTTATTGGCATAGAGTTGCTTGTAGTAATCTCTCATGATCTTTTGTATTTCTGCAGTGTCAGTTGTTACTTCTCCTTTTTCATTTCTAATTCTATTGATTTGAGTCTTCTCCCTTCTTTTCTTGATGAGTCTGGCTAATGGTTTGTCAATTTTGTTTATCTTCTCAAAGAACCAGCTTTTAGTTTGGTTGATCTTTGCTATCGTTTCCTTCATTTCTTTTTCATTTATTTCTGATCTGATCTTTATGATTTCTTTCCTTCTGCTAGCTTTGGGGGTTTTTTGTTCTTCTTTCTCTAATTGCTTTAGGTGCAGGGTCAGGTTGTTTACTCGAAATGTTTCCTGTTTCTTAAGGTGGGATTGTATTGCTATAAACTTCCCCCTTAGAACTGCTTTTGCTGCATCCCATAGGTTTTGGGTTGTCGTGTCTCCATTGTCATTTGTTTCTAGGTATTTTTTAATTTCCTCTTTGATTTCTTCAGTGATCACTTCGTTATTGAGTAGTGTATTGTTTAGCCTCCATGTGTTTGTATTTTTTACAGATCTTTTCCTGTAATTGATGTCTAGTCTCATAGCATTGTGGTCGGAAAAGATACTTGATACAATTTCAATTTTCTTAAATTTACCAAGGCTTGATTTGTGACCCAAAATATGATCTATCCTGGAGAATGTTCCATGAGCACTTGAGAAAAATGTGTATTCTGTTGTTTTTGGATGAAATGTCCTATAAATATCAACTAAGTCCATCTTGTTTAATGTATCATTTAAAGCTTGTGTTTCCTTATTTATTTTCATTTTGGACGATCTGTCCATTGGTGAAAGTGGGGTGTTAAAGTCCCCTACTATGATTGTGTTACTGTCGATTTCCCCTTTTATGGCTGTTAGTATTTGCCTTATGTATTGAGGTGCTCCTATGTTGGGTGCATAAATATTTACAATTGTTATATCTTCTTCTTGGATCGATCCCTTGATCATTATGTAGTGTCCTTCTTTGTCTCTTCTAATAGTCTTTATTTTAAAGTCTATTTTGTCTGATATAAGAATTGCTACTCCAGCTTTCTTTTGATTTCCATTTGCATGGAATATCTTTTTCCATCCCCTTACTTTCAATCTGTATGTGTCTTTAGGTCTGAAGTGGGTCTCTTGTAGACAGCATATATATGGGTCTTGTTTTTGTATCCATTCAGCCACTCTGTGTCTTTTGGTGGGAGCATTTAGTCCATTTACATTTAAGGTAATTATTGATATGTATGTTCCTATTCCCATTTCCTTAATTGCTTTGGGTTCGTTATTGTAGGTATATTCCTCCTGTTGTGTTTCTTCCCTAGAGAAGTTCCTTTAGCATTTGTTGTAAAGCTGGTTTGCTGATGCTAAACTCTCTCAGCTTTTGCTTGTCTGTAAAGGTTTTAATTTCTCCATCAAATCTGAATGAGATCCTTGCTGGGTAGAGTAATCTTGGCTGCAGGTTTCTCTCCTTCATCACTTTAATTATGTCCTGCCACTCCCTTCTGGCTTGTAGAGTTTCTGCTGAGAGATCAGCTGTTAACCTGATGGGGATTCCCTTGTGTGTTATTTGTTGTTTTTCCCTTGCTGCTTTTAATATGATTTCTTTGTGTTTAATTTTTGACAGTTTGATTAATATGTGTCTTGGTGTATTTCTCCTTGGATTTATTCTGTATTGGGACTCTCTGTGCCTCCTGGACTTGATTAACTATTTCCTTTCCCATATTGGGGAAGTTTTCAACTATAATCTCTTCAAATATTTTCTCAGTCCCTTTCTTTTCCTCTTCTTCTTCTGGAACCCCTATAATTCGAATGTTGGTGTGTTTAATGTTGTCCCAGAGGTCTCTGAGACTGTCCTCTGTTCTTTTCATTCTTTTTTCTTTATTTTGCTCTGCATCAGTTATTTCCACTATTTTATCTTCCACCTCACTTATCCGTTCTTCTGCCTCAGTTATTCTGCTATTGATCCCATTTAGAGTATTTTTTATTTCATGTATTGTGTTTTTAATCGATGCTTGATTCATCTTTAGTTCTTCTAGGTCCTTGTTAACTGTTTCTTGCATTTTGTCTATTCTATTTCCAAGATTTTGGATCATCTTTACCATCATTATTCTGAATTCTTTTTCAGGTAGACTGCCTATTACCTCTTCATTTGTTAGGTCTGGTAGGTTTTTATCTTGCTCCTTCACCTGCTGTGTGTTTTTCTGTCTTCTCATTTTGCTTATGTTACTGTGTTTGGGGTCTCCTTTTTGCAGGCTGCAGATTCGTAGTTCCCGTTGTTTTTCGTGTCTGACCCCAGTGGCTAAGGTTGTTTCAGTAGGTTGTGTAGGCTTCCTGGTGGGGGGGACTAATGCCTGTGTTCTGGTGGTTGAGGCTCGATCTTGTCTTTCTGGTGGACAGGTCCACGTCTGGTGGTGTGTTTTGGGGTGCCTATGGCCTTATTATGTTTTTAGGTAGCTTCTCTGCTAATGGGTGGGGTTGTGTTCCTGCCTTGCTAGTTGCTTGGCATAGGGTGACCAGCACTGTAGCTTGCTGGTCGTTGACTGAAGCTGGGTGCTGGTGTTGGGATGGAGATCTCTGGGAGATTTTTGCTGCTTGATATTATGTGGAGCTGGGAGGTCTCTTGTGGACCCGTGTCCTGAAGTTGGCTCTCCCACTTCAGAGGCACAGCACTGGCTCCTGGCTGCAGCACCAAGAGCCTTTCATCCACCCAGTTCAGAATAACAGGGAGAAAAAGCAGAAAGAAAGAATTAGTAGAAGAAAGAAAGAGAGAGGGAAAGAAAGGAAGAAGGGAAGAAAGGAAGGAAGGAAGGAAGAAAGAAAGAAAGGAGGGAGGGAGTGAGGAAGGATGGAAAGAAAGAAGGAAAGAAAGGAGGGAGGGAGGGAGCAATGAAAGCAAAAGGAAGAGTGAATGGAAGAAGGGAGGGAGGGAGGGAGGAAGGAAAGAAAGAAAGAAAGACAGGAGGGAGGGAGGGAGGAAGGAAAGAAAAAGAAAGTGGAAAGAAAAAGGGTGGGAGGGAGGGAGGAAAGAGAAAGAAGGAAAGGAAGAGCGGAGGGAGGGAGGGAGGAAGGGAAGGTAGGAAAAAAAGAAAGAGCAGGTAAAGTAAAATAGAATAAAGTATGAAATATAGTAGCGTTATTAAAATTAGAAAGTAATTATTGAAAAAAAAAAAAAAAACGGACCGATAGAACCCTGGGACATATGGTGGAAGCAAAGCTATACAGAGAGAATCTTACACAGAAGATTACACATACACATTCACAAAAAGAGAGCAGGGGGAAAAATCAAAAATCTTGCTCTCCAAGCCCACCTCCTCAATTTGGGATAATTCGTTGTAAAAAGAGGAAAAGGGCAAGAAGTCTGAAATCTTGCTCTCTAAGTCCACCTCCTTACTTTGGAATAATTCGTTGTAAAAAGAGGAAAAGGGGGGAAAGTCTTAAATCTTGTCCTCAAAGTCCACTTCCTCAATTTGGGATGATTCGCTGTCCATTCATGCACTCCACAGACGCAGGGCACATCAAATGGACCGTGGAGCTTTAATCCGCTGCCTCCGAGGCTGCACAGAGAGATTTCCCTGACTCTGCTCTCACAGCTCCCGGGTCTCAGCCTTGGACCTGGCCCCGCCTCTGTGCGTAGGTCGCCGGAGGGCGTCCGTTCTTCGCTCAGACAGGACGGGTTTAAAGGAGCCGCTGATGCAGGGGCTCTGGCTCACTCATGCAGAGGGGAGGGAGGGGCGCGCAGTGTGGGGCGGGCCTGCGGCGGCAGAGGCCGGCGTGACGTTGCAGCAGCCCGTGGCGCTCCGTGCGCTTTCCCGGGAAAGCCGTCCCCGGGTCTCGGGACCCCGGCAGTGGCGGGGTGCACAGGTCCCCCGGAAGGCGGGGCGGACAGTGACCCGCGCTCGCACACAGGCCCCGCGGCTGCGGCGGCGGCGGCGGCGGCGGCGGGCCGCGGCGGCGGCGGGCCGCGGCGGGCGGCGGGCGGCGGCGGGCGTCGGGCGGTGGGCGGCGGCGGCGGCGGCGGCGGCCCACGCCCGTCTCCGAGGTCCACGCCTTACCCGCGGCTCGCGCCTGTCTCCGGCGCTTCCCTAAGCAGCCCTTTTAATGCCCTCTCCTCGCACACCAGGAAACAAAAGTGAAAGTGAAAAAAGACTCTTGCCTCTTCAGCAACTCCAGACCCTTTCCCCGGACTCCCTCCGGGCTAGCCGTGGTGCACTAACCCCTTCAGGCTCTCTTCCTGCCGCCAGCCCCAGTCCTCTCCCTGCGCTCCGCCTGAAAGCCGATACCCAAGCCTCAGCTCCCAGCCCGGCCCGCCACGGCGGCCGAGCAGACAAGCCTCTCGGGCTGGTGTGTGCCTGAGGGCACCGATCCTCTGTGCCGGAATCTCTCCGCTTTGCCCTCCACACCCCTGTTGCTGTGCTCTCCTCCGCTACTCCGAAGCTTTCCCCCTCCGCCACCTGCAGTCTCCGCCCGCGAAGGGGCTTGTAGTGTGTAGAAACCTTCCCTCCTTCACGGCTCCCTCCCACTGGTGCAGGTCCCGTCCCTATCCTATTGTCTCTGTTTATTCTTTTTTTCTTTTGCCCTACCCAGGTATGTGGGGAGTTTCTTGCCTTTTAGGGGGTCTGAGGTCTTCTGTCAGCGTTCAGTAGGTGTTCTGTAGGAGTTGTTCCACGTGTAGATGAATTTCTGATGTATCTGTGGGGAGGAAGGTGATCTCCGCGTCTTACTCTTCCGCCATCTTCCTCCGGGCTCCTGCCTCAGCATTTGTTTTAGAGCTGGTCTGGTGGTGCTGAATTCTTTTAGCTTTTGCTTGTCTGTAAAGCTTTTGATTTCTCCATCGAATCTGAATGAGATCCTTGTTGGGTAGAGTAATCTTGATTGTAGGTTCTTCCCTTTCATCAGTTTAAGTATATCATGCCACTGCCTTCTGGCTTGTAGAGTTTCTGCTGAGAAATCAGCTCTTAAGCTTATGGGAGTTCCCTTGTGTGTTTTTTGTTGTTTTCCCTTGCTGCTTTCAATAATTTTTCTTTGTCTTTAATTTTTGCCAATTTGATTACTATGTGTCTTGGCGTGTTTCTCCTTGGGTTTATCCTGTATGGGACTCACTGTGCTTCCTGGACTTGGGTGGCCATTTCCTTTCCCATGTTCGTGAAGTTTTCAACTATAATCTCTTCAAATATATTCTTGGTCCTTTCTCTCTCTCTTCTCCTTCTGGGACCCCTATAATGCAAATGTTGTTGTGTTTAATGTTGTCTCAGAGGTCTCTTAAGCTATCTTCATTTCTTTTCCTTCTTTTTCTTTATTCTGTTCCACAGCAGTGAATTCCACCATTCTGTCTTCCAGGTCACTTTTCCATTGTTCTGCCTCAGTCATTCTGCTATTGATTCCTTCTAGTGTACTTTTCATTTCAGTTGTTGTATTGTTCATCTCTGTTTGTTCTTTAATTCTTCTAGGTCTTTGTTAAATATTTCTTTCATATTCTCGATCTTTGCCTCCATTCTTTTTCCGAGGTCCTGGATCATCTTCACTATCATTATTCTGAATTCTTTTTCTGGAAGGTTGCCTATCTCCACTTCATTTAGTTGTTTTTCTGGGGTTTTATCTTGTTCCTTCATCTGGTACATAGCTCTCTACCTTTTTATCTTGTCTCTCTTTTTGTGAATGTGGTTTTTGTTCCACAGGCTGCAGGATTGTAGTTCTTCTAGCTTCTGCTGTCTCCCCTCTGGTGGATGAGTCTATAAGAGGCTTGTGTAGTCTCCTGATGGGAGGGAATGGTGGTGGGTAGAGCTGACACTTGCTCTGGTGGGCAGAGCTCAGTAAAACTTTAATCCACTTGACTGTTGTTGGGTGGGGCTGGCTTCCCTCCCTGTTGGTAGTTTGGCCTGAGGCAACCCAACACTGGAGCCTACCTGGGGTCTTTGTTGGGGCTAATGGCAGACTCTGGGAGGGCTCACACCAAGCAGTACTTCCCAGAACTTCTGCTGCCAGTGTCCTTAACTCCACGGTGAGCCACAGCCACCCCCTGCCTCAGCAGGAGACCCTCCAACACTAGCAGGTAGGTCTGGTTCAGTCTCCCCTGGGGTCAGTGCTACTTCCCCTGGGTCCCAATGCACACACTACTTTGTGTGTGCCCTCCAAGAGTGGAGTCTCTGTTTCCCCCAGTCCTGTCCTGTCAAAGTCCTGCAGTCAAATCCCACTAGGCTTCAAAGTTTGATCCTTTAGGAATTCCTCCTCCCATTGTTGGACCCCCAGGTTGGGAAGCCTGACGTGGGGCTCAGAACCTTCACTCCAGTGGGTGGTCTTCCGTGGTATAAGCGTTCTCCAGTCTGTGAGTCACCCACCCAGCAGTTATGGGATTTGATTTTACTGTGATTGCGCCCCTCCTAACATCTCATTGTGGCTTCTCCTTTGTCTTTGGGATATCTTTTTTGGTGAGTTACAGTGTCTTTCTGTCGATGATTGTCCAGCAGGTAGTTGTGATTCTAGTTTTCTCACAAGAGGGAGTGAGAGCACATCCTTCTACTCCGCCATCTTGGTTCCTCCGACTCATTCCTTGTATTTCTTTAGGTTTATTCTGTTCTTTTTCTAACTTCTTAATTTGAATACATATCTCATTCATTTTGAGCTCTTTTATTTTTTGCATTTAATTATTTAAGGCTCTGATCCTCTAAATATCATTTTCACTGTACCCACAAGTTTTAGTATAGTGTTATTATTATTTTTCTGTATATTGAAACATTTCCATTATTTCTCTTTTAGTTTTTAATTGTTTAGAAATATGGTTAATTTCTAAATACTAGGGCACTTTTTCCCATTATCACTTTTGCTATTAGTTTCTAACCTAATTGCTTCGTGATCTGAGGCTTTGTACTAATCCTTTGAAATCTGTAGAGCTTGCATTTTGTCCTGACACATAGTCCAGCCTTTGGTCTACTTGATGTATTCTTCTAGCAGTTACTCTAGCTGCTTTAAGATGCCTACTTCAATTAGCAAGGTTTAAAGTTAATTGGTGTTTTTTCATTGATCCCAAACAATACAGGAACACTGGAATGCTCTGTTTACCTTCTCCCAACTTACCCAGGGTTTTTATCTGGTGTTTTTGCTCTCTCTTGTTTATTTCTAACCTCTGAAATGAGATATTATTGTTATTACATGATCATTATTGATATTAGAGATTATTATTATTGTTTCATACATTTAATGTTAGTTTAGGTTTCCCATGTGATAATCAGCATGTCACCATTTCATTTTGTCTCTCAGTCCTTATATTGAGACTCATTTTCCTTCTGCCTAAACAACATCCTTTAGAGTGGAATAATTTTCCTCTTGCATGAAAAAGGCATGTTTTAGATTTATCTCCTGCTGGTGGTGGACTCTATGTTTCTGTTTGTACGAAAATATCTTTATTTTTCCCTCCTTAAATATAGGTTTGCTAGCCTTCTATGATGACAACTACTTTTTCTCAGCACAATGAAAATATTATTTCACTGTCTTTTTCTAGCTTTTACCATTGCTGCTGCTGAGAAGTTAGCTATCCTTGTTTTGTAGGCATCTTCCCCCCCCACCCCCGGCTGTTTTTTTTTTTTTTACAATTTTATTTTTTATTGTCTCTAATCACTGTACTGTGTATTAGGTTTCCAGGACTTATCTCCTAGTTGCAAGTATGTACCCTTAAACATCTCTCCCTGGGGGGGAGTGAGGGAATGGAATGGGAGAGATGTTGTCCCTTGCTGTTTTTAATATTAATTCTCTCTCTTTTCTGTTGTTTTATTATATGTATTTCAGTGTGGTGTGACTAACCTTTAATTCATCTCATTTAATGTTTGGGAGATGAAAATTGTTGTCTTCCAATAATTCTGGATAATTATCTTCAAATAGTTCTTCATTCCCATTGCCTCAACCTCTTTTTTTAATATTTTCCATCTTGTTGTCTTTTTGTACTGCATTCTTCAACAGTATCACTCAGCTCATTAATATTCCCTTTAACTCTTTCTAAACTGCTCTTTTTCTTAGTTCATTCTAAAATCTGCTTGGTCAATTTTTTATAGTCTCTTGCTGCTTGCTTATATTTTCAAGCTTCTCTTTTATTGCATTACACATATTAGACAAAACTCTTCTAGCTCATGGCCAATAATGCTGATATCTGGAGTCTCTGTGGGTCTGATTCTGTAGTCTGGGGTTTCTGTGGGCTCTCACTCATAGTGCTTTGTTTCCTTGTGTGTTCTGTGAATTTATGGTCCTTAGAGGTTGCAATCTTTCAGTTTGAATTTGCTGCTGCCCATCAATGTGGGGTCACTACTAACCTAAAACCACTTTTCACTAACTATTTCATTTGAAGTTGTTTGAATGATACATATCACAAATCTGACTCCAAATCCACACGAGAATGGGCTTGTAGTTACAACCCTTTGTACAGTGTTTACCCCTTTACCTGGCACTGAGTTTGAGTCAGATATGTATTCTTGCTGCTTGTCTCTTTTCATTGTGTTTATTCATTATTCAGCCATTCACTAGGGGTGTAGCCTTTTGGTGGTCTCATCTTTATGCAGGAATTTCCTATTAGCTCCATCACCTTGGATAACTCTAGACTTCGTCTCTTATCAAGGTCTCCAAGGTTTTGTAAAACTTTTTGGGGAAAAGCTAGTTAGGGTGCTTCTTACCTCCTAGGAATCCTGCTATTTCTTTGTTTTTCACTTCTTAGAGTTTCATAATTTTATGTCAGTGCATTTACGCCTTTAACGAGTTTAAAAAGAATCAAGGTTATTTGCATGGGAACAGTTCTTTATGGTACCTGATCCACCACTCTGCCAGGAATAGCAGTTCAAGTGGAACAGCTGAGCTGGGCTTTGAAAGATGAATGGGAATTTACCAAGTAAAGGAGTGGGGAGAAAGTGAACTCTGGGGTTGTGTGGCAATGTTGCATGGGAGCTAGAAGCCATATAGTATCTTCTGGAAAAAGCAAATGCGTCAGGACTCGGTCCATAGCTCAATAAGCATTTGTTGATTATCTGCTAACTGAGGACATTGAACACACTTCTATATTAAAACAAATATGAATATCTTATGGAATGGAGCACAAATATTTCATAATATTGGAAATAACATAACACTTAGTGCTTGTATTAGTCAGGGTTCTTCAGGGAAATAGAACCAATGGGAGTTATAATCCTTTTTTAAAGGCAATTGGCTGATGAGATCATGGAGGCCTGGCAAATCCAAAGTCTGCAGGGTAGGATGGCAGGCTGGAGACTCAGGGAAGAGTTTCTGTTTAAGTCCAAAGGCACTCTGCTGGCAGAATTCTTTCTTGCTCGAGGGAAGTTAGTCTATTCTATTCAGGCCTTCAACTGATTGAACAAGACCCTATAGAGAGCAATCTGCTTTAACTCAAAGTCCATTGATTTAACTTTTTTTTTTTTTTTTTTTTTTTTTGCGGTACGCGGGCCTCTCACTGTTGTGGCCTCTCCCGTTGCAGAGCACAGGCTCCGGACGCACAGGCTCAGCAGCCATGGCTCATGGGCCTAGCTGTTCCGCGGCATGTGGGATCTTCCCAGACCGGGGCACGAACCCGTGTCCCCTGCATCGGCAGGCGGACTCTCAACCACTGCGCCACCAGGGAAGCCCCATTGATTTAACTTTTAATCTCATCCAAAAATACTATCTCAGAAACATCCAGAATAATATTTGATCAAATATCTGGGCACTGTGGCTTAGCCAAGTAGACATAAAATTAACTATCACAGTGCATCAGCTTTGGATTACAACCCCTGTGCCCTGTGTGGGCCACTCTCTCTTTTTCCTCTAAGGTTCTTGGGAGAAAAAGTGTGAAAAGCATTGTTCATGCCCCTGAGAAGGGACTCAGAGGGCTTTCCCCTGTGCTGAGGTTGAGCCCTGGAGGGGATGGAAAAACTCTGCATGCAACAGGTACAAATTCAGAGGTACAAGAGATACAGCTAGTTTCCTTTATCACAACTTGTCTAACATATCTGGAGCCCCATTCTTCAGGGTGGTGGAAATTTGACCTCAGTCAGGCTTCCATCCTCCCCCAGGGTTGTGTCTAATTCCGGGGCCTGTTCTCTATCTTGGTATCTGTAGAAGCATCCCCTGCCCTCCTTTCGGCTGCAGAGACATGCAGCTGGACCTTGTCTGTCTGAAGGACTGCTCTGAGCTAGCTCTCTTCTGACTTCTCTTGTGCCTGGCTGGGAATTGAGAATCTTGTGAAACCATCAATAGCCCCAGCCACTGGATATTCCCATCATCCCTTTCTTCTCTGGGGTCTTTTCTCCCTTCCTGGGGCATTTCCATGGAAAGATGCTCAGGACCCCTTTGTTCTCAGCTCTCACGTACTGTCCGGGGATATGTGTGTGCTCTCCTTCCTGGGACACAACTCCAGGGGCAGGCTGAGAGAAGCCTTCTGCTTAGGAATCCATTCTGTATTCAACAAGTATTTATTGAGCATCTACCTCATGGAAAACAAAAGAAAACAAAAAATCCCTGCCTTGCACACTTTACAGTCTAGCTAAGGAGGAGACAGACCATAAATATAATAAAAAGTAAAAGTGCATATTATATTGGAAGTGAGTGCATGAGACATTAGTGTGGGGTAAGGAGGGCTGAAATTGCTTGATTGAGGGGGAATAGAAGTGTAATTTTAAAGGAATGTCTGAGAAAGGCCTCTTTGGGAAGGGGACATTTAAGCAAAGGATATAAGTAGGTAAAAGAGTGAGCTATGTAGAAATCTAGGAAAAGAGTGTTCCGGGTAGAGGGAATAGCCAGTGCAAAGACACTGGGGCACGTGCACATCTAATGGTTCAAGGCATGGTGAAGGACTATGAGGTTCAGGTGTAATGAGAAGCTGGAAAGTCTCTGCTGGCATGGGGGCTGAGAGGTAAAGGTATCCAGAGTGCGGGTGGTCTCCTAAGTCCCTCTAAGAACTTAGCCTTGACTCTGAGTGAGGAATGAGTCAGTGGAGGGTTTGAGGAGGGCTGACATGATGTGGCTCGTGTTTTCAGGGTCACTCTGGCTGCTGTGTCTACAGGAGATTGTAGGGGGCAAGGGCGGAAGCAGGCAGGCCAGTGATGTGGCTACAATAATAACCTAGGGTAGAGACGATGAGGCTTAGCCGACCAGGGTGGCAACAGTGGGGCCGCATCTGAGCTCATGTCGGGTTCCCTCCCATCCCCCACTCCCCTAACCAGGTGCATCCTTCTCTTACCCCCATGGAGAGCCCAGCTCACCATCCTTGTGTGTCTTTTCACATCCTGTTGACACCCTGGGGGCCTAGGACTTTGCTACTCAAAAAGTCAGAAGAGGTCCAATTTATACTCAGCTTCCTGCTAAAAGTCCTTTTTTAGAGTCAACAAAGAGGCCAGAGTGACCAACCAAGGCCTGAAAAGGGTCAAGAGGTGACTGAAAGTAATAGACAGAGCATTGGTTACATTTCAAAGGTATTGCTCCTGCAGAAATAAAAGGTTCATGATAAAGACCTCAGTGGGCAGAGAAATTAGCATCCAAGCATGCAGAGGTAGGCAGAGCCTGTCCTGTAAAGTGGGAAACTTGGCAGGTGTGAATGGGACTGCATCATTGTTTCCAGCAGAGACTGGAGAGGAAGGGTTCCTTCATGTTTTGCTGCTCCCTTCCTTCTGCCCTTCCACCCAATGAAGTGCAGTGGCTGAACTCACAGACTCCGGAAGCTGACAGGTTGCATTCACATTCCGGGCTGCATGACCAGAAGGGGCTGGAAGTAGGGAGGGCAGGAGGGAAGAAGAGGGAATGAGCAGACTCGAGCCCCACCTTCCCACCCTCTTCCCAGCAGGGGTCCTTGAACTCTGGTCAGGCCTGAGCGGCAGCAGGATCAGGCGTGTGGCTGGATCGGACTGGACCTCTCCGTGCTGGCTAGGGGACAGGATCGACTCCACGGGGGCGCTGGGCTGTCTGTAGGGTTTGCAGAGCTGTGGGATCCACCTGAGATGTCACTGAGGGCAGAGCACACTGGAAGCGGAGTTAGAGGAGAATTGCATCATTTGTTTGTGCCTCCATCAAATTCAGCCCAGTCAGTACTCTGGTTACATATATATTTTGCATTTTTTAATGATGCATAGGGACTCTTATATGCCTCTCCCCACAAGCCTTCAGGCATAAATATATTTACTGCAGGGCAACTTATAATAGCAAAAAAAAAAAAAAGGGAACAATCTAAACTCAACAAGAGGAGTTTAGTTAACTAAATTGTGGCCCCTCTGGGATAGTTCTCATGTGATGGAAATATTGTTTACACTCATATGGGATGGGAAATGCTTAATGGTATAACATTAAATGTTCAAAAGACCCTAGGCTGTTAAGTTATACATACAGATCAATAATGACTATGCCTGAAAAACTGATTAAAAAATACGGAAAGAAATACAACAAAATGTTAAAAATACACCTTTGGGTGTTGAGAATACACATTAAAAAGAAAAAACAAAACACTTATGTTTTTTTATTACCAGCATACACTGATTTAATTTAAAAATGAATATTGTTATTGTTATTGTTTTTCTGACTAAACAGTTAATAGAAGCTTTCACACATTTCCTTCTGACCCTTACAGAAAGTGAAAACCCTCACCTCCTCTCTCCTCCAACTTCAGGAGCTGGCAGTTTGTTTTTCAGGCCTCTGGAGACCTTTCTTTTTATAAGAATGAGATCATACTTTACACACTGTTTCTCAACTTTTCTTTTTCCCTTCTAATTTGTCTTGGAAATGTCTCTCTGACAGCATTGCACATTTACTTCATTAAAAAAAACAACCACTGTATTTCATTCCATTGTGTGGACGACCCATGATTTATTAGCCAGTCTCCTCATTGATGGATATTTAAGGTTTCCATTTTCTTTCTGTACAAACAGTGCTGCTAGGAACACCCTTGTATGTACATTTTCCAGTATTCTTGTGTATACTTCTGTAGGATAAATTCCTGGATGTGGGCTTCCTGGGCCAAAGGGTATAAGCATTTAAATTTTGATCAGCGTTGTTCAATTGCCTTCCAAGATACTGTACCCATTTATACTCCCACCAGCTCTGTCTGAGGGGTCCTGGGTATTGTTTTTATAATGGAGACAAGAATAATAAAATAAACTTGAGTATTATTTTTTTAAAAATTTGAATGATTGCCCCTAAGCTCCCTTGCTTCCATCTCTTGGGCTCTGAATCCCTGAGCTGCAGGGATGCCCCAGGCCATCAGATCTCTGCTCTGATGCTGAGCAGTGCACTCAAAAATTTACCTTAAGACACCTACTTATAGGGAGACGATGTACATTTTAATGCATATTTTAAACATGGACCAATATAACAGAATTGATCATTTTCTTTTTGGTTATCATGTACATAGAGTCTGAAAAATTCCACTTTTTCTTTCTCTAAAATAATTTTTGGCATTTCACAGATTTATACCATGAACATCAGAATAATACAGTTCAGTTTTTCATTGCTATATGACAACTAAGTGGCAAGTGATTCAAGAATATTTTAAATCAGAATCCCCCCACAAAACTCCACCCATTCCTCAAGGTTCTGCTTAGGGTAAACAATTGGCCATGAATCAGGCGGCCCAGGTTCCAGGCCAGCCTCTGTCATCTCCTCATTGTGTGACCTGAGCCAACCTGCCTCAATTTCGCTATCTGTGCAATGGGTGCTCAGGGTCTGGCTTTTTGGCCCACCTGTTATCCTGGCTCAACTTCCCTGCCCCCAGGACTCATATCCAGGGTGGAAGTTTGGACAGTTTGGGGAGATGCATTTCTCCTCATCCTCCACAGTGCTCATGTGGTCCTGGTGTTCTGGTCTCCTGCCGCTGCTCTGACTACTATTTCTGGACTTATCAGTTTTGGAGTACAGATGTGTCCCTAACTCCCGTCCTGGAGGATAGGCTTGGGGGAGGCCATGTGAGTTTCCTTGTTCCCTTGAGGAACCCTGGAGTAGAGCTGGAGTCTCTGTCCAAGCTGGGGCCCTGGAGGCCAGTCAAAGTGGGTAAGAGAAGGCATCTGGCTCCAAGGGGCAGGGCTGCTAAGTGAACAGATCAGCCCAGCCCAGAGACTTCAAGTAACTTCTCCAAAGTCACACAGGCTGTTTACAGATCTCCAAGATGAGCACCTATTGCACAGATAGGAAAACCAAGACAGTTCGCCTTGGTCACATAATAAGGAAGAGTCAGAGGCTGGCCTAGAACCTCAGCCTCCTGACCCAGGACCAGCTGCCTATTCTAAGCAGAACCTTGAGGAATGGGTGGGGTTTACGGGGACAGAGGGAAAAGGGGGCCGAGGTACTGCATGCACTGAGGACACTCCAGCCTCAGGGGGTCGTTTTGATAGTGGAATGACGTGGTACACGGAAAGTGCCCCTCACATTGTCTGGCCTGCTTCGTGGGAAGCATGCGGTACTTGCTATGTTTCTCGCTTTCATGCCCCGATCGCTGTCTGCTGCTTGAAGGATCATGAAGGTCAGAGCTTACAGGCCATCCACTCTAACCTCTCTGCAGATGGGAAACCTGAGTCTCAGAGAGATTAATAACTTGCCCGGGGCCGCAGAGCAAGTGAGTGGCAGGGCTGGGATTTGCACCCAGGTCCCTGAGACGCTGAGGGCCTCCCCTGCCCTGCTATCTCTCTGCAAATCCCCCCCACTCCCCCACACGGGCTGCTGCCCTGCGTCAGGACAACCCGCAGTGGTTCATTTCGCTCCACCTGTGGCTCGGGCTCCCCGTGGCCCCGTCCTCCTGGCTGGAATGAAGATGCGGGTGTGCTTCTGGGCCCTGGCACTGAGTTCCCACTTCCCACAGCTGCTGTTTATCTACCTGCTTGGTCTGGAAGGCCCAAGAGGCAAGTCCTGAACCACATGGGGGTCAGACGCCTCCTCTGGTATCCTGGTCCCTTTCCCAGGTCATGGGGAAGCGAGAGGGTGTTCCTGTGTGCATTCCTCCCTGAACCCCACACCCTCCCTGTCCCTGTGCCTCCTTGTCCTAGGTCCCCATCAGCGCTCACTGGGGACATTACAACAGTCTCTTAACTCCCCATCCGCCCTGCCCAAGTCCTCCCTATCCCAGTATTCCACGTGGCATATTGGCCCAGAGAGAACATTCTAAAGCACAGCTCTTCTCCTGTGCTGCTTCTGCTGTACCACCCTCCATTGCCAAGAGACAAAGGCTCTGCTCCCCAGGGTGGCCATGTGGCCAGACTGGCTGTCCTGTGCTCTGACTTTGCTCTGCAGAGTTTCCCCTTTGCCAATTCTGGCAGTTAGTTTGGGCAGGATCGGCCCTGCCCTCAGTCCCCTGAGGCTCGCCTGCTGCCATTTGGGTTCCCAGTGCAGATTATAAACACGAAGCAGGGCTGGTGTTGGGCTCTGGGTTCAGTGTCCCTGGACTGAACTCACAGTCTGTCTTGTTGGCTGTCCTATCCCCAGAGCCCGGCACAGGGCCTGGAACACAGGAGGCACTAAATAAACGGCACACAAATGAAGCAATGATTGTCTGCCTCACTGTCATCTGTTGTGCCCCTGTTGCCTGTCAGCTGCAACACTTCCCCTCAGATGACCTTGACCTGAATTAAACCAGTTGTGCTAGGAACTGTCCTGAACCACCTTCCAGGAAACCTGGGCTCCAGGCCCACCTGTCCCTCTAGGCTGCTCTGTGTCCCTGTTGCCTGTCAGCTGCAACACTTCCCCTCAGATGACCTTGACCTGAATTAAACCAGTTGTGCTAGGAACTGTCCTGAACCGCCTCCCGGGAAACCTGGGCTCCAGGCCCACCTGTCCCTCTAGGCTGCTCTGTGTCCCTGGGCATGTTCCTCCTCTCTCCCTGGGCTTCAGCCTCTCTGTCTGGACACTGAGATTTCCAAGGTAACCTCTTCCCTTCCAGTCTCTTCTTTGATTCTCCAGCTCTCAACCGCTCAACTCAACAGAACAACCCAGTGGCTTCATCTTGCCCTGTGGAGGGGAGGGTGCATGGAGGTGGTGGCTTGGTGGTGTTGAGAAGCCTGGCACTGTTTATGTCTAGTTACTCTGTTATCTGTTTATTGCCTCTTTAATTCCCTCTGCAAACATCCCCATTACCGGGAGGAATTTGCCAGCACTGGCTCGGGCTGTGAGGCATGGAGGGTCCGTGATGTCCCCACCTCAGCCTCCACACACAGCCTGACCTCCGAGAGGGGTTCAGGGAGCTAAGGGCAGAGTGTCTGCCCTCCCTGGTGTCCTGGGACTAGGGGGTCTCAGGCTCAGCCCTGCCTCTGTCTTCTCTGGATCTCAGGCTGCAGAACGGGCAGTGCTGCAAAGTGGTTAGAGCACAGACTCTGGAGCCCCATGGGCCTGGGTTCAGGTCCCAGCTCTGCCACTTATTCACTGTGTGACCTTAGGAAAGTTCCTTCTGCTCTGGGAGCCTCAGTTTCCTCTTCTGTAAAATGGGGATTGCTCTCTGCCCAACTACCCTCCTTCTTCCTGGCGTCTCACCCCTTTCCACATGACAATAGCAGGGGTTCCCATGATCTTACTTGACCTTACAGCCACTCTTGGCCACTCATTGGTGGACAAGGTTGGGCATTGACCAGAGCTGGGCCAACCTGGGCCCCCTGTGCCTTTGGCCACAGCGATGGACATCTGATCTGTCACTGAAACTGCAGTGAGAAAGTTAGTCCCTCTCTGGTGGCTGAAGATGTGATTTCCAAAAACTACTGGGCCCCGAGTTTTCAACCTGTGGAAGGAGTCAGTGCAGAGATGAGAGGCAGAGCCTTGGAGACCTCTGATGCCTGGTTCCAGCCTCCTGTGGGCCCTGCTTCACCTCATTCCGTTCTTCCTGAGAAAGCCCCCTTTGGTCTCAGCCAGGGCAAGCTGGATTTTTGTCACTCCAACCAAACCAATCCTGAAAATCCAGGATTAATAGCAGCTGCTTCCCACAGGCTGTGTGCCAGCCGTGGGACACTACTCTGGGCTTGGGGAAGGTGGGGTGAGGTACAGGGGTGGTTCCAGGTGCCCCATGGTCTACTCCTTAGTACATAGCCTCTCTCAAGCCTACAGCAGACAGCATTCTCTGGGCCTGATTAGGACCTTCACCTCCTTCAATCTGGATATTAAATCTTTATTAAAGGAACCCAGCAGAGGCCTCAATTTCTGGGGAGTGGGAGGTTCTAACACCAAGGTCTTGACACCACAATACTACCTGACTGGGGCCTGGGGAGGCAGGAGCCATGGAAAGGGCAAGGATTTGGGTGAGCAGCTGTGGGTTTAAGATCTGGCCCTGACATGCTCTACTTACTCGGTCTTTCTCGGCCTCTGTGTTCCCAGCTCTCAAATAGGGATGATAGCAGCACCTACCTTTTGTATTGTACAGATCCAATGAGGAAACGAAGGAAAAGGCCTTAATTCTAGCCTGGGCACACGTGAGGGGCAGTCGTCAGCATTATGAAGGCGGTTGTTTGGGGCCAAGTTTCTTCACAGGATGTGACCCAGGGCAGATGTGGCCTCTGCACTCCTTTGATCCCTGGATCCCTCCCTCATTCATGTGTTCACAGACACACGTTGAGCACCTACCAGTTCCAGCTCTGGGCAAAACCTGGTCATAGGTTCTGGCTCTCCTGGGCTCAGGGATGGGTGGGAAGGGAATTCCTACAGAGGGAACAGAGACCTGTGCTCCAGGAAGCATGTAGTTTGTGAGGCTGGAGAGGATTATGCCGGGGGGTATGCAGGAGGAAGGGGTTGGGCCTGGGGAGAGATGGGGGATCAGGTTGGATGGATGAGTTGGTATATTAGGAAAGAGTTTTGCTGCTTCTACAGAGTTCCAAGATGCCAGGAGATGGGGGTGTGCATGTGCCCTGTACACAGGAGAGCTTCTCCTCTTCAGCCCCTGGTGGCCGTTGCCTGCTTGCACCACACAGCTCTCCCATCCACCGGGAAGAGGGGCTGGAAGTGAACTCCACTTCCGACTTCCCTCTTGGAGGAGTTGCTGCCTTAAGCCCTCTGGATTTGTAAAGCAATGGACTTCGAGGCAAACTCCCAGGCCACTTCAGAACCACAGTGTTCTTGGGTCTGCTCACACAGCAAAGCCAATCTACTGATGCTGGGCTGTGGTGCAGGAAAGTACAGCGTTTATCACAGGGCTCCAAGCAAGGAGAATGGGCAGCTCTTGTTTAAAAGACCCAAACTCCTTGATGGTGTTCAGGGAAGACCTTTTAAAGACAGTGTGAGGGTGGGGTCCGCAGGGTGTGTGATCAGCTCATGTACAATTCTCTGCTTGGTTGATGGTGAGGTAACTGGGTGATGTTTTGGGAAGCTCAATCATCAGCCCTCAGGGTTCTAACTGATCTGGGGTCTACATGCTGGTGGGCAGCATACAGTTAACTTCCTCCACCTGGTGGGTTTTTTTTTTTTCTGGTGGGGGTTTTAATTTTTTTTTTTTTTTTTGGCTGTGTCAGGTCTTAGTTGTGGCATGTGGGATCTTTCATTGCAGCGTGTGGGCTTCTCTCTAGTTGTGGTGTGCTGGTTTTCTCTCTCTAGTTGTGGCACACAAGCTCCAGAGTGCGTGGGCTCTGTAGTTTGCGGCTCGTGGGCTCTCTCATTGAGGCACGTGAGCTCAGTAGTTGTGGTGCATGGGCTTAGTTGCCTCACGGCATGTGGGATCTTAGTTCCCCTACCATGGGTCGAACCCACGTCCCCTTCATTGAAAGATGGATTCTTTACCACTGGACCACCAGGGACGTCCCTGGTGGGGGTTTTAGTATCTGCAAAACGACTCAAGGATATGGCTCAGGATATTATCTGTAGCCCTTGAGGAGGAACTAAGGGTCCTTGACTTTGTTTTATGGCTAAACTATTACTATTTTGTCTTGCTTGACTGCTTTTCTTTGTTCCTGCATTTTTTTTACTTCTCTGATTAAATTTGCTTTTTGGAACTGAGGAAAAGCCTAGAAGGCTAAAGCTTTTCTACACGCAACAGGCAGGGAACATGGGAGTCTGTCCTCGGGAAAACCCCACAGGATCCTGCTTAGTTTCATTCTCTGGAGAAGGTGCTTGACAAGTGCTTGCTGAGAGAAGAGATGGGCCTGAGGGTGAAGCTCTGGGACCAGGCAGCTTCTCTCCCTGCAGACTCGTTGGGAATATTCCTCGGCCTGGTTGGTGAAAGCACCCACCCCAGGGTGACTGGTGAGGGCCGATGTAGGCTAGGGCAACAACTGCCACATGGTTTGGGGGGGTTTCTCTAGGCCTGGCCTCGGTGGGTCCTGCGGCTCCCCTGACCCTGGATAGAACCTGGTCTGGGGAGATGGAGCCTCAACAGCCGAGCATGAGCCCAGAAGAGGCCTTTGATTCATGAACCACTGGATTTAGGTGGACTTAGCAATTGGGTTTCCAGTTGATTTCCAAGGAGAGGGAGAATGGATTTACAGTTCTTAAAACAGGCGGGCAGCCTCGCCGCAGATCTGTGCCAGGCAGTGGGCAGGAAGTAACTAATGTGACCTGGGATCCTGAGAGGGAAAGATAATGAGGCTCAGAAAAATCTATCTGTGTGGGGTTCATGCTGGAACCCTTGAAGATGTACCTTCTTATTCTGATGCACGTGCACAGCTCTGCAGATGCCAAGGTGAGAGCCCCTTCTCCCCTTTCCTTCTGGCTTTTGGAGGAGGCTCTGGCTTTGCAAAGGGATCAAAGTCTGCAGAGTTTCCGGCAGACAAAGTTCGGAACTCCGGCGATCTCCGGAGCCCTGGGGGTGGCTGCCCAGCCTGCCCTCCCTATAGGCCCCAGCTTGTCCCCTGTCCCTGAAGCCCCCTCCCCTCAGCTGGGGCCCTATGGTCGCCCTGCAGCCTGGGAACAAGGAAGAGAGGAGGAAACCGCCTTCACTGCGGGTTTGGGAACAGGGAGCCCTGGGTCTGAATTCTGGAGGATTCTTCCCTTACTGGCTGTGGGACCTTGGGCCAGTTCCATGTGCACCCTGGCCCTCAGTTTCTTCACCTGTGAAATGAGAGATGAGGAGACTTTGCTCTGAGGATGACTGTGGGATGAGATGAGGCGTAAAGGGAGCCGCACAGCCCTTGACACATGGTAGATGGGATGCTGGTCCAGACACTATGGATCTGAGTTAAAGAGCTGGCTCTGACAGCCGTCGTCTGTGTGGTCCTGGACACGTGCCTTAGCTTCTCTGAAACTCAGTTTGCCCCTCTGTGAAGAGAGAGTAGAGTTGTGGTTGTGATTAAAAGGGCCAAAGCAGGTCAACACTTAGTCCCCCATCGAGCATGTGGTCTGTCATCATGGATGCTTTTATTGACCTCCCCTCTCCTGGGTGCCTGGTATTGCCTGGGCAGAAGCTTCAGGCCTGGCCCTGTGCCAGCATGGACAAGAGCGAGGATTCCAGGCTCCTCCCCTCACATCCAAGCTGATGAAGCTGGAGGTAGTGCAACCCCTACTTACACTGGTGCCTGGAGACAGAGTCACAACACTGAGTCTGAATCCTGGCCTGGTCAGGTCACTGGCTGTGAGGACACAGGAGGCCATGTCCCCTCTCTGCACCTTGGTTTCCTCATCTATAAAATGCGGAGGATGATAAAGGTGGCAGATGTTACTGAATAACTATCATATGCTGGGCAGACTATAAACAGTTTACATATATTAAGTTATTTAACCCTCACAATGATCCTATGAGGTCAGTATTTTTGTTATCTTCCCATTTTACAGGTGAGGAAACTGAGGCTCAGACTAGTAAAGCAGCTTGGCCAAGGTCACACACAAGTGGGCATGTGAAGCCAGGTGTCTGACTCCAAGGTCCAGGCCTACCCTGTGGCAATGTGCTGCCCCCATATTGTCACCAAATAGTACAACGATTGGGATGGGAGGCCCTGAACAGCTGGTTCAATGAGATGGAGGGGATGAGCTCAGAGCTGGGGTGATGGCAGGGACCTGGGTGGTCCAGGGGACCCCTTGGAGGTGGTGCACTGTGCTCAGGGCTAAAAAGACTGGCTGGACTAGGTGCATAGCCTGCACAGACAGTGTTGGGAATATGGAGCTGCGTGCCCCTGAGCAGAGGCCGTGCAGGGCCAGACCGTGAGTCCAGGGGAAGGTTTCATTCCTGGGGACACCAGAGGGGCCTTTGGGGATGATGTATGTGGTTAGAAAATGCTCAGACCCAGCCTCGGGCTCAGATGATTCCCGGGTATCATTTATTGTCACATTAGCTAGTTTTTGTCTCTTTTGTTAGGCAGTTGCATGCTTCCTCATATTTCAATATTATTCTTTTGTCAGCTTGATGACTTAGACCCTGTAATTGGGGAAAGAGCTGAGACTTTTCTTCTCTGCCATTACTCAGTTCTGCAGACTTGTCCTACTTCATTATTGAACAAGTGATATTTTCTCATGAACTTTCCTTGATTTACAGATAGAAATATTTCTTGATGCTTTTTTAAAGTGAGAATCCTGTTTCATGCATCTTAGCTTCAGGTTGGAACATTTTGACCTGTTTTATTGTAAAAACCACATCAGTGCCTCAATGGGGACGTCTGTGCACACCCTCATGGGGTCCAATGAAGACATATGAGTTGGGCTTCCCTGGTGGCGCAGTGGTTGAGAGTCTGCCTGCTGATGCAGGGGACGTGGGTTCGTGCCCCGGTCTGGGAAGATCCCACATGCCGCGGAGCGGCTGGGCCCATGAGCCATGGCCACTGAGCCTGCGCGTGTGAGATGACATGTGAGATGACACGTGAGCTGACGGTGAGAAGCCTGGGCTCCAGGCAGTGGCAGCTGCTCCACAAGCCCCAGCTCCTCCCGGTCCTCAAGTGGACCCCTTGCTGGGTGTAGGGAGCATGCACACTGACCAGGGTGAGTCAGTAGTGCCCTAAAGAGCATCTCCTTACTTCCCTCATGTGATGTCACTGTCAGCAAGCATTCACTGAGCACCACTGTATGCCAGGCCCTGTGCTAAGCCCTGGGCCCAGAGAATGTTCTGAATGTGAATTGGTCATGACCCTCCCCTCCTGGCCCCTTCTGTGGCTTCTCCTTGACCCCAGGATCAAGTGCAGACTCCTCCCTGTGGCCAGCAGGCCTATGTGGTCCAGCCCTGTCCACCCCTGCCCCATTTCCCTCCCCTCTCCCTGCTCTGCTGTTTCTCCCCAAGGCCTTTCCTACCACAGGACCTTTGCACATGCAGTTCCTTCCACCTGGAATGCCTTTTCCTGTCCTCCCTTCACTCGGCTGGTCCCTCTCACCCTTGGGTCTCAGCTTAACTATGATTGGCCCACCCCAGCTGCAGACTTGCTTCCCCTCCCCCGTGCCCTCTCCCCACCCCTGATTGTTCCCTTGGCCCCACTCAGCACTCTGTAATTCTTTTCTTGGGTGTTCACTGGTACCGACTGTCACCTGCACTAGTCTGTGAGCTCCAGGAGGGCAGGGACTGCATCGGTCCTGCTCCCTGGATATTCACAGAGCCCAGCACATGCCTGGCACAGACTCAGTGTCCAGGGGCTTCTTTGTTGAAGGGACGAGTTAACAGAGAGGAGCAAGGAGCCCAGAGGCTCTCGGGTGACGTGCGCGTCATTATGGGATGTGTGTGTCTGGCCCAGGTCTGGGTAAGTCAGAGCCTGGGGAGCCGGCCTCCCAGATACTGGCAGGATCCTCCAGACTTGTGACTGGGGTGGCGTGGAGTGACCCGTCCCACAGAGACCAGCATCCATGGGGGCCTGGAGGCTGGGGGCAGACTTCTCAGGTGACCTGGTTCCAGCAGTGGCATCACTCTGGGGGGCCCGGGCTATGCTGCGGTAACCAGTGGCCGCAGCATCCCCAACTCGAGAGGAGGCCCCTCTCTGTGCTGACATGCCCAGGGCAGGCGGCCGCCTCTGCTCCCTGCAGCCGCTCTGGGCTGACGCGGCTTCACCTCCATGTGGGCTTTCCGAGATCACTGTGCAGACTGGGTGCTGCTCTTAAAGCTCCCTCCTGGAAGTGACAGACGCCACTGCCTCTCACATCTCGTTGGCCAGAGCAAGTCACAGGCCTTCCGCCTTCAAAGTGGTGGGAGGGGTAACCCCACCTTGACTCAGGAATGAGGGAGCTGGGGATGTTGGGGAATAGGGCTGAGGACTCCCATACTTTTCCCCTGCTGGGTCGAGAACCCCCAGGGTGAGGGTCCATGTCATGGCCCCTTGGTGCCCTCCCAAGACTGAGCTCGGAGGTGAAGGCAAATGCCCTTCAGTTCAGTTCATTTCAGCAAATGCTTTGTGCCTCACCCTGCACCAGGAGCGGGAGACCCAGAGACGACAGTGACACAGTCCCCGGGGGGATGGGTCAGACATGCAGAAGAGTCACCAATCCAGTGTGCTGTGTGCAAACCTTTGTCCCTTGTCCTCTGGCCCAGGGCAGTGACGATGGGGGGTCCACACGGTCCAGCTCAGCACTGGGGCCCTCCATGAGCCAGCTTCTCCCTCCAGGCCTCATCTCTATCCCCAGCTCGCCACACTGGGGTGTCCTTGGCCCTGGGCTGGGGTCTACTGTGACCCCTTCTTGCTCTGCCCTCTCCCACATGAACTCAGAAAGTATCTGGCTCAGATGCCAGGGGTGATTTTGCTCCCCAGGGGACATTTGGCAAAGTCTGGGGACATTTTTGATCGTCACAACTGGAGTGCTGGTGGTGGGTACCCATCTAGCGGGTAGAGGTCAGGGATGCTGCTGAGTGCACAGGACAGCCCCCACAACAAAGAGTATCCAGCCCCAAATGTCAATAGTGCTGCTGTTGAGAAGCCCCACAGGACTTATGGAGAATGAGGGTCATCGAGGGCCAGTGACTTGACCAAAGTCACACAGCACATAGGTGGCAGGTCCAAGATGACAGCTCGATCCCCTGACTCTGGCTGATCTGGCCGGGGGACCAGGCATCAGTGCCAAGGGCCTCGAGGCCAAGTGGTCTCTACTGTCTCCAGCCCGGCTTTTATTTCTCTCAAAATAATTCCAATTTCAGGAACATTTTTGTCCGTATTTTTATTCTCCCTTGTCTTTCATTGTGCTTTCTCTTTGGGTAATCCGAGGCTTGCAGGCAGCTGAGTACGACGTGTACATTCCAATGAAATGCAATATAAAATAACTGAGTGTATTTCTTTCATGTCTGAGCAGCGGATTAATTTCCCTGACACATCTCTGTTTTTTCTTCACTCCCACCATTTTTATCTGAGTTCTCCCTTCCCTCCCCAATATCTCTGGGATTCCAATAGCTTTGTGGCACCTGTTCATTGGAGAGCTGCGAAAGATCCCAACTTTATAGATTGTGTCCCCATGATGGAGGACAGCGATCCTGAGGAGAGGGAACTGCCAGCATCTGGGTGGCCTGGGAGGGGTCTTCACTGATGACGGGAGGTGGAGGTCAACGAGCAGGACTGGAAGGGTTTCCTGAGGATGCAGGGACCCTCCTGGGCAGACCCAGTCTCGGTGCAGCCGTTGTGGGTGCTCATTGAGTACAGGATCTGCAGGGACGCCCTGGACGTGGCTGTGAGGAGGAGAGCGAGAGGCATCGGACTGGGTCCCACAGTCTCAGAGCAGACGTGGGGAAATGGCAGAACCCTAAGGTGGAGGACGTGCAAGGCCAGGTCCTGTAGGCTCCTGTCAGTGGTGGGGAACGTTTTTGTTTCCATCCTGAGAGCTCCAGGGAGTCCTTGAATGTTCTAAGCAAGGGGGCCCAAGAAGTCTTCTGCGGTGAACCAGTCTCTTGGGTGCTGGTCAGGAAAGGATGGTGGGGTGGGAGGTCGGGAGGAGGCTGTGGAAATGTTCAGATGGGAGATGATGGGGCAGGAAGAGGCGGCAGAATTGGAGAGACAGCGATCCTGTTGCCTCCATGGACATTTATTTTATGTATCATAGTTTCTCAGTGAAAGAATGCTCAGTCACTCTGCAGACTGTCAGAGGTGCGTCACCTGGGGAGAGTTGTGCAGCCTGGCAGGAGATGGCAGGCTGTCCAGGGAATCCTGGACCTCATGGCTGCCCAAGGGAAAGGCTTAGTTTGGCTTGGGCAGGAGCTCAGAACTTCCCTGGATGAGGAAGTGGTGGTCCTGGCTTCATGATGCTCATGTTCCCATGGTTGCTTCATCTTTGCAGCTGGCATCCAGCCTGGTGCTGGACATATAAAAGTCACCCAGGAACACTCAATGTGGCGCAGTGGAAAGATTTTAGAATTTAGAGTCAGACAGACCAGGGCAGTTGAATCCTGGCTCAGCTGATCACTGTGTCGTCTTGGGTAGGCACTTTGCTCCCCGGAGCCTTTGTTCTCATAGGGAAATGGGTCTCATCACCGCACCTCCCAGAGCTGCCTTGCCTGATCACCTGGCTCACCCTGGATAGCTGGTGACTGTTGTGTCCTTGCTCTCCAAGGACCATGGTGAGGTGTCTCCTTAGTGTCAAAACGGTCAGTTTGTCCCTAAAGGAGATGTTGAGAAAGTCACTCATTCTGAGGAACACAGCCCTTTGGGCCTCGAAGACTACTCAGGTTTCCAGAGGCCCCTGAGAAGTGCAACCATCCCTGGGGTCTTGCCCCAAGACCCCTGTGAGCCAGCGTCCCGTGAGGATTGGGGGCAGGGTTCCAGGAGCAAGGTGTGGATCTTGGAGGCGGGATGCGGTGAGGGTGGGGGATAGCTGGGTGGGGGAGGAGGGACGGGACATTGGAAACAATAGCAATAGTTAATAGAATTCCATTTTCAGATGAGGATGCTGGGCAAAGAGAGGTTAAGTACTCTGTCCAAGGTCACACAGCTGAGGTTTGGACCCAGGAGCCCTGGCTCCACAGTCTGGCTCCCAATCATGAACTTGAGGAGGGAGAATGTGGGTGAGGGGCACCGAGGGAGTCCTCGGCCAGACTGGTACAGTCCACTGTCCCGCCTCCCCCAGGCCCCGGGTATGAGGGGACAGGCCTGGGGCAGTGGCCCCCAGGTGGGTAATTGGCAAGGAGAGAGCGCTAGGTCTCTGAGGGGAAGGAGCTGTTGAAGGATGTCTTAGTGGTGGTGGGGTGATGGGAGGTATTAAGTTGATCTTGGTGCAGCTCATACAAGCCTACATGTCAGCCTGTGATCTCCTGTTTAATAGGCCTGAAGATGCCGAGGTGGGGAGGTGGGCGGGGCTGGGGCCCCACCTGGCACCACCATAGGCTGGAGTGACACTGAAGCTGAATTTACCAGGTAAGGGGAGGGGACCGACCCTGGGCAGCCAGGATGGCTGTGAGGGGTCACTGTCCAGCTCTGAAGCTACCCTTCTGCTCAGGGTCAGCTACTACAGGGTCTGCCAGCCCCAACTTGGAAAGAAAAGTAAAGCATGAGCCAGGTGGGATGCCTGGGAAAGGCATGTGGGAAACACATAATTTTTGCCATCAGTCAGACTGGGTTGTGCCCTGATCTGCCCTCTTCTAGCTGGATGACTTTTCACATTACTTTACTCTCTGAACCTCAGTGTCCTCATCTGTAAAATGCAGCCAATAGCAGAACCTATAGCAGAACCAATAGGATAAATGAGAAAAAGCACAGGGAGAACTCAGCACAGGGCCTGGCAAGGGGGGGCCCAGGAGAGTTGGTTACTGTTGTTACGTTGACCCGTGTGCTGGAGTCAGGGCAGGTGGGGCGGACAGCAGAGAGAGGGAGTGAGGCACGGCTAGAGGGGGATGGTCGCTGCTCACAGGTCAGGATGGGCTCTCATTCACTCCTCATCACAGCTCAGAGGGAGAGGTCAGTGTTGGCCTCTTTACCAGATGAGGAAACGGACTCAGACAGGTTAAGCGCAAAGTCCCAGAGCTGGTAACTGGCTGCAACTAACACAGGGACCCGGGTCTGCCTGACTCCGAAGTCCCTGTCCTCCTTGCATCTCGGGATGGTTCCAGGGTCCCCTCAGCACCCCTGAGTGTTCATCCAGATGGTCATTACCTGTAGTGATAGCCTATGCAACAGCTAATTAGCTCTCCTGAGGATCAGCAATTGACCAGGATCAGAGTTTGTCCACCGCAGCTCAGGTTTCCTCCTTGGCTTTTCCCTGGGGCCTGGCGGGGCCTCAGCAGAAGGAGACAGGACTCCCAGCCTGTCCATCAGAGTCTCACTCTGGTGACCAATGTGGCCCAGCTGTCCCCATGTCCCCTCCAGACCCCTCCCCATGTCTGTTGGGTTTCAGCTCTGCTCCTGTGAATCCCCTGGGCTCTCAGGCTGACAGACCCCCGTTCACCCTCCACCTCTTTCCCCACCTCCTCTCCTCCGGCCTCTGCCTTGCTTGCTTTTGTCCCCGTGGACACCTAGTAGCTCCCCAGGGACCCCCTGCCTCCAGCGTCTCCCCTTCCAGTCCTCGCCTGTCACAGAGCTATCTTGGGGAGCAGGGGCCTTGGGGATAGAGAGATCCGGTGCCTTTACTGGCCTCGCCTCTCGCTGGTGCATGAAAGTAAGAAGGAAAGGGAAGAAAGAGGCCGAGACACTCAGACCCTGGATGAATATAACGTGTCAAGTGGTTAACAGCGCTCTCACGGTGGAATGTATTTTGTTTAATACCTTGATCTCTTGTCTGCTAGAAAAATGAATTCTGTCAAATCTCTTGAAGCCAACTGTCAAAATAAAGCATTTTGGAGACAGATTTCTTAGTGTGATGGCAAAATTCGTTTGAAATCATCCTCCAACCCAGTCTCCTGGCAAAACCCGGAGCTGAAATTTGAGAGCCTGTTCACCCTAAATGGTTTTTCTCACTTCTCCTGCCGCCTCCTCTCCCCATGCCCCGTCTTCCGTCTCTTACAAAATAACGCAGCAAAGAATTGCCGCTGAAGTAAAGATAACCATTTGTTTTCTCACAACAAATTTTGGGGGAAAATGGCAGAGCACAGAGCCTGTCTTTCCGGCTTGGGGAAGCCGGCGCTGGCTGTCATCAAAGGCTCCCGCAGCCCGGGGGAGTGACTGCACGCGGGGTAGGGATTTTAGACCTGACGTCTGTGCCAGCAGGATGGAGAGGCAGGGAGACACCTGGGAAGACAGCGGTGCCTCATTCCTGCTGGAGCAAAGGGGCTGCTGCTTTTCCTCTGATCCCTACTCTGCACCCTGCACGTCTCCCATCCCCCATCTGTGCCCCTCCCAGAACCTAACCCTGCATTTCGGCCCACCACTTTTCAATTTACCAAGTATTTAATTTTTTCATCTGTTCATGCATTCATTCATATGATTCATACCATGGTAATCGGAGCTCACCGTGGGTCGTGATCTGTATGAAGGTCTGGGGTTACAGAGACCTGCAAGACACAACCTCTGCCTCCAGTATTCCCTGGTTTGTTGGGGGAGAAGCGTATAATCAAATGCTCATGACTCTTGTGAGAGATGTGTGCCAGCACATAGTAGGTGCTTCTGTCAGTTGGAATGTTTTGGGAAGCATGTAACAGGAACCCAACAACAATGGCTCAAGCAATTAAGACATGAATAGCCAGATCTTTTAGAGCAGGGGTTAGCATATATGGCCCATTGGCCAATGTGGCCCACTGTCTGTTTTTGCATGGCCCTTGAGCTAAGGCTGATTTTTATAGATGCACATTTGCAATCAATTTGATGACACGGAAAACTAACTTTGATCTCCAAGTAAGTAAAAATGTTATCCCCCCTGTGAAAAAGAATGTCATTCTTCTCATTAAAAAATCTATGTTATAAAAATTGCACTTGATTATTACATTTTGAATTTCATCAATAAAATATTTGTGGAAATTTATTTTCTCTCTTGTTAAATAAATACTTACATAATATCCTTGATTTTGTCCCTGATTTTGGCTAAGTCTAAACTCTTTACTATCGTTCTCTCTACAGAAAATATTTGCTGATTGTTCTCAAGCGAGGTGGTCCCAGCTTGGCCAGATGCTTTGGGATGTCAACAAAGACCTTTTTCCTTTTTACCATCCTTGGCTGCGTTGACTTTATGTTCTTAGCTTTTGGCTTCACTGTTACAAGATGGCTGCCACAGCTCCAAACATCATGTCTCACACTACAGTATTCAAGTTGAGAGGAAAGGAGTGGGGTGAGGCAGAAAACATATTTCCCAGAAGCAGTCCCTCTAGCCGCAGATTTTCTCTCACACCTCAATAGCCAGATCTGGGTCACACTCTCACCCCTAAAACAATATCTAGAGAAGGGGGGTGGGGCACCAGGCACGGCTTCACCCCCGGGTTGCGGAGGCCCACCAGGCCTGAGACTGTTGTTGCAGAACAAACTCAGGGCTCTGTGAGTGAGGAAGGAGGGGTGGGCTGCTGGGCGGGCAGCCATGAGTGTCCTCCGCCTTCTCATCAGTGCTGTGACTGAGTGTCCCAGGCAACGTGGGGTCTGGGGTGGTGGCCCAGCCTGGGGGCCGTGGGCAGAGTGCCCTGCTCTGAGCCTCTGCCCTTGCAGGCCGTGTGATCTGGGAAGCGCTTGACCCGCCTGGGGCACAGCCTTCCCCAGAGGAGAGGGGGCTGGAACATCTGCCGAGTAGGGTGATTGTGAAGGGGATGTGGGGTTGGGTGTGCAGCTGCCTGACCCAAGGGCATGTCAGCAGCCGGGAGCATCACAGCAATTAGCCGCATCTGTGAAATGGGCCCATGTGCCTCCTTTGTCACAGTCCTGGGGCGACAACAGCAGGAGCATCATTTCACCCAAGTGAGCACTTCCTGCGTCTGCTGGGTGCCCTTCATTTGCACACACTCCCTTAATCCTCACAGCCACCCTGGGAGGAGGGAGCTGCTTTTATCCCCATTTTACAGCTGAGGAAACTGAGGCTCAGGGGTGACCCCAGGTGAGTGAAGGCAGATGGGGCTCCAGTACCCTCAGCTTCTAGCTGCCATGCTCTGTGCTTTGACCCCCCTGCAGGGCTCTGGGTGGAGCCACAGGTAGGTGCTCAGGTAACCCCTCCACCCGACTGTCACCTGGTCCAGGCTGGTGGCTGGGGCTGACCTCTCTCCTGACCGTGCTCTCTGTCCCTCCTTGAGCTCTAGGACCCCAGGACCTGCCTGTGGTGTGGGGAGATTTGCCCACCAACCCTGCTGCCCCTCCTCACCAGGAGGATGAATGGATACATTCCGTGTACTGGGTGATGGGGACACATGGCCATCAGGCTGGTGTCCCTGTGTCTTGGTCGTGAATTGGCAACTTGCATTCTCTGAGAAACAATGTAGTTATGCAGAACATAAGCATATGCTAATGATGGATAATTACAATCCGTATTTATAGATTTATCAAAATATGCAAAACTATTCTGACAATTATACACCTACAGCACATCGCATTTAATAACTGCACACGAGGCTCCTGGCCAGCACCGTGATGCACGTTTGGGCACCAAGTGTGAAATGAAACTGCTCAGCCCTGTGGGGGGGTCTTGGCTGTCACCCCTGCCGGCCCCCTACTCAGACCTGCACCATCCCCACTGTCTCCAGCCTTCCTGGTCCTCCCAGCTTCCCAGAGAGATGGCCTGGTCTGTGTGGGACACCGTGGCAGAGGCAGCATTACTGGTGAGGGCTCCGGGGGGCGGGGGCAGTCACTGACTTGGAGGACCTGTGACAAACTGTGGCTGGGGCAGTGTGTGGGCGACCCGGGAAGATGAGCTGCATGAAAGGGGGCGAGGATCAGCTTCTCTCTGTCCCCGCACCCTCACAGTGGAGCTGAGGCAGCGGATCCCCACCCAGCTCCCAGGCTCTGGAAAGAGCTTGAGAACTGGGTGCTAATCCCAGAGATACGTGTCACAGCCAAGACTTAAATCCAGGCCCGTCCCCTTGGCCCCCCAGGGTGGGGCATTTTTATGTCTGATGACTATGACAATTTCACTTTACTTGTCTGATTCTAATGTTCAGCAAGTGCAGCCTCTGAGACTGGGAGACGCCCCACCTGCGGGACAGGAAGCCAGCCCCCAACCTGAGTCCCCCCAAGGCTTCAACTTTTAAATTCTGTCCAAACCATCCCAGGCCTCTCCCTCGTCCGGGACCCACTCCAGACTTTCTGAGTTTATGGCTGTCACAAAACGTTATCTGCCATGACAATGACAATTAGAACAATTGTGCTGGGTGAGAAACTCCCACAAGATTTAGGACCTGCAGTGAGTCACGCCTCTGGAGCTGAGACGGCTGCCAGCCACCCCGCTGTGCCTGACAGTCTCCACCCGGTGGACAGCTTGGTCACAGCCACAAAGTGACGCTGCCTCTCTCGAACAGTGAGGCCTGCGGCACCCAGACCCCCGCAGGGAGCCCACCCAGGCCCAGGTACAGGGTATGTTGGCCCTTAGGGTTCCAGCCTCCCCCCTTCCCTACCCTGTGCCTCCTGCTCTCTCCCCTCTTGCTCTCAGGACAGCATCTCACCTTTGATCTCTGGGGCCTCTCCTGGGGGTGTTGCTGCATCTGATCCCAAACCCTGATGGAGGAGGCTCAGTCCCTATTAATGGTTCTGACCACAGGCTTTGGCCAAACCAGGTTTCCGGTCCGGGCTCTGCCACTTCCTGGCTGTGAGACCTTGAGAAAGTTATTTAACGTCTCTGAGCTCAGTCCTCTCAGATGTGAGCTGAAGATAATAATGACATCTGTCAAGGGACTTCCCTGGTGGTCCAGTGGTTAAGACTCCACGCTTCTAATGCAGGGGGCATGGGTTCGATCCCTGGTTGGGGAAATAAGATCCCACATGCTGCATGGCGTGGCCAATAAAAAAAAATGGCATCTGCTTTATGGGTTATCATACGTGATACATAGTATATGTGATAATACAGACACAGGCTCAGCAATCACTGTAAACACTCCATGGATGAGGGCTGTTATTATTATTGCCTTTGTTTTTATTGTGTCAGGGCTGGTGATTTCTTTGCACGCAAGTGCATTGTGTGTAGGTACATCCTCCTGCACCTGGAGGGCCTTGTCCCTGCTTGGGCTTCTCACCATTGGAGCAGTGAGAAAAGAGAGGACTCAGATCCCACAGATCCGTCTTCAGATTCAGCCTCCAGTGCTCACTCACTGTGTGAATCAATCTCTGTGAGCCTCGTCAGTTTTCCCCTCTGAAAAATGGGCACAATAATACTGACCATACAGGATTATTATGAGGATTCGATGAAGAAGGTATGCCTGCTGAACACAGATTCCTGGACTCAAATCATGTGAGGCTATGACTTTGGGCAAATTTCTCTACCTCTCTGTGCCTCAGAATCTCAGCTGTAAAGCAGTATCTGCATTGTAGGAAGCTTTTATTATTCCAGGCCCCGAGGGAGTGCTGGTGTTGAGGGGCCTCTAAAGATCTCCCTTTCTGCCACCACTGCACTCAGAGATGAGAAACTGAGGCCAAGAGACACTAAACTAAACTTTTGAGAACAAGACAGTATGTGACCTGCTAAATTGTGCAGGGTGGACAATTAGAGAACAAAACCATCTGTAATAAAGGGTGAATTGGGCGGGACAGACACTCGGTGGGCCCGGAGCCTGAGATGCAGCCTGAGACAGGGATGGCCTCGCCAGGGCCCAGCACTCTCATTAATAACACTGACCTTTTCCCCTTAATGTAAGTGATGCCTACTTCCGGTGAAGCGTTTGGAAAGTGCAAACGTTAATATAAAAGAGTGTATAAATCACTGATAGCTCCCCTCCCAGAGATAGTAGTTTCTACTACTAATAACCTTTCTTCTTTTTCTATTCATATACGAGTATATATTTTCATAATTGATTTCACAATGGTGTGACTGTCAGGATAAGCTCGGTTATGATGCAGTAACAAACAACCCTACGAAACAACCGAGGCCGTTCTCGTTCATGTCACATGCCCACTGTGATCAGCAGGGAGGGCTTTGCTTGTCACAGACCCCAGGGACTCAGGCTGATGGAGGCGCCACTGTCTCAGGAGGTCAGCATCTCCGCATGTGCGTCTCAGTCACTGTGACAGGGGAGGTGGGATGGGAGAATGGAGCTCTGACCCTTAAGTGCTCCCTCCTGGAAGGGACACTCCCCACCTCCATTCATGTTTCCTTGGCAAAGCAAGTCTCACGGCACCCCTGACACGAAGGTGACGGGGACATGCCATCCCCACATTGCAGGGGGTTGGGGGGATGCCCAGGAGAACTAGACCTTGGTGAGCCGCAGCTGTGCCATCCGCATGCTGCACGCACAGATTTGGGTCTTTCATACCTGACTCTCCAGTCTGACCAGTTTTCTGTCTCTTTATATATTCTTGGAAAAAGTCCATTTGATTAATATTCCTACTAAACTCTCACTTTTGAAATGTGAATGGTTTCAATTTTTTTGACTATTATAAATAATACTGCAAAGAAGATCTTTATTCTTTAATCTTCCTCCAAATTTCTATTTTGTTAGAAGAGATTCCTGTAAGAAGATGTTGGGGGAAATAGTATGAAGTTTTAAAAATGAATAATGCCTGATATTTATGGAATGAATAATTCTTAAGTCCTGTTATCTCGACCTTCATGTAACCCCAGATCTAGTATCTTCTCCTGCTCTTTAGGCTCCCACCTAGTCCCTCTCCACCATCATGCCTGCACCGGTGCAGTGGGCTCCTGCCTGGTCCCTGCCTCTGCCCTGGCCCCGCTCCCGTCACTTTCCAGGCAGAGCCAGGTGACCCTGTGAGACACAGAGTGGGGGGCCACCCCTGATCTGCTCCATGCCCCGCGGCTCATGCCTCACTTGGGCACAGTCCAAGTGACCGTGGCCCCGGGCCCTGCATGTCCCCCCATGCCCCCAGCCCATCCCCCACCAGTCACGCCCTTCCAGCCCTCCATCCTTCCTGGACCAGGAGCCCTCAGCCTGCTCCTGCCTCAAGGTCCTTGCCCTTCCCTCCAGCTGGAGCCTCTTCCCATGTCTGCCTGGCTCCCTCCCTCTCTCCCTTCCTTCAGGTCTTTGCCCCATTGTCACCTGCTCTGACAGGCCTTAAAGCCCAGGGCAGTCTGACTCTGCCCACCTCTGCAGCCTCAAGACTTGCCATGTCCCCCCCATTCCTTGAGTCCAGTCACACAGGCCTCTCTTCTGACACTGGAACCTCTGAGCCTTTGCACATGTTGTTCCCTCTGCCTGGAGCATCCTCCAGGGCATCTCACCTGGCTGACTCTTACTTGTCTGTCAGGTCTCAGCATAGAACTGCCACTTCCTCCAGGAAGCCCACCTGACCTCCCCCTGATAGGGTAGGTCCCCTGTGGCCTTCATCATGTTATAGCGGAATTTTTTTTTTTTTTTTTTTTTTGCGGTATGTGGGCCTCTCACTGTTGTGGCCTCTCCCGTTGTGGAACACAGGCTCCGGACGTGCAGGCCCAGCGGCCATGGCTCACGGACCCAGCCGCTCCACAGCATGTGGGATCTTGCCGGACCGGGGCACGAACCTGTGTCCCCTGCATCGGCAGGCGGACTCTCAACCACTGCGCCACCAGGGAAGCCCCTATAGCGGATATTTTATGTAGTGATTGCTTTAATTTCAATTTCAATTGGAAACCCTGGAGGGCACAGACTGTGTCTGCCCTATTCACCCCACACCCCAGCACTTAGCTCTGTACTTGGCACTGAGAGGCAACAGACCCCTGTGGGGAGGAGACAATGACAGGACAGGGGATGTGGGCCAGTGTGGAACAAACCCCACGGGTACTGGTAGGCTGGCAGTCATGAGTAATCAGGTCACGTACCCTCCTACTGGGGCACATGTCACAGGCGACCGTGAGGCTGGTGCATTAGGAAGTGAACAGAACTCATCCTTAGTTAAAATACAATTTGGTTAAATGACTTGCTCACATCATTTTCCTATGATCACCCTCTGGCCTCGTGGCTGCCTTTCTTCTCCCTGTCTTTCCTCCCCCTCACGATGCTTTATCACTTTTCTTATTCTTCTCTTTGCTTGACTACAAGACGACAGAACAAGAAAGGAAGGAGCAAAGCTGACTGTGTAGGCCCTTTTGCAGGAACCAAAGAAACCATTTTGCAGGAAATGATTAGAAATTAGAATAGCATTTACATCAATGGAGATGGACAGAAAAATGGTCTGGGGGGTCAGGGCTGGGGTGGACATCCCTCTTTGGTAATGGGCAGTGGAAGTGGCACTGGATGGGGGTCCCAACTGGACTCTGGACTTTAGCAGGTCCTGTGGGCTCCACCCAGAACCTCTGTATGTGCAGACAGGTGTGCAGATATACATAGCACACACCCAGACACACATATAGACACGCATCGACACAGACATACAAACATCCCCCTTGCACACATATACACAGGTACACACCCCACCCGATCCAGTCCATTCCTCTTAGATTCCTCTCAAGTCATCTGTTTAGTGTGTGCCCACTGCCATGACCTTGTGTGACTTCCATCAAGCTCTCACCTGGACCCTTACAATACCTTCCTTGTCTTCCTATTATCCTGCCACAATCATTCATTCATTCATTACATGTTCGTGGAGCCCTTCCTATGTGCCAGGAGCTGTCAGGGCCCTTGGGAGATGGGAGTGTTTCATGGAGGTCACATTCCACCACAGCCTGCTGCCCTCAAGCCCCTGGTCCTCCCACAGCCCACAGCCGACGCTCAGGCTCATCTCCCACCACTTCCCTCCCCGCCATCCGGGCTCCTGCCACTCTGTGTGCTCTCATTCCTCAGGGCCTTTGCACATGCTGTTCCTGCTGCTTGGAACACTGTTCCAGTTCCATGTCAAATTGCCCAGCCTGCTCCAGTGTCCCTGTTTCAGGAGAGCGTCTCTGACTACCCCTTGTCCCAGGCTGGTCACTTCCTCTTCTCTGTGCTTTTCCATTGTCCAGCTCTCACACCATCTGAGTCCCTGGGCCTCTGTTCTCAATGTCTGAACACATAGCTGCCTCTTCCCTCAAACTGTACACTCCTGGAGGGCAGGGCTGGATCTTGTTCATCTTCAGGGCATAGATCAGGAAGAAGGTGGCTGCCAAGGGTGTCCCTTCCCTGTTGCTTGGCTTCTGCTCTACTCTTCCCCTCCCCCCAGGCTTTCACCCTGGAAGTCCTCCCCCGGCCCCTGTGCTCAGCTCACTCTGACCCCCACGCCCCCTTAAGCTCAGCATTCTGAAGGCAGCCAAGGTGTTGCTCAGCGGGGGTCCCTGCATCTGGGTCTTTTGGACCCAGAAAGAGGAATTCAGCGGTGGAATTCCAGGCAGGGTAAGAAGTCAGAGCAACATTTTTGGTATGGGATGAAGTTCTTTCCAGTTTCTTTTAGATCACCATGTGGGGAGTCTGCTGCTTTGCCTTCCTTGGAGCTTGCTGGGGGAAAAGATAATCCCAATGTGGGTGACTCTCTGGCTCAAAACTCCAGTGGCTTCCAGGTGCATTTGCTGGGGTTCCAGGGGTAAAGCCCATGAAAGACCATGGGGGCCCCAGGAGTTTCTACCCCTCACACTAGTTCACACTCAGCCTCCAGCAATTGAAGTTGCGTTAAAGTGTTCCTGTCAGATTATGGTGACAAAGAGTCTCTCCTTGACCAGCTCTACTCAGGCTCCTCTGAACTCTCTTCTCAACTGGGCCCTCAATGGAGAGCTCCGTTTTTACCCCTGCATTGTCCAATTTAACAAGACTCCTGCCAAGTCAGTTTAACCAGAATCCTCCACCCTCGACATCTGATCACCCTGCTTATCTGCGCGGGTTTCTCACCTTCCACTAGCCCCCATGTGATGTCTGATCACCCAGGTTGCCTTCATCAAGAATCCTGTTAGATCAGTTTAGCCGGAATCCCCTCTAAGCCCCTGATGTTTCCTCTTAGGAATTTTCCATCCTATGACCCTCACCCTGCTCCTTGCCTATAAATTCCCACATTTTCTTGTTGGATTTGGGGTTGAGCCCAATCTCTCTCCCCCCTACTACAAAACCCCACTGTTGCAGCACCCTCACCTCTGGAATAAAGTCTGCTTTACTATTTTATAACAAGTGTCATGAATCATTTTTTTTCTTTAACAATGGCTCCAGTGGATCTTGGTGACTCTCTGTATGCCCCCATATCTCCTGATTTTGGAGTGGCAGTTTGCCCTGCAATCTCAATTCTCTGATGAATCCAAGAAAAGTCACTGGTTTTCAGTTTTCCAGTTTTTCTTCTTATAAGGACAGGAGAAGCAACTTTCAGACTGAAACTGGAAGTCTATCCAGTTGCACTTAGAATAAAATTCAACCTCTGAGCCCCTACCTGATCCAACCCCTGCCAACTTCGATGATCACTCTTGGGGTTTGAGGGGCCAAGAAATGGCATTTCTGTTCCCCACTCGAGTTTGGAAGAAATTGAGATAAAGACACAGGAGCCAGGCTGATTTAAAAAAAAAAAAAAACCACCCTTAAATACTGGTAAAATTGGTTGGAGAACACAGCCCAGGGGAGCAGTGACAATGAGGTGCTACACTCCACTGAATTGAATATATTCACCCAAACAGCAGACTTCCCCACCAGGGGCCTGCCCACTAGGCTGATCACGTGGCTGAAGGTGGGTGTGGAGGCCCTGTCTGATTGAAGAGTGAGAGAAGGCCACGGTGAGTTCACAGGAAACCATGGGAAAGACTGTTACTATTATTCTCCAAATGAGGTACAAGATAATGCTAAGGATGTGGGCTCTGGCATCTGAAAACCTGAGTTCACATCCACCCTCTGACATTCACTAGTTCTTGGATCTTAAACTCATTAATAAACCTTTCTAGGGACTCATGAATAAACATCTATAAAATAGGGATAATGATACATATCCTGTGGGCTTGTTCAGAAGATTAACTTAGTTAATACAAAGCGCTTAGAGTAGTAACTGGCCCATAACAAGTAGCCCTCAAATCTTACTGAGGCTAACTTGAGTCGACTCCACTGTCTTCTTATCTTTTTCTGGATGTAAGAAGCCTGCTTTACCTCAGGGCCTTTTCACTTGCTGTTCTTTCTTTCAGAAATGTTCTGTTCCACATCTTAGCATGGCTTCTCCTTCTCATCATTCATGTCTCGGCCCAAATGCCACCTCCTCCAAGAAGCCCACCCTGGCCACCAAGACAAAGGTTCCTGAGTTGCCCCGCTTTATTTTCTTCAAGCACGTACCACCCTCTGAAATTGTCTTGTTTATTTACTGATTTCCTTCCTCATTATTTGTTTTCCTTTCCTCCGTCTCATTTCGCTTGGAGGTTAACACTGCACTTTGCACAGGGCCTGGAACATAGTAGGTGCTTAACTTATTCTGGTTGAATGAATGAATGAATAAATGGATTTAACACTGAAACCAGAACTACTCTCTGAGCTTCATTTTTGGAGGTTTTCTGTTCCGGGGCCAGGGGCCCTTGCTAACTCCTGGGATCCCAATGCCATTTCATCCCAATGGAGCCAGTGGACGTTTGAGCTTTCAGGGAAGAACTCCTTCCTGTTAACAGAAGGATGAGCCGCGGCCCAGTGCTGCTGGCAGAAAACTCAGCATGCACTTGCTTAAACTATCAAACTAGCGGTGGGTTGGGTCTCAGGTAAGGACTGATCCAGCATCTCAGTTGTGTGGCCAAGGACCCAGTGCTTTCCAATCCTCTTCTCTGCCTTCCAGGGCCTCAACTTCATCTTCAGTCTGGCTTCTCAGGTGGTTGCAGCATCAGCGTGGGTCACATATTTCCTGTTTGCCACGTACTGGAAGACATGCCTCTTCCAGACAGAACATAAAAGTCCTGGGCTTCTCTCTGGCTGGCTCATGTTAAGTAACATACCATCAAACTAGTCCTACGCTGATTACCCCTGGTCTGGACTATGGCTTGGTTGAATCAGGGACCAGTCCTGGAGGTAGAGGTGAGGTCAAGGCTACCACCCAAGGGGGGAGGCCCAGAGTGGAGGCCAGAGGGACAGTCTTGGTGGCCCTCTTCCCAGGGAGCAGAAGCCACCTGGCCAAGGTGAGAGGCAGAGGCAGCTCTAGAACCTGGGTCTTGGGGGAGGGTGAGCCTGGGAGGCTGTGTGAGGGAGCAGTGTGTGGGGGCCGTGTGGGTCACACCCCCCAGGATGCCCCTGCCTCAATCAGTGCTCCTTCTTTGGAGGGAGATGGCGACAGTGGAGTTGACTGGACAGGAGCCCGTGAGACACGCAAAGCCAAGCTGGTGCCGCCACCCTATCTTCTCAGGAGCTGAGAATGGGTTCTGCTCTCAGGCCAGAGGATCCCGTACCCTGAGCTCCTGCCCCTGCCCTCCCATTGACAGCCCATGTGATGAACACAGACACCACCCTCTCTGGCTTCTCACTGGACAAGAAGTGTCCAGGTCCCCCGTAGCTCTGTGCTTTGCCCTGAAATGTACCTGCTAGGCTTATTTTTTATTGGGGTGTCAGGGTTGGGGGGTGATGCAGAGATCATGCACAGGGAAACTGAGGCCTGAGCAGCTCCCCACTCTCTCTTCATGGAGCTAGGCACCAAATCCTCATTCTCAAGCCCAGTTTTCTGCTTCACACAGTGGCTCCCTCCCATTCACTCCATGAGTTAAAACTGGAGGCTCACCCCCATGTCTCCCCAGTCCTCCTCCTGGCTTCCCTCACCCTCAGGCACGGTGGCCGGCCAACCTCTCCAGCCTTATCCGCCCTGCCTCACCTCCTTTCCTCCACCCCACCTCAGGCTTCAGTTAGTCTAGAAAGTCAGTGGTCATAACCCATGGACATCACCTAGAATGTTCCAGGTGCTGAACTGAGTACTTTATGAGCGATGTTGCATTTATCCACACATGTATGTGATGTTTTCTATGTGCCATGTGCTGTGCCACAGACTTTGGAGAGAATCAAAAACACAAACTTGGGCTTCCCTGGTGGTGTGGTGGTTGGGAGTCGGCCTGCCGATGCGGGGGACGCGGGTTCATGCCCCGGTCTGGGAGGATCCCACATGCCGCAGAGCGGCTGGGCCCATGGGCCATGGCCGCTGAGCCTGTGTGTCTGGAGCCTGTGCTCCGCGACGGGAGAGGCCGCAGCAGTGAGAGGCCTGCGTACCGCAAAAAAAAAAAAACCCAAAAAACACAAACTCACTCTCGTCCTCCTGGAGCTTCCGGTTTCCCTGGAGAAAACAGACATTGGCCAAAGAACAAAGGAAAAAATCACAAAAGTTTCCAGCTTCTGGTCCAGGCCTTCAGAAAGGATTCTAGGTTGAGCTGTCATGTGAACTATAATCCCATTAAAAATATCATTCATCTTTCCTCCCTCCTTCCTCCATCCGTTAGGTACTCACTGTTCCTTCCCAGGTCAAGGGCACGTGCCAGAAAGCAAAGGAGGGTTAGTTGAGACCTCCTTCTCATCTTGTTCTGTCCCCACAGCCGTGCGGCGAGGTGGACATTGCTTTCCCCATTTTGCAGGCAAGGAAGCCAGGGCTCCTGGCTCGGGGCAGAGGTTGTACCGCACCTGCTCTGGGTCTCTTGGCCACCCAAGGAGGGCCTGCCAGACAGCGACATCTTTTCTCTACCTCCATCAGAAGGGGTTCCCACTCTGCTCAGGGCACTGTATTGTTATGACAATAATAACCATCGTAGCAGCAGAAACAGCACAGTTACCCTTCCTTGCAGAGTCTACCATGTGACTGTCAATGTGCAAAGTACAAGAAATGGGCAAGACAGGTACTGGCCCCAATTCACAGGCAAAGTAACAGCTCTGTGGGAATGAGGGACCAGCCCAAGGGCACCTGTGAATCAAGGCTTGAACCCAGATCTGCCGGGTCCTTGACCTAGGAGGTGTGCCACTGATTCAAACAGAGGAGGGATGGCCGTTCCGGCACTGTGGGAACAGAAGCTAGGAAACAGGGGAAGAAAGAAACAGACCATAACGGGAGATCGTGAGCCCCTGAGAGCAGGCGGGCAGGGCAGCTGCCTGGGGTCCCACTGGCGGAGGTTTCAGCTCCCAGTTCCAGTCCTGCATCGGGTCCAGGTGCCCCTCAGTTCCCAGAGACATCCCTAGAGCCTGGAACACCCCCTTCCCTGCCATTTTTCTTTGCTTAAATTCCACTGAGTGCTTTTCTGTTATTTGCAAAGAACCCCAACTCAGACAGCAAGGAAACCTTCTTATCAAAAAAAAAACTTGTTTAGAAGAAAAAGAAAGCAACAATTCCAACAATGAGTGTCTCTTTCTCAGAGAGGCCTCATCAAATAAGATGAACAAGGTTTTTGCAAACCTATATGGAAATTAAACCCACAAACTGGGCACACACTTGTTTGACAAGTGATAATTAACTGCTGACAATATAATTTCAGTTTGGATGCAAATGTGTTTTTCATTAGAAAGTAATCAAAGAGGTACTTGTATATGGGAGTCCAGCCTCCAACAGTGGGAGCTCAGCTCTTCTGCTGAAAGGTTTTTGGGGCTGGCATTGAGAGCCCACTGTCCCTGGCCAGGTGGCCATGGACCCCCAAAGCGACACGGATTACAGGTCTCCAGGACAGCTTCCAGAAGGCACCTCAGTCAGCCCCTGTCACTAAGGAGCCAGCATCCTTTGGGCATTCAGTGACCCTTTGGGCATCTCTGATCCCAAATGTGCTTGTAGCTGCGTGGCAGGGGTTGAGTGCTGATCCCTTCCTTTCCTCTAGTCAGCTCAATTCCACTGTGCCTCAGTTTTCTCATCTGTAAAATGGGGATAATAATGATATTTACCTCATGAGTTTATTGTGAGGCTTAAATAAGTTAATACATGGAACTGTGCCTGGTATGCAGAAATCTCTTAATAGTTGCTAGTAGCTATGATATGTATTCATTAATTCAGATAATAAATAATATCACTGTGCACCTTCACCTTCCTCCCTCCCTCCTTAAGATCACCTGGTTCTACCTCTGCAATCACTCTAGACTCTGTCCAGTCTTTCTACATCCATCTGAAGGGAAGAATCCAGCAGGTCCCTACACTCTCATGAGCATGAGTAACACCAGGTGCAGAGCCAGGGTTTGCTTCCTGGACTCGAGGTATGACTCCTCTGAGCAGAGATCTCTCAGTTCCCTGGTAGCTGTTGTCACAACTCACTGCTCCTGCAACATTTTATACCCTTTAACATCTCCAACCTTTGCACATGTTGTGTTCTTTGCTTGGGAAGCCTCTCCCTCTACTTCCCACCTAGTGGAATTTTATCTTTGAAGGCCCAATTCAAATATCATCTTCTAGATCACACCTTAAGCCCGGATCTATTTGATCTGACTCTGAACACAGAGTAGGGACTCTTTATGCACTTATTAGGCCCCTACTATGTGCTTGGCTTGGTACATCTGTATGCTTGTCTTTCCAGTTAATCTTAACAGCAGCACTGTAAGGTGATTTGTTTTACTCCCATTTTACAGATGAAGAAACTGAGGCTCAGAGATTAGAAATGACTTGCTCAAAGTTACATATCTAATAAATGCCAGAGCCTGGGCTATTGACACAGTCCCGAGCTGCATCCTTTCCGCTTCAGCTCATATGAATCCACTTAGTTCCTTTCCTAAAGGCAGCAGGATGTGGTGCTTCTTAAATTCACACTCATATTTGTCACTGATCCCGGCCTCAGACACAAAAGTACATACTTCTACCCACACAAGCCCAGGCACACACAGACAAAGGAACAAAATCCCAAACACATCTAAGTGGAAGTTTGCACTTTCCCAAGGAAGTTAGTAAGCATATCCACTGTATTCCAAATCTGTCCATCCCCCAACCCCATGTGCTGAGTCCTGACCTGTATATCTGTCTCCTGAACACCTGGACCTGGAGAACCCATGGGATCCTTAGACACAGTGAACACAGGTGGGCTTTGGGTAAGCAAGGCAGAGGGGATGGACCTAACACAGAGATTGGGCTCTCAGTTCTGACCCTGAAAACCTTCCCTCTACAAACCTGAGGAACAATTGATCAAATATAGCAAGAGGGCAAGGGACATCCCCAGGAGGTGGAAAGAAACTGACAATGAGGTGGTAAGTGTGTGAACTGGTACAGCTTCTGCCATGTCTCGGGTTTGGGGGTGGACAGTCACCAGCTAAAGGGTTGGATTTAGTCCTTCCAGGGACGGGAAATGATGTTTTGAGTGCAATGTAAAAGTTGCATAAAGCTGCGACCTTCAAAGTGCTGAATCTCAGAGATAGAGTCTACAAGAAGAGAATCCATTCCCTAGAAATGGGAAACATTAGGGGAGCTTGTCAGTTTCTGCTTGGACTCTGAGAAAAATGAGAAACTCCTTGGGTGACTATAGGCCTGTGCTTTGCTTGGGTTTGTGGCTTTAAGTTATATTGCAGGCATTGTTTGTAAACCCCGAAATGAAGCAATTAATGTAATCGATCCCAGGCTGATGATATTTTTGGGGTCTGTGGCAGAAGCTAAAGCAGGGTAGTTCAGGAGGAGCAACCTCCCAGTCAGGCTGCTCAGAATCCCCACAGGTAAAGCCTCACTGAAGATGAGCTAAAAAATCTCAATTTATAAACAAATGACGAAACAGTTTACCATCAGTGAGAATCAGTAGCCATGTAAGCCAGAACAATAAAAATCCAAAGAACTTCAAATAATACGGCAGTTCTCATCGAAATGATAACATAGATACATTTAAAGTGATTAAAAATATATTAAAAATACAAAAGCAAAAATAGAATAAGAACTATTAAAGAACAACAAACTGACTAGAAAAATAGAGAATCTAAAAATGAAAATGATAATTATTGCAATTAAAAAAATTCTCAAAACATGGACTGGATAATGGATTAGGTAGAACTGGGGAAGGAATCAGTTACCTGGAGGGTGGACAAGAGGAAATTACCCTGAATGCACACAGAAAGGAATGGAGAAGGAAAATATGGAGAAGAGGTTCAGAGATACAAAGGAGAGAATGAGAAAGTCCAACAAATCTTTATTACAAGTTCTAGAACATCAAAATAGAATGAGGAAAATTAATATTCAAATCAATAAGGACCATGACTTTTATAGAATATATGAAAGACTTGAATTCATAGTTTCATGAAGAAATTGAGCAGCTGCACTACAAATAAAGCCACAGGACTTCCTTCTTTAGCTCTGGCATGTAAAGAGCCTGGAAATGGTCACTTCCATTTGTACAACAAGAAGAAGTTAGGCATATGGAAAATCAACTTTTCTTGGCTCCATCAGAGAACTGAGGTTACAGAACAAACTGCTACCCCCAAATTTGGAGAGAGGTGAATCCAGAGAGTCACAGATGAGACCTGCTGGCCTGGAGCAGAAGCCAATAGAGTCATAAACAGGTAGGAACACTTGAATGATAATTCTGACAATTGCTGGAGGCTGAGTGTGAAAGTGCGAAACTCCTTGGATGCCACAGTTTTGGGGGCACACAAGGTTTCATGGGGTTTACCTCCAGGAACTCCAAGATGAAACTCCAAGAATATCCCCTCTTGGTTCTGGCAGAAAGAAAGGAAGAGTGATCTTTGTGAAATACACAGAGTATTCTCTGTAACAAAGGCTTACTGTTCAGGGGGAAAGACTTAACCAGAGCCTTTCTCCAGCAGCATGAAGGGAGGGACTTCTTCTCACTGCAGCTTCCATTAGCCTTCCTGTTTCACCTAACTGGCATTGGGGGAAGCTATACAAGAGTGTCACAGGCCAGAGACACAGGTCCACTCAAACTGAGATTTAATTGGAAGATTATAGACACCCCCTTCCCTTATCACCACACAACAGGGTTTCAGTACAATAATAATGGATTGGATTTGAAAGGGTTGCCATGCAGACTCTCTGTGAGGGAGAGGACTTAGGGAAGCCTGAAATCAAGAGGGGAGATCAGGACTTCCCTGGTGGCACAGTGGTTGAGAGTCTGCCTGCCGATGCAGGGGACGTGGCTTCGTGCCCCGGTCCGGGAAGATCCCACATGCCACGGAGCGGCTGGGCCCGTGAGCCATGGCTGCTGAGCCTGCGGGTCCAGAGCCTGTCCAGAGCCTGTGCTCCGCAACGGGAGAGGCCACAAGAGTGAGAGGCCTGCGTACCACAAAAAAAAAAAAAAAAAAAAAAAAAAGGAGGGGAGATCAGGAGATCAAGACAAGGACAATAGAGGAATTTGAAGCCTTTGACACCTACAGCTACAGCAAGCACTAAACACAACCCTTGCCAGACTAACATAAATCCTCACACTAGAGGTCTATTTACTTCAGTTTCTATTACTCAATACAACATGTCCAGCTTCCAACAAAAAAATCACAAGGCATGCCAAAAGGCAAGACAACAGTCTGAAAAGACAAAGCAAACATCAGAACCTCAGTCAGACATGCCACAGGCCTGAATTAAAAGAACTATGACCCAGCAAATTCTATTCTCATGTATGTACTATATGTTTACCAAAAGAAATGGACAAGGTTGTTCAGAGCAGCCCTATTCATCATAGCCTCAAACTGGAAACTAACCAAATGTCAATTAATGGCAGAATGGATAAATAAAATACAATATTAAACAAACTAAAACTACACATGCTGTGGATGATAATCACAATTATAATGTTGAGAGAAAATAGGGTACATAGTACATTATTATATAAAGTTCAAAAACAGGCTATTAGAAGTCAGGACAGTGGTTATGTGTGCTGGAGGTATAGTAACTGGAAGGGATTATTAGGGGGTTTCTCAGTTTGTTAGTAATATTTTATGTTTACTTTGTGAAAATTCATCAGTTGGACACTTATGATTTGAACATTTTTCTATATTCATATTATGCACCAATAAAACATTTGCATTAAAAAAAAGCAATCAGAGAAAGACCTGGTTACACCAAGGAAAGACAATTAGACTGATAACAGACTTCTCAGCAGCAACAATAAAGACCAGGAAACAGTGGAATAATATTTTCAATGCCAAGAGAAATAACTATCAAAGTAGAATTCTGAAATATCTAAAATTGTATCGAAAAAAGTACCTAAACTATCATTTAAAATTGAGGGAGATACTGGTTGATACTGGAAAACATAATACTCATCTGACCAGTTTTCTCTTAAAGCCATTTCCATGTTGATGATGGTGGTGGTGATCTTGGGTGGCCTCAGCTTGCAGCGGCTTGAAGCAGGGTGTCGGTTCTCAGCCAGTGACTGAGGTCTGGTTGCTGTGGTGAGAGCACCGAATCCTAGCCACTAGACCAGTGGTCAGTGACAAGGTCCTGGTCCTACAGCTTTGCAGAAAAAGAATTCCCACAAAGATGGAAAGTAGTGAAACAAGTAAAGTATTATTAGGGGAAAAAACAAGTAAAGTTTTATTTGGAGAAAAAAAGAGTACAGTACATGTGGATAGACACACAGGCGGGCTCAGAGAGAGTCGTGCCCTCGTGGCAGTTAGAATCACTTTTATAGGACCTTTCTTCCGGGTTTCCTTTGGCCAATCATTTTGATTTGCCTGGTTCAGAGTCCATATTTGGTGTATCTCAGGATTTTCCCATGTGTTTGCGCACATCTCACAGCCAAGATGGATTCTACCAAAGAGGCCCATGGGTAGGTTTGGCCACTTGGCATCACTCCCCTTTTGACCTCCACGGAGCCTTTCTGTGCATGTGTAGTCGGGGAGGTCTCCTGACTTCGAGATTGAAGAATATGTGTTCTCTCATATTCTATCTGGGCAAGGTCTAGCCTCCTCTCTCAATTGTCCTGTTATTCCCATCTTGGAGTATTGGTCCACAAGGAATGAACTCAAACCTTTTGCTCTGAGGGCCCATCTGTCTCCTGCCTCAGTGGGACTCAATTATGTTTTTAAAATTTCAGTCTCTCCTGGTAAATAGCAAATTTGAAGAAATAAAAAAAAATCTGAAATACAAAAAAAAATTGAGGGAGAAAGAAAGATATTTTCAGACAAAGTATGAGAGCTATCACTCACAAGGTCTTGCTGAGAGGACAGATAAATGACACACGTCAGGGAGGACACTGTTATGAGAAGGAAGATCACAGGTACAGCGCTGAACAGAGAAACCCGTGAGCTTGCGTTGATCATGTAACACAAAAGCAATAACAAATAACAGTGATGGCACTAATTTGGAGTGTAAAGGAGGGTGGAACCATAACGCTAAGATGAGAGGGGTGATTAGAATTGATGTATTCTAAGCTCTGTGTATTGTTCAGAGGGAGGGGAGAGATATTGATTTACTTTAGACAGTGTTAAGTCAAGTGTGCTTATTAAAATGTAAAGATTTACCAATAAAGAAGATAAATGGAATGAACAACTTCCAAACCAGTAGAGTGAAAAAAATGGAGTAAAAACTTTATTGATACGATGGCAGGAAATGAGCCAAAATGGAAAAAAAAAAAAAAAAAGCAGCAGAGGAAGTACTTGTAAGTTGAAAGTCCAAAGAAGAAGGCAGAATCCGGACTTTGCCATTCACGTCTTATTGGGACTCTGGGCAAAGGATTTAATGCCATCACCCTCTCTGAGCCTGTTTCCTCATCTGCACGATGGGAGGATGACGCCCCTTTGCAGCTGTTGCAGGGACACAGTGAGACTCTGCCTGTCTTGTCCTCAGTGCTGGCCACACGGGCAGGGGTGAGGGGCTGCCCTTTGCCTCTTTGCAACCAAGGACCCAGTGTAAGAAATGGATTTTATGGACATCACAATGTGAGCGTCTTCTTTTTTTCCTTTGATGATAAAGCTTTCTGCAGTCAAGCTTTATTAGAAGAATAAGAGATTATCAAACTAGCTAAACAGCCCATCAGGGAGATTTCCAAAGAGACGAAGAGGCAGGAAGCAACTCTCCCAAGACAACCTCGGCTTTATTCTTCACTTAGTCGATAACAACAGCAATCATGGTTTGAATGTTTGCAGTGTCCCAGGTGCTGCTGTTTTACCCATGTTCTTTCATGTAAATTTGCCTAGCAAACTTGTGAGAGAAGTGCAATCATCTACTTTAGAAAAGAGGAGACAGAGGTTGGAAGGTGAAGTAAAATCTGCCCAAGGACATGGCTGAGCTGAGACCATCCAGGTCTGTCTGACTCTGAAGCCCCCAGCCTCTTGTTCTTTAAATATCCAGAACCCCCCAGTCAATTATTAAAGGATTTATCCTAATCAGGAGTTAGTGCACCACATGAAGAGGACATTTAAAAATGTTCATGCTTAATGATTGATCTTTTTCATAAGAACCAACTTTATTTTTCTTCTCTTTTTAGAAATTCTTCCTCTATCTCTAAGAGTAATTTGTAATAATCAAGGGCAATTTGGAGAATGTCGCAAACTTAAGAGGAGGAGCCCTGGCTACTTGTCTGGCTGTCTGTGTCTTTGGAGGTGTCCTTGACCATCTCGTACCTAATGTGAGCAGGAATCACTTGATCTAGTTTCAGGGTCACCTACTAGGGCTGCCCCTGTGAGTCTGAACTTGCTGTGGGAGAGCAGAGGGCGTGGAGGAGTCTAGCTGGAAAGGGCCCTCTGGGCAGAGCCTGTGGAGGTGACCAGCTGCGAAGTTCACTTGGTCTCTCTGCCCAGTATGGGCAGAGATGGCTGACATGGGAGACAGGTAGGTTATGGAACTGGTGGAGGGTCCTACAGACAAGATGCCCCAAGTCAACCTGGGACCGTACTCCCTGGGGCCTACCAAGAGGCCAACTCCAGGTCCTTGACCTTCCTGAGCATGGAGAAAGGGCCCTGCTCAGTGGAGGGTTTGCCTGGCTGTGCAGAACTAATCACGCACTCTCCGCCTCAGAAACCCACCTGCTTCTCACGTGGGATAAAGACCACACTCCTCAGTGTGGGCGTCAAGGCCCTTTATGACTGACCGGGACTCCCTCTCTGCTTTGTCTTCTTCTGTCTTAACACACACACACACACACACACACACACACACACACACACACACACACACACACACACCAGCTACATCCATCTGCTGCTTATGATTTTATAAACCCCCCCATCTCTCATCCAACTCTCCACTTTCTCACTAATCCTGCCCTCTTCCCAGAATGCCCTCCTTCACCCACTGTTTGCCAGCTAAGCACCCCATCCTCATCCTCCATGACTTGGCTCTTGTTTCCACTGTGCCTCTGAACTCAGATGCCTTTCTCTGTGTCTCTAGAGCATCATGTGTTTACCCCATCAGAGCACCCACCATCTAGTGAGGTGTGTTTAAAGACTGTTTTTTGTTTTTTTTGTTTTTGCCAGACAGTGGGCTGCTTGAGGGCACAGAGTAGGCACTGAACACAACTTTGCTGAAAGATCAAGGTGAATGTGGTGACACAGTCTCACCGGTCTTCCTCTATTAGTGAGGGGATGGGAGTGTCCACACTGGCCTCAGTCCAGGCCCTGACACATAAAGGCTGCTCAGTGAGTGTTTGTTGAATGAATCAACAGATTATACAAAACTGCCCGTTCCAGACCAGACTTAGCTAGTAAGGATACAATCAGAATCACTGAGTAACCCTGTAATAATATTCTGAGTCCTCTCTAAGTTAGACTGGTCCTTTCTAGCTCTCATCTTACCTACTCCCCAGCGCCCCCCAACACACACAAGACCAATTTCATCAGGTCCAATTAGAAGAAGATGCCTGTCACCTAGAGGGGCACTGAGCAGAGAAATGAGCTCAGTCAGGAAAAAGGCTCAATTCAAGAGAAAAGTCTCATTAAGCCCACAGGTGGGTGCCTATCTATGCCAATCTTAGAGACAGAGAAGACAGTTTAGAATGAGCAAAATACTTGAGCATTCAGGCTTCTGGAAGCAGAAAGAAATTCCAGAGTGACAGACAATAGAGTGGATAGCCAGCATCCAGTGTTATGTGATGGAACTGGGGGGACATCCAAGTCCATTGTCAAGGGACCTGGCTTCTCCCTGACACCCCTTCCTACAGGCACTCATGGGAGACATGGCATCTCCCCCATCCCTGTGGGGGGTCAGACCACATGCTGACCTCTCATCAATGCTGGCCCCGGGGGGGACCGGGAGACACGTTAGCCCTCATGCACTTTGATCAGGGCAGAGCCCTGGCCCTGCATCAAAACCCATTGATACTCACTCTGTGCACAGTTACACCAGTTTCCATACTTTCAGGCCCACCAGGTACTAGAGGCAGCGCACAAGGAGTGGGGGAGTGGCCGAGACAGGCAGACACAGGCGGAGTCCAGGGAAGGAGTGAAACCTGGGAGAGCATCAGCGATGGGGCCACTGTGAGAAGCTCCGTGAGGACATGGTGAGAGGCCGCCTGCTCCTCAAATGTCATAGTTCTGAAAGGGACTGAAGTGGCTTCTCAAACCCACACTGCACAGCAAGATCCATGCATTCCTCCCCCAGTGTTCGCTGAGCACCTACTGTGTGCAGGCTCTGTGCTGGGAGCTGAGCGCGTGCTGAGGACCAGTTGGGTCCCGCCCTCAGTCAGGTGGGGAGAAATGGAGACACTGTTAACCCTGTGATGAGATTATGCTCGAGCTGTGAGGGCACAGGGGACAGTGAGGAATTTTACAAGAACAAAATTCCCCCGATTCCCCCAGAGAGGTTGGGAATTTGGGGAACCAACCTTATTTTATAGGGAAGGGGACTGAGGTCCAGATGGGCAAGTGAGTTGTTTAATGTCACATGACAGTGGATAGGACCTGGGACCTAGGATCTGAGTCCCCAGACAGTAGTCCCCTGCCTCCTTCCTGTGCCACACGGCCTCCTTGCCGAGACTCACGGAAGGATCACGGTGACAGCTTCAACACTGTTCCTCATTACCAGGCCATGGAGCAAACCTACCATGCCGACATTAATTACACCTCCTGGAGGTTAATTCGTAGTGAGGTAGTGGAAGCAGTTATTTAATAGCGATTATTAAAATCATGCCGGGGGGTTGCTACATAATGGGTAATTATTTGCAACACAATTGGGAAAATAATGAAGTCGATTCTATTGAGCTCTTCCTACCAAATCCAGAGTTAATTCTGGGGAGCATCCAGTTTCAGCTAATATTATTTCATAAAATTATATAATAATGTAGTTATCAAATCCAAGTGGAAGTCACATTAAAAGCCTTTCCTGAGAGGAGTGTGGTCAGTTTGCCAAGACCTCAGCTCGAAGGTGTCTGAATGGATTCCCATGGAGATGAGCAGAGTCCTGCTCTAACTCTACCATCTCCTTGGATCCAGCTGGAACTCTTTCACTACTTTTCCATTTATAAGTTTGCTCATTCACTGGTTAATCCTTGTACTTTCATGTCCATTCATTCACTTATTCATTCATTCCTCATCTCTTCAGCCAGTCTTAAAATCCATTGAAAAAACCGTTTCTCAGATTCATTCATGTGTGAATTTATTTCTTCCTTCCATCATTAGTTTGCTCATTTCTTCTTCCATTTGCTTGTACTTTGTCCATACATTTTTTCCCCTCAGTTGATCATTTGTGTATTCAGCCACTGATTCAATCACTTATTTATTCATTCATTCTTTAATTGGTTCATTCATTCATTTGCTTATGAATTTCTCTTTCATGCATGACTTCATTCATTCACCATGAATTTGTTCATTCATTTATTTAAAAATATCCATTTATCAAACATATACTGTTTGCTCATAAACTAGGTCTTTTGAGTGCCTCGTCTGATGTGATCCAGACTTTCTCATCCCTGCAGCATTTTAAGGTATCCCATAGAAAATTCTCCTGTTTTGTTTTCTTAAGTAAAGTCTTTGTTAAAATGCAACAGGGTGACACTGATGTCTCAAGTGTGGGTGATGGGAGAGTTGTTCCTATCTTGGAGACTGAGAATACAAGTGAGGGGCGGGTTGGAGTGGAGAGGAGATGACCTCATTTTTAGACACGTTGAGTTTGAAGGTGCTGATGGTACATCCAGGAAGAGGTGTCTGACACTTAGAAATGCAGAGATCAATGGAAAAGGCCTGGGGTTGGAGGAGAAAACCTAGGATGAGTCTCACTTCTCCAGGCTGTAGTCAGCAAAATCCCAGAATCCACTTTTCCTGCCATTTTCCACCTCTAATTGCACCTCTCTACCCTGAACAGGGTGTAAGCAAGAAACAGTGATGTCTGAGTCAACGATTGTCAATGATATGCTTGGTTTTGAAGTTGATTTGGGGTTCCTAAACTGGCCAAGTTGAACTTTACTGCCTTGCAGAGCTGCTTCAGATCTCACTTAGCACCTACTGTGTGGACGGCACTGAGTTTGGGATGATGGGATCAGGCTGAGATGGGTCATCATAGGGAGGTCTGGAAGAGACAGACGTAAAAGTTGACCCTGAGGTGGTGCACACCCCCACCTTTCCTCCCTGGCATGTGGACCAGGGTTCACCTTCTCTAAACAGGTGTGGATCCCTCTCCCAGGGCCCCTGCTCTCAGGGTTGGAGGGATATGGGCAAAATTTCTTCTTTTTTATAGCTGAGTAACATTTCATTGCATATTTATATCACATCTTCTTTATCCATTGATCTGTTGATGGACACTATGTAGCTTCCATATCTTGGTCACTGTAAATAATGCTGCTATGAACATATGAACATTGGAGTGCATATATCTTCTGGAATTAGTGTTTTCAGTTTCTTTGCATATATGCCCAGAAGTGGAATTGCTGGATCATATGGTAGTTCTATTTTTAGTTTTTTGAGGAACCTCCATACTGTTTTCCACAGTGGCTGCACCAATTTACATTCCCACCAACAGTGCAAGAGGGTTCCCTTTTCTCCACATCCTCACCAACATTTATTATTATTATGTTGCCTTTTTAACAATAGCTATTCTGACAGATGTGAGGTGATGTCTCATTGTGGTTTTGATTTGCACTTCTCTGATATTAGTGATGTCGAGCAGTTTTTCATGTGCCTGTTGGCCATATGTATGTCTTCTTTGGACAAATGTCTATTCAGATCTTCTGCCCATTTTTTAATCTGTTTTTTTTATATTGAATTTTATGAGCTGTTTATATATTTTGGTTATTACCCTCTTATCAGATATATCTTTTGCAAATATTTTCTCCCATTCATTTATTTGTCTTCTCATTTTTTCAGTGATCTCCTTCACTGTGCAGAATCTTTTAAGTTTAATTAGGTCTCATTTGTTTAGTTTTGTTTTTGTTTCCCTTACCTGAGGAGTCAGATCCAGAAAAATATTACTAAGACATATGTCAAACAGTGTGATACCTATATGTTCTTCTAAGAGTTTTATGTTTCCATTCTTATATTTGGTCTTTAATCAATTTTGAATTTATTTTTGTATATGGTGTGAGAAAATGTTCTAATTTCATTCTTTTACATAGCTGTCCAGTTTTCCCAAAACTGCTTATTGAAGATACTATCTTTTCCTCATTGTATATTTTTGCCTCCTTTGTCATAGATTAATTGACCATAGGTGCATGGGTTAATTTCTGGGTTCTCCATTTTGTTCCACTGATCTAATATATGTCTGTTTTTGTGCCAGTACCATACTGCAACTGTAGCTTTATAGTAAAGTCTGAAGTCAGAGAATGTGATACCTCCAGCTTTGTTCTTTTTTCTCAAAGTGCTTTGACTATTTGGAGTCTTTTGTGGTTCCACACATATTTTATAATTGCTCTAGCTTTGTGGAAAATGTCATGGGTACTTTTTTTTTTTTTTTTTTTTTTTTTTGTGGTACGCGGGCCTCTCACTGTTGTGGCCTCTCCCATTGCAGAGCACAGGCTCCGGACGCGTAAGCTCAGCGGCCATGGCTCATGGGCCTAGCCGCTCCACGGCATGTGGGATCTTCCCAGACCGGGGCACGAACCCGCCTCCCCTGCATCGGCAGGCAGACTCTCAACCACTTCACCACCAGGGAAGCCCTGTCATGGGTATTTTGCTAGGGATGTCATTAAATCTCTTGATTGCTTTGGTTAGTACGGACATTTAACAATACAAATTCTTCCAATCCATGAACACAGCGTATCTTTCCATTTATTTGTTATCATCTTCTCTTTCCTTCATAAATGCCATATAGTTTTCAGAGTATAGGTCTTTCACCTGGTTAAATTTATTCCTAGGTATTTTATTCTTTTTGATTCTATTGTAAATGGGATGATTTTCTTGCTTTCTCTTTCTGATAGTTCACTATTAGTGTATAGAGAAGCAACATATTTTGGTATATTAATCTTGTATCCTGCTATCTGCTGAATTTGGTTCTAATATCTTTTTTGGTAGAGACTTTATGATTTTCTCTATATAGTATCATGTCATCTGCAAATAGTGACAGTTTTACTTCTTCCCTCCCAGTTTGGATCATTTTAGTACTTTTTCTTGTCTGATTGATGTGGCTAGGATTTGCACTACTATGTTATATAGAAATGGTGAAAGTGGGCATCCTTATATTGTCCTGGTTTTAGAGGAAAAGCTTTCAGCTTTTCACTGTTGAGTATGATGTTAGCTGTGGATTTGTCATAAATGGACTTTATTATGTTGAGGTATGTTCCCTCTATACCAACTTTGATGGAAGCTTTTATCATGAATGGATGTTGAATTTTGTCAAATGCTTTTTCTGTGTCTATAGATGATCATGTGATTTTTATTCTTCCTTTTGTTAATGGCTGTATCACATTGATTTGCAAATATTGAACCATGCTTGCATCCCTGGAATAAATCCCACTTGATCATGGTGTATGATGCTTTTTATATATTCTTGAATTCAGTTTGCTATCATTTTGTTGAGGATTTTTGCATCTATATTCAACAGAGATATTGACCTATAATTTTCTTTTTTGTTGTTATTGTGTATTTGTCTGGTTTTGGTATCAGGTAATGGTAGCCTTGTAGAATGAATTTGGGGGTGTTCCTCCTCTTCAGTTTTTTGGGATAGTTTGCGAAGTATAGGTATTAACTTTTCTTTATATCTTCGGTAGAATTCCTCTGTGAAGCTCTCCAGTCCTGCACTTTTGTTTGTTGGAAGTTTTTGGATTACTGATTCAATTTCGATACTGATAATTGGTCTGTTCAGATGATTTCTCCCTGATTGAGTTTTGGAAGATTGTGTATTTCTAAGAATTTATCCATTTCTGCTAGGATGTCCAATTTGTTGGCATAAAACTGTTTGCAGTATTCTCTTACAATTAGTTGTATCTCTGCATTATTGGTTGTAATTTCTCCTCTTTAATTTCTTATTTTGTTTATTTGGGTCCTTTTTTTTTTTTTTCTCAGTGAGTCTGGATAAAGTCTTATCATTGATCTTTTCTATTGCTCTTTTGTCCTCTATTTTATTTCCACTTTCATCTTTACTATTTCCTCTTTCTGCTGACTTAGGGTTTTGTTTGTTCTTCTTTTTCTAATTCCTTTAGATGGTAGGTTAGGTCGTTTACTTGATTTTTTTTTGTTTCTTGAGATAGGCTTGCATTGCTATAAACTTCCCTCTTAGAAGTGCTTTTGCTGCATCCCATAGATTTGGGGGAAGTTGTGTTTTTACTTTCATTTGTCTCAAGATATTTTCTGATTTCCTTTTTGATTTCTTTGTTGTCCCACTGGTTTTTTAGCAGCATGTTTAATCTTCATGTGTTTGTGCTTTCCCATTTTTCTTCCTGTAATTGATTTCTAGTTTCATACTGTTATGGTCAGAAAAAGTGCTTGATGTATTTCTGTCCTCTTAAATTTGTTGAGACTTGTTTTGTGGCCTAGCACGTGATCTATCCTGGAGAAGGTTCCATGTGCACTTGAAGAGAATGGGTATTCTGCTATTTGGGGATGGCACGTCCTGTAGATATCTATTAAGTCCAATTGGTATAATGTGTCATTTAAGGCCACTGTTTCCTTATTGATTTTCTGTTTGGATGATCTGTCCATTGATGTAAGTGAGGTGTTGAAGTCCCCTACTATTATAGTGTTATTGTTGATTTCTCCCTTTATGTCTGTTAAAATTTGTTTTATGTATTTAAGTGTTCCTATATTAGGTGCCTATAGGTTTATGAATGTTATAGCCTCTTCTTGTATTGATCCCTTTATCATTATATAATCCCCTTCTTTGTCTTTTGTTATAGACTTCATTTTAAAGTCTACTTTGTCTGGGGACTTCCCTGGAGGTCCAGTGGTTAAAACTTCACCTTCCAATGCAGGGGGTGTGGGTTTGATCCCTGGTCAGGGAGCTAAGATCCCACATGCCTTAGGGACAAAAAGTCAAAACTTAGAACAGAAGCAATATTGTAACAAATTTAATAAAGACTTTAAAAATGGTCCACATCAAAAAATCTTTAAAAAAAATAAAGTCTACTTTGCCTGATATGAGTATTGCTACCCCAGCTTTCTTTTCATTCCCACTTACATGGATTATCTTTTTCCATCCCCTCACTTTCAGTCTGTATGTGTCTTTAGCTCTGAAGTAAGTCTTTTGGAATAGCATATAAATGGTACTCGTTTTTTTATCCAATCAGCCGTCCTATGTCTTTTTATTGGAGCAAATTCTGCATTGATATTTAAAGTGATTATTGATAGGTATGTACTTATTGCCATTTTGTTACTTGTTTTCTAGTTGTTTTGTAGTTATTCTCTTTTTTTTTCATCTTCTTTTAGTCTCTTCCCTTGTGGCTTGATGATTTTCTTTAGTGTTATGCTTGTGTTCCTTTTTCTCTAGTTTTTGTGTATCTGTGGTAGGTTTTTGATTTGTGGTTACCATGGAGTTCATATATATTGACCTGTAGCTATATCTATTTGTTTTAAACTGATAGTTATATGAGTTCAAACACATTCTAAAATTTCTACATTTTTTACTCCCCTTTCCCACGTTTTATGTTTTGATGTCATATTTTACATCTTCATGCCTATCCTTTAACTGTTTATTATAGATGTAGTTGATTTTACAATTTTTGTCTTTTAGCCTTCATACTAGCTTAAGTGGTTGATCCATTGCCTTTACTATATATTTGCCTTTACCAGTGAGATTTCCCACTTCCTATATTTTCTTACTGCTTTTTCTTCCTATATTTTTAAATTTTCCTTTTCACTTAAAGAAGACCATTTAACATTTCCTATAAGGTCATTTTAGTGGTGATGAACTCTTAGTTTTTGCTTGTCTGTAAAATTCTTTATCTCTCCTTCAGTTCTGAATGATAACCTTGCTGGGTAGAGAATCATAGGTTGTAGGTTTTTTCCTTTCAGCACTTTAAATATATTGTGCCACTCCCTTCTAGCCTGCAAAGTTTCTGCATTTCTTTAAATTTTGCTATTTTAATTATGATATGTCTTAGTGTGGGTCTCTTTGATTTCATTTTGTTTGGGACTCTCTGTGTTTCCTATACTTGAATATCTGTTTCCTTCTTCAGGTTAGGGAAGTTTTCAACCATAATTTCATCAAATACATTTTCTACACTTCCTCTCTTCTCCTTCTGGGGTCCCTATAATGTGAATGTTAGTATGCTTGATATTGTCCCAGAGGTCCCTTAACTATCCTCATTTAAAAGAATTTGTTTCTCCTTTTGTTGTTCTGATTGGGTGATTTACATTATTCTATCTTCTAGGTCACTTATGCTTTCTTCTGTGTCACCTAATCTGCTGTTAATTCCTACTAGTGCATTTTTCATTTCATTTATTGTATTCTTCAGCTCTGATTGGTTCTTTTTTATATTTTCTAGTTCTTTGTTAAAATTCTCACTATATTCATCTATTCTTTTCCTAAGTTCAGTTACCATTCTTATTACTATTGCTTTGAAACCTTTGTGAGGGAAATTATTTATCTCTGTTCCATTAGGGTTTTTTTCAGGGTGTTTTTCTTGCTTTTTAATTTGAAACATATTCCTCTGATTTCGAATTTTTTAAAAACTTTCTCTGTCTCTATGAAATTAGGTGAAACAATTACCTGTTCTGGTCTTGACGTATGTCCTTATGTGGGAGCAACCTTATGCAGGCTCCATGTGCCCAGTGGCTTTGGTGGAAGAGCTGGATCTGAAATGAGCACAGGTCGTGTCTTCTCTGGGGGTTTGCTGACAGCTACCACCTGTAGCTGGAGAGAGGGCTGGAATTGGAGGGGCTAGAGCCAGAGCCAGAGCCAGGTGTGAGCTGGGGTTTCTCCTATGCTCAATGGTCATCACCACTCTATGGGGGGGTGGGGTAGGGGTCTGAGGGGCTAGAGCAGGAGCCTTTAGGGAGTTGGGTTTCTCCTAGTTGTGATGGCAGTCTCTGACTTGGTTGGGCTCATGGCTGGCACCAGACGGCTTGGGGCTTTCACTTTTTCCCCAGTGCGTATGCCTTGGTTAGAGGCTAGGTTGGCACCTGAGGGGTTGGCGACACACTACTGACCTGTTTTGCTCCTACCTGTGATGGTGGTCTCTGCCCAGGAGCTAGTTTTGCTCCTTCTAAATGTGGGCAAGGAAGTGAGAGGCCAGGCCGGTGTCTGATCTGGCTCTATTCCTTCTAAGTGTGCACACTCTCGTTGGCAATGGCAGCCTCCACCTTAGTGGGGAGCAGTGCTGGAGCAAGAGGGGCTGGAGCTGGAGTCTGGTGCTGGCTGGGGGACCCACTGGGGAGGTCCTGGAAAGCTGGCCAGAGCCCCAGGCAGTTTTCAGTCTGCTGCCTCCATGCTGTGACTGGGAGTAAGCAAGACTGTGTGGACGCTCTTCAAGAGTGGAGTCTAGGCTTCTGACAGCCCTCCAGTAGGCCTCAGTGATTTCCAAACCAGCTAAAGGGGCTTGTCTTCCCAGTGTTGGACCCCCAGGTCTGGGGTGCCTAATATGTGGTTCAAACCCCTCGCTCCCCAGGAAGGATCCCTGAGCCTGTGATATCCTTCTATTCTTCTGGGTCCCCCAGCAGAGGTGCGGGTCCCAATCAGATCACTTTTCTTCTGCTCCTACCAGACTCCGTGGGGATCATTCTCCCAGCCTTGGGTGTAGAAAAGCTGTTCCGCCAGTCTCCAGGTTTTTACAGCGAGTGTTGCTCCGCATATAGTTGTATTTTTGATGTGTTTGTGAGGGGAGGTGAACTCAGGGTCCTCCTACTCCGCCTCACGTTTGTTCTTTGAATCAAACTCCCAACACAAAAGGATCATCCTTCCTGCCTCCTCCCCACTCCTTCCTCATTTACTGTCCTTCTTCTTTGGTTTATTTATAATTTTAGAAGTTGGAAAAAAGGAATCTTAGAGATGAAATGATCCCTTGTTTTGAGGTCCAGAGAGGAGGAGCAATGGGCTCTAGGTAACCCTGCCAGTCTGGGGTGGAGTCCTGATGCCCACACATGAGTCTCAGCCTAACCCCAGCTTCATTTTCTTGCTCTGTTGGGCTCCATCTCTCCACTCTCCTAGGTCACCTCTGACCTTGCCTTCAATTCTCTCCAGATATTTTCATCAAAAATAAAACTCAACAAACTGGATAGCTGGCTTTGAATGGCTGAATTGCTCTAGGAATTTTTTTTTCTTTTAAAATTATACACATACATACACACATACCCAACCAGATTTTCTATTCTAAACTGGCTGTCAGCTTCACTCCTAGAGAAATGCATGTGATCTATTGCCCATGCGAACATAACATGGCTCTTGATGTAATTACAACCAGTTAAAATCCCAAAGACAGAATATATTACAAGAGGAAAGGGTTTCATTTGGGAAAATTCAAGTCAGCACACAAGTATGTATTTTACCTCTCAAACTTGTTTTAAACCAAGAAAGAGCAAATCATTTTTAAAGGTTAACTTTCCCTTAAAAATATTCTGGGTGTGCATCTTTCAAGCACATGTTGAATGTGTGAATGTTAGTGTTTTATCACTTATATAATCTGGCCCTCTCGTCTTTTTCCATGGTTTCAAAGACCTTGGCAAGTGACTTAGACCCTCACTGTGTCATTGGCAGTTTCTCTTTGTAGCCTGAGGATATTTCTTAATCCCCTTTGAGAGACTGAAAACACAGTTACTGGGTCTCAGAGAGATGAGGGCAGGCAGCCGGAAGATTTCATTTCAGATTTCTCAGCACCTTCCATACACTGATCATCACAGCTGCCATCTCCTGAGAACCTACTCTGTACCAGGAGCTGTGCTGAATACTTAAAAAATATTCAGCATCTCTAACCCTCATGCTCTTATCCCGATTTGATCCACCACCACCCACAGCCTGGATTATTCTGCCCAATCATCTCCCTGATTCCACTCTTGCCTCCTATGGTCTCTTCTCCACTGAGCAGCAGGAGAGCCTTTAACAATGCTGGGCACCCACCTCTCTCCTCTGCTCATGCCCTGCCTGGCTCCCATCTTTCTCGGGTAAAGCCAGAGCCCTTCCTAGACCCCCACGCCCCCCGGGGCCCCTCCCGCACTCCGCTCCATCCACATGGGCCTCCTTGCTGACCCTCGGGTGTACTGGGCACACTCCCACCTCCCACCTCTGCTTGTGGTTCCCGTGGCCTGGGGTGCTCCCCGCAGGGACCCTCATGGCCCACAGGCTTACATCCTTCTGATGTGTGATCACATGAGTCCTTCCCAGAAAGGCCCTTCCTGACCACCTGCGTGAAACTGCACCCCAGCCTCCTGGCACTTCTCACCCCTCCTCCTGCCTAGTTTAATCTCCTGATCACTTACCACTGTCTGACGTATTCTCCATATTTTACTTATTTACCTGGTTATCTCTGTGCAATCTAATCTAATGCCGGCTCTATGGAGGAAAGGTTGTTAGACAGTTTTGCTTACTGCTGAATTTCTGGCTCCTAGAACATGGCCTAGTACAGAAATGTTTATTGTGTGAATGAATAAAAGGATCTCATTTAGTATGCGTGGGGTCAGGGGCTTTCAGACAATAAACAAGTAACCAATAAAAATGTAATTTCCAGGGACTTCCCTGGTGGTCCAGTGGCTAAGTCTCTGTGCTCCCAATGCTGGGGACCTGGGTTCGATCCCTGGTCAGGGAACTAGATCACACATGCATGCCACAACTAAAGATCCAGCCAAATAAATAAATATTTTAAAAAAGTGTAATTTTCAGACCATGTGGAAGACAGTGACTGCGACTACTTCAGGTTGGGGTCCAGGAAATCCTCCTGGAGGAGGTGACATTTGAGCTGAGACCTGGATGAGACAGACCAGGCAACAGGCCCTGGGACGGATGATGTGTCCAAGGCCTCTCAGGTGGTGATCCATGTCGAGCAGGTTTGGAGGCCACAGGGAAGGTGTGTGCAGGCCCCTGGGGAGCTCTCCTGAACACCCAAAGTGGACAGAGCCCTGGGTCCTGCAGTGCGCTGTGCTGACCTCACGCTGGCCTTCTGCCCACGGAGTTGTGTCATTACTCCATCTGGTTCCCTTCCCCACGGGGCTGAGAGTGTCACTCAGTGGGATCAACAGGGCCTCGTGCATCCTCTATCTCCAGGGCTAACCGCAGGGCCTGGGGTACAGGGGGGCCTCTGCGGGTGTATTCTTTTTTTTTTTTGCGGTACGCGGGCCTCTCACTGCCGTGGCCTCTCCCGTTGCAGAGCACAGGCTCCGGACGCGCAGGCTCAGTGGCCACGGCTCATGGGCCCAGCTGCTCTGCGGCATGCGGGATCTTCCCGGACCGGGGCACGAACCCGTGTCCCCTGCATCGGCAGGCGGACCCTCAACCACTGCGCCACCAGGGAAGCCCTGCAGGTGGGTTTTGAATGACTCTCAGGTGAGGGTGTTGCAGAGTGTAAACTTCACGAACTATCAAACTGTGAGAGTTCTGGAGAAAACTGAGTTCATTTTATCAAAACGGAGGTCTTTAGACACAGGGTAGGGTGTGTGCCTGAGGTCTCTCTAGTGGGCGTCCTCATCCAGACTTGAACACTGGTCTCCCACTCCTGGTCCTTCACATGCCCCTGCCCTGAGAAACGTGGGCTCAGGAAGCCTGGCCTCAGAGACAGGAATCCAGGTGACTCAGAGAGTTAGGGCTCCTGCTTCTCTCGGGAGCATGTGAGGACGCACTGGCTGCAAATGAAATAAAAATGAGGCTTTGCAGATGAAGTCCCAAGAGACCTACAAGTAGCAAAGACCCATGCCCTGGAGTTAGAGCCAACTATGGTCTCCTGGAGGTCAGAGCTGGAGGAGCCTTAGACTCTGGCCCAGGGAATTTATTAAACAGCAGGGAGCCGAGGTCAGAAAGGGTAAGTGATTGACCTGAGGCTACACGACAGTTGGGAGCAGAGCTGGGGCACAGACTGGGCTTGTAGCCTGGCCCAGTTGTCGAGGTGAGAGCCTTTCAAGGACCAAAACAGCCACACATCTTTCTGCTGCCCCTCTGAGCTCCTGACGTCCATTTTCTTCAGTCACTTTGCAGATGCTCTTTCAAAGCTACTTGGTTTTTGGGGGATTTTTAAAATTTCTGGAAATATTCTTAACAAGACATAATGTGAGGAGAGAGTGGAAGTGTCCTAACTCAGCATGGGGTGCTGGTCCCCCAGCATGATAAATCCAGAGACTGCACGGGGCAGGTGCTTAGGTCTGGATTTCGGTCACCATCACAGTGAGCATTGGGGACAGGCTGGGAAGGGCTGGAGCAGGCTTAGGTAAGTTTAAAGTAAAGGTTAGATTCCCATCAAGAATACTTTGACTCCTTGTCCTGTGCCAGTCCCTGTCCTGAGCATTCTGTGTGAATAATCCCATCTGACATAGGTCATTATCCACATTGAAGGATGTGAAAATGGAGACTGAGCAAGGTGACATCACTAGTCGATAGGAAAGCTGGTCCTCAAATCCAACTATATCTAATGCCAGACAAATAGACACTGTGTCTATTTCTTAGGCTTAGGAGTCCAGGAATGGCTTTTGGTTGAGACAGATTAAGATCAGCTCAAAGACCAAAAGTCAAGATCAGTTTCATGGATCAAATGGGGTTACATTTAGGTTCAATATTCTAAGCTGGGGTTCATGCAAGACAGTGGTAAGGGCTCAGTCAATGCAAAGACCAAGTTAAAGGTTAAGATCAAGGTGACCTCTTGTGTGGTCTAAAGGCACATATGTATATGTATAACTGATTCACTTTGTTATAAAGCAGAAACTAACACACCATTGTAAAGCAATTATACTCCAATAAAGATGTAAAAAAATGTAATTTATGCAAAAAAAAAAATAAAGGCAGGGTGAATGCTCCTCCAGGGCTCTAGAGGCATAAATGGAAATGCTTCCCCCATGAATAAAACATCCTAAAGACCGATGGTTGATCTCTAAAAGCTCTGTGACTTTTGCAGTCGACTCCATAACATAGTTGTATTTATGTTAGTAAGACTGTTGCCATTCAAATCTTTGAGTAATACTTACACCCTGGGGTGATGTCCCATGCCTGGCATTCCACCAGCTGGAAAAGCAGAGATGTGGGAATGGGTGACAGTTTGGGTGCAGTCTGGAGTTATATAGTAGAGTCATCAACTGTCCTGCTTTGCCCGGGACTGAGGGATTTCCTGGGATGCGGGACCTGCTGTGTGAAAACCGAACCGAACAAGTTTCAGATAAAGTAGGCTGAGTCAGTGATGGCGGTTAGAGTAAGGGTGAAACTACAGTTAGCAAAACAAGCCCCTTGAGAGTGGATAGAACAGAGTGGTTAAAAATGTGAGGTTTGCTGTAAGCAAGACCCAAGTGTCTTGTTCATTTTTCTTTCCAATTATCCACAAATCTCTTTGAGCCTTAGGTTCTTCATCATTATGGTGGAGCCAACAATGGTGTCCCCTTTCTGTGATTATCATGAGACTTGCATGGCAAATGGTCAGTAAATGGCAGCATCATTGCTTTGTACACTTTCAAGATTCTCAGCTCAGTGACATGACCAAAATGTTTTTGGTCAATTTCCTCACCACCCACAGAGGGAAGTGGTCATGGGTATTGGCTGGAAGCCAAGAGTCAATCCCACTTCTGGTCCCAGCTCTTCTACTAACTCATTTTCCCTCTCTGAGCCTCCGTTTCCTCAACTAGAAAATGAAGGGGGTGGATAGAGCAATTGCCAATGCCCTTCTACCTGGAATATTCTCTGAATCTGGGAGCTGGGAGGTGTTATGGATGTTTCATGAAGTTCTTTATAAACAAGCTTTACAGGAAATCTCTAATTAGTTTGATGTTGTGAACATGACTATGTTGATTAGCCATCCATCAAACTACTACTGTGTAGAAGAGAAGGAATAAAATGCTTACAAGGCAAAAACACAGTAGGTCATCAGTAGGTCTACCAGGCTATTGGGACACTTTTTCTCATACAGGGACAGAATAGGAACTGTCAACTATTACTCACCTCTTGTGTCTCCAAGCAGACATCTTAGAATGATGGATTTGGGGGTGCTGGGGTTCATGGAGGGGAAATATTTTGCTCAAAGTCACACAGCAGACCCAAGGCTTTAGCTTTCTAGTCCAATGACGTTTTCATTAAACCACATCACTTCTAAACAATTCTCCTAGGACTTGTTCACAAAATGTACTGTTGACCTGATATGGTCTCTGAGTTTCTTTTCCACCGTGTTAATCTCTGGTATCGGGTAAGAGTTTAGGGCTTTGTGGCTGCTGTCCATGGTCCTGAAGGAGACAACAGGACCTGCAACAGGACATCTAAGGCCAAGAAGGGGAGGAGGCACTTCCTTTACCCTAAGATCACTCTCTCTCCTGACCCACCCTACCAGACTACTGTATCCCACCTTCCCATAGCCTTAAGGACCTCAAATGGCAGGTGCCTTTGGAAACAGGACTGAAGCACCACAATACATTGGAGCTCCCAAATGGTGGATGAGGAGGGCTCCTGGACTGTGTTTATCTAGCTGTGTCTGCCCTCGGTTGGGGATAGTCTAGCATCGGGGACACCAAAGCCAAGGTCTCTCCCATCTGCCTCAACATCTCCATGTGAACTCTGTTTGGGGAGGGGATTTGGCTTCCCAAAGGAGTGGAGGCAACTGGCGGTGAATAGGTGTTAGATATATTAGGAAGAAGTAACATTCAGGGGTCATGGTCAGGTTTTCATCTAAGATCCTAGATGCACTCTCAGGACTGTGATGGGCAGCCTGGAAGATGGGGGACCTGGGTCAGGAAAGTCAGGGAGAACCCAATGGATCAGACTCAGAGTTTGGAATCAAACCAAGTCAGAGAACAGACCAGCAGCAGGGAAGACAGATTTGAAGACGATGAAGGTAGAATGTCAGTTGTGTTTGATGATATCAAATCCCCCTCTTTTCAATCCCATTCTCCACAGTCACTGAGCACCCACTGTGCCAGCCAGTTTATACATGTGGTTTCATTTAAACATTTTAGCAACCCAAGAAAGAAAACGTCATCACCATTTAAAATTTAGGGTATGGAACCTCAGAGGTGAAGGGACTTGCCAAGGCCTCTCAGCTGGCACGTGGAGGACTTGAGATTGGAAATCAGCTGTCTCTGCCTGTAAAGCCCACACTCATTAACCACACCCCTCCCCCACCTAGCAGAACAATACAAACAGGGCTGGTCTTATAACCAGAGTGAATTCTGGTCATTGAGAAAGCAGGGGATGGGGCACAGGGGATGTGGAGCCCTTCTGTGCTGTCAGACTTTGGCCAGGCACAGGCAAATTGTTATGACCTGGTAGCCCATTCCTGGGAGGAAGGGTAGTATGTTCTGGCTGGCATCTCGTGGCTAGCAGTAGCTCTCAGAAGCTGCAGGGAGATAGACGTGGTGTTACCACTGGTCCAGTCAGCAAAGAAAATTGACCTTTAGGTCATCCTTGGCTTTGGGCCAAGAGTCATGAGCACTGGCTCACCCGCTCTATGTATCTGAGACAGTGGGCACCTTCTCCTTCTGGAGATCATGTGATTCCTTGAATAACAGTAAGAGCCATTTGTTGAGTATCTATTTCACCCATTCAACAAATGTCTACTGAGTGTCGATTAGATGCTGGGCACAACAGTGAACCCCACACAGCCCGCAATGACAGAGATGGGCCAGCCAGACTCCCTGCTCTGTCTGCTGTGGTTGCTGTCCCTGTCCCTATGCAAGAGCTTCCCTTTCACACTCTAGCCTCCTCTTCCTGTTCACTTTCAGGCATGCTTTCCTCACCTCCTCATACACTGGTACTATTTCTTTTTATTTCCTGAGAGCTGATAGAAAGGGAAGAACACAGATGAATGGGGGACAGATCACAGAACCAATCAGGGAACATCTTCCTGTTTATTTCCATAAGAAATAACCAGGTGAACTCAAGTGAATTCAAGGCAGCCATTACTAAAGAATAAAAACAAGTTAGATTAGAAAAAAAACAAGCCAGTTAGATTCATTTTCTTTGTCTAGGATTAATCTATTCATCAGCTTAGCTCACAGGGAGAAAAACATGCTTCTTCAATAGTTTTCAAACTATTGAATAGTTTGAAACTATTTCAAAATAGATGCCTCATTAAGCCAAACATATTAACCTGAGAACAGTATTGATGTCGGATAGACTAATGAATGTCATTATAGGGAATATGCATTAGTCCTCAGAGGGACCTGACCAGCCATTAGAAACTCTCTGCAAATGTGCTCAGCTATCGTACAAGAGATATGGAATCCTCACTGGAGAGAGGGACATGTGGGGAGAGGGAGGACAAAGGAGAGAGGGGGAACAAAAGATGCTTCTGGAAACTTGGCCATCCCTGTGAATGACGGTTCCTAATTCAGGCATTTTTGGTCACTTGAGATAGGGCATATTGGTAATGGAGGATCCTTGTGTGATGTTATTCTCTGTTATTTCCAAGAGGACAGAAGCAGACCAGACAAGAGGGAGGGCTGTGGGGGTTGTGGCCTGGACACCCAATCCCAGCTTCAGCCAGATTTTATTAAGACAAGCAACATGCTTTTACAAATGTCATGGAACATACATACATATGGAATACACAAATGGAACAACATACATATGGAAGCTCCATGGACATCCAGTCAGCTATTTTTGCCCAGTAGTGAATACAAGGAAACTGAGAGGCATTAAGTGATGCACCAAAGTCACCTAGTTATAAGTGAGACAACTAGATTTTCCCCCAGGTTTATTGTGATATAATTGACATACATCACTATATAAGTTTAAGGTGTACAGCAGAATGGTTGGACTTACAGGTACTGTGAAATGATTGCCACCATAAGTTTAGTTAGCATCCACCATCTCATATAGATACAATAAAAAGAGAATGCAAAAGAAGAAAATCCTCTTTTTCTTGTGATGCGACCTTTTAGCATCTATTCTCTTAACTTTCATGTATACCGTACAGCAGCGTTAACTATAGTCATACTGTACGTTACATCCTTAGTGCTTACTTATCTTGTAACTGGAAGTTTATACCTTTTGATCACCTTTCTCCAATTCCCCTTTCCCACCCCCTTCCTCTTGGAACCATGAATCTGATATGAGCTATTTTTCTGTTTGAGTTTTTTCTTTGTTTCTTTTAGATTCCACATGTAAGTGAGATCGTACAGTATTTGTCTTTCTCTGTCTGACTTATTTCACTTAGCATAATGCCTTCAAGTTTCATCCATGTTGTTTCAAATGGTAGGGTTTCCTCATTTTTCTGGCTGAATAATATTCCATTGTATATATACGTCACATTTTCTTTATCCATTCATCCACTGATGGACACTTACATTGTTTCCATGTCTTGACTATTGTAAACAATGCTGCTATAAACATGGAGGTGCAGATATCTTTCTGAGTTAGTGTTTTTGTGTCCTTTGGATATACTTCCAGATATGGAATTGCTGGGTCATATGTAATTCTATTTTTAATAGTTTGAGGATCCTCCATACTGACAACTGAGATTTGGACCCAGGTTGGCATCATTTGGGGGTGGAGAGAACCTCTCACGTTCCCACACCGACCCATTCTCCTGGCTGGGTTGTCTTTAATAAAAGCCCCTCTGTACTTCCATCTTCTGAGAATTTGCAGAACCACACTTATAACTGGGCGGTCTCTATGTGATTACACAAGAAGCAACATTGTGACTTGGATACAGACCCAGCCCAGAGACTTACCAGCCATGAGCCTTTGGCCAAGTTTCTCTCTGAATCAGTTTCTTTTTCAACAAAACAGGGTAATTCTTGCCCCCCGACTTTTGTGGCACCTAGATGAGTTGACAAAGAAAGGCTCCTGGGGGCTTCCCTGGTGGTGCAGTGGTTGAGAGTCCACCTGCCGATGCAGGGGATGCGGGTTCGTGCACCTGTCGGGAAGATCCCACATGCCGCGGAGTGGCTGGGCCCGTGAGCCATGGCCGCTGAGCCTGCGCGTCCGGAGCCTGTGCTCCGCAATGGGAGAGGCCACAGCAGTGAGAGGCTCGTGTACCACACAAAAAAAGATCAAGAATCAGGAAATGAGGGGGCAGTTCCAAAGTGTCTGAGTGAGGATATGGGCTTTAGAGCAGGGTCGGTTCCCAGCTCTGTGAAAACCTCTCTGAGGCTCGGCCTCTGTGGGATTGCACTCACTGTGTTTATGACACCTGGCCCGTCGGGGCTGAGATCACCTGCAGGAGGGGGCAGGGAGCACTGTGGAGGGGACTCAGGCGGCCTTGGTTCAGGCGTTGGCCCCTCCACGTGTGGCCCTGGGGCCTCGGGGGGCTGTGTCCCTCCCCCTGCTGCCCCAAGGGCTCTGTGAGGGGAAAGGGACCCTGGGAGGAGTGAGGAGAATCGTGGCATCCTGGGGGACGGGGAGACCTGGAGGTCACAGGAGGTCACCCTGGAGGTCACAGGAGGTCACCCTGATCTCACAGGAGAGGAAACACACACGTTCTCCTCATCCTCGGGTTGTCTCCAGCCCCAGGGGTGACTGAGGAGCTGAGTCCTGCTGGGTTCCCACTGGCCATTCAGACCCTTAACTCCTCCATGTAACGGCCCTCGGCTCAGCCCTTTGCCTGTGGAGGCACCTGGTGCTGGGTTCCAGAAAAATGAGGAAAAAGGGAGGGTCCCCCAGGGATGTGCCCCACGTCCAAGTGCACAAGGACTGGCCCACTTGGAGGTTTGCTGAGACCACCCCAGCTCTCACCAGCCTCCACCCCCATTAGGTGAATTTCCCTGGCTTCTCTGGCCCCTCTTGGGGTTGCCAGAATCAGACTGGCCGTGCAGATGTGGAAGGGGCCCTGCTGGGCAGCTCTGGCTGGACCCAACATCCCCGCTCCTGGGGCTCAGAGACAGATGGGCCTTTGTTACACAGCTCAGAGGGCAGCTGGACAGGCAGGGCCCACAGAGGAGTGGCCTGAGCCCTGCTGGACACCCAATGAGCCAGGGGCTGCTGGGAGGCAGGAGAGGGCTGGGTAGCAAGAGTGCAGGGGACAGCGGTGACATAGAGTCAGGTAGGCCAGGTTGGCAGTGAGGAGAGAGGAAACCTTCCCCATGGAAGGGGTTGGCCAGAGGGAGGCACACAAGGGGCTCTAGGGCAGCAGGTAGGGGCTCTGAAAGGGCAGCAGTGGTGGGCAGGAAAGGTGGGTGGGCAGCAGGTGTGTGGTGAGTGCTGAGTCCCCCAACACTGCTGGAGGAGAGCAGACTGTCTCAGCTGGTGGCCAGAACCCAGGGTCCCTCTGACAGGTGCGCTCCTGGCCTGGGCTGCATGGAGAATTCCAGAGTCTGCCAGTGGCCGGACTCGAGCTGCTTATATACTTCCTCACTCGTGCATCGATGTGACAAGTGTTTACTGAGGGCCTAATGTGTGCAGGGCACCGGGACATGGTGGTGAGCAAGACAGGCTTGGCCCTGTGCTGTGGAGCTCACATGCTGCCGAGAACACAGACGGGGACAAGCCAGTGACATGTACCCATTTTTTTTTTTTTTTTGGCGGTACACGGGCCTCCCACCGCTGTGGCCTCTCCCGTTGCAGAGCACAGGCTCTGGACGCGCAGGCTCAGCAGCCATGGCTCACGGGCCCAGCCGCTCCGCGGCACGTGGGATCCTCCCGGACCGGGGAACGAACCCGTGTCCCCCGCATCGGCAGGCGGACTCCCAAACACCACGCCACCAGGGAAGCCCTGTACCCTTTTTTTGCAGCTGATGGAGGGGAAACAGGTCTGTAGAGGGAAAAGGATTTTACAGTGAGGGAGCTGGGATTCAGAGAGGTAACTTGCCTGAATGACACAGACAGTAAGTGGCGGAGCCGGTGCACACCTAGAAGCACCCCAAGCCCGTGCGTTAACCCCAGCGTTCACCCTGGGCACCTCCTAGAGGGAGTCTGCAGGGGAGCCCAGGCTCTCCCGTCCTTGCTTTCAGGCTCTTACGGGGGGAGGGGGGGTGGAGTCCACATTGGGCCCAGCTCTGCGGCCGGCCATAGAGGTGGATCGCATAGGACCATGGCCAGAGGACAGTTCCCACTGGGACAGGGCATGGGGCTGAGGCTGGCAAGACCAGGGGGACACTGAGGCCCAGGCCTGGGACACCACATCCCATGGCCAAGGCAGAGGGACTAAAGCTGGACCGTGTGGAGAACAGAGGCAGGTCAGCAGCCAGCGGCTCAAGCGACGTCAGGGGAGGAGGCCTGGAGAGATGGCCAGCACTTGGCCAGGTCCCTTCTGCTCACCTTGTGGGCCAGGTAGAGCTGAGGCCGGCTTCAGCCTGGCTGGATCTCAAGGGCTATAGGTGGCCACCCTGCCTACCCCACACATGTCCTACCTCCAGGAGCTTCCATCAGCCACCCAGTGACTCTGGAAGCTCTAGCTGTTTACCCTCAGCCTGTTTCCTCTGGATGATGCCGACACCCCTGTGTGGGTACCAGCACCTGTGACCCAGGCGTAGGTGTGATGTTTGGGTTTTTTTTGTCCCCGACAGAGGATAATGACATACTATTATGGGGTCCATTTACATCCAAGTGAGACATGAGATCATCAGTTATCAGAAGCAAGTCTTTTGTGTTTACCTCCTGGATTGAGTCCCTCCTTGAAGGTAATAAGTAGGGCAGGCACGTTAAGGAAGTACCAGATGAATGTTCTTGCGGGGAGAAGGGAGGTGTGATGTCAGGAAGGGCCTGGTGGTCAGGGCAGGATGAGCTGAGGAATAAATGAACAGGCTCCTCAGTTGCCCAGGCTGCTGCTTGCAGTGAGAAGTCCCCCACCCCACCCACCCCATCTCTGCACGTTCCTCTGTGAGGGCTGGGAGTGAGGGGAGCCGGGGAGGGAGCCCTAGCGAAGGAGTCAGGCACACAGAGATACCCACTTCCCTGCTGTGCAACTTTGGGCAAGTTTTCTCCCCTCTCTGGGCCTCAGTTTCCTCATCTGTAGATGGGATCAGCCCTTCCCTCCCAGGGTGGTTGTAGAATGAGCCCTAAAAGCTGCACAAATGGACCCTCAGGAGTGGAGGGGCAGTGAGGGCAGAGGTCAGGGGCTGGGACTGGAGTCTGTCACTCAAACCTGTGAGATTGAGCAAATTTATTACCTTTGCAGGGTCTCAGTTCCCTCAGCTGTAAAATGGGGATAGTATTAGTCCTTACCATAAAAGGTGGTTGTGAGAATTAATGGGATGATGCACACAGAGCCTGGTACATAGTAAGCCCCAGCCAGTGGTATTATTGGTATTATTATTACTGTTATAATGGCCATGAATAAAAGAATCTGAAACATTAGTGCTTTCCATCAGCCCTGACTCCCTATGTCTGTGGAGCTTGGTCCCACTGTGCTTTGCCCTCTCTGCTGTGTGTACTGCCCCCAGTACATTTTCTTCCTTGGGAATGGCTTAGGGAAGGGAGGATGTGTTGCTTGTGCCTGGTGTTTGGACTACATTTTTCCAAAGAAACATTGTTATTCATAGTTATAAGTAGTAGAAGCTATTAGAGCTTTTGTTTTCACTAACCATAGTCTATAGCAGAATTTAATGAAACAGTATGTTTTGACTTCCAAAAAACTTTTGGAACACAGCATTTCTAAATGGTTGGAGAAAAAACTAATATCCATCAGGTACCTATTGTGTGCTAGGCATTGTGCTAAATACATTGCATATGTTAATGTACTTAATTTTTGCAGCAACCCAATGATATTGGTGGTGTTAACTCTGGTTTAGAGAAGTCATGCTCAGAGAGGCTAAGTCATTTGCCAAAATTTCCAGACTATTAAATGTTGGAGCCAGAATCAGAACCCAGATGTTTCTGATACACTGTGCCTGCATATAATATCATTACCTTCTGGTATAGTGCCATGACAATACAGCTTGAAAAGAAAAGAAAGGAAAAGAAAAGAACTAGTTTCACCAGTAACTGAGACTGCTGACATATACCACCTCCTGGCAGCAGTTAACATGACCTAGGTTTAAACCAATCCATTCAGACCATTCCTCTGGCTACAGTAATTGGCTCAGGGATGGGCCTGTGACCAAACAAGAGCCATTGTTTTACAACGAGACTTTTACTGGGGCTACTCTTGCTCTTCCCACTGAACTTGAACTAGATTCTTCCCACTGAACTTGAACCTGGAAGTCCATAGTCTAGAGCTATTATTCCCATCTTAAGTGTAGCCTGAGAATGAAGACAACGTGTAGAGGAGAAATAGAAAGAATTCTGATCTTATGACATCATTGGAAGCCCCATCAAGTTATTCCCGACTCAACTCTAACCCTGCAAGCTTTACATTACACCAGACATTGAGTTCATTCTCTTTTTGCATGAGCCATAAATGAGTCCTAGCTGGTTCACAAACCCATGCAAAAAAGTGCAAGTAGAAACAGGGTTTAGGGTGAGACTATGGAGGATGCCTCAGATCCCAACTGTAGAAACCCACCAGGCATCTGGGAGCTGAAAGTCACATGGCAGAGACCCTCTCTGATGCTCCATGCCTCTGTCTGCCTTTCTCCCTGACTGGGTCTGCAGGATGACTCATCTGTATTTCCCTTTGCCCATCTTCTTCATCTCCTTTGCAGGCTGGCCTCTCTGCTCTCTCATGACCAAGCATGACCACACCTAAATAATGAGCAGACCCTTGGGCTGATGTGATTGGTTCTCCAAAGCTGTTTGACTTGATCCCCACATTTCAAACAGAGGAGAAGGGATCTGATGTTTCCAACCTGGACGAGTGTACCCTCCGGGCCTGTTAAACAGTAAGGGTTGGAGGAGAACCTTACCGGACTTGTGGGCTGACAAGGAGAGATGTGCAAGGAAAAAATAATTGGCCTTTCTACCCAGATGGGAGTTAACAGTGGCTGTTTTACAGTTGGGGAAACTGAGACTCTAAGTGGCAAAGTCACCTGCTAAGATCTCCTGGCTTGTGAGTTGTAGACTCAGGATTCATACCTTGTTCTGCTGAGCCCTGACCTCCATGGTCTTTCCCCAGTTCCCCCAACTCTCCCCGCCTCCCCCATGCGCTCTTCTGTGGCTGCTTGCCCCCATCTCCTCCTCCAGCCTGCTCACTTCTGCCAGGATGACCAGAGCAGAAGACAGGAAAGCTGACTTCCCTAAGAAGAGAGGTAACTCAGGGGCCATGGGTGAGGGGGAAAGCTCATATTTACCCCTCGTGCACCTGTGAAGTTTGCAGTGTTCCACCAGAGCAAGCAGACCCTGCCTTCGCTTCCAGAGTCAGGCCTGGGCAGTCAGCACTCAGTTATTAAACACAAATAAGAATTTAATTAAAATTTCATGACGGTTGTGTTTCACCCAAACAGTTGATGGCCTTGCATTTTCACCGGAGTCCAGCGGTCCCACCATGGAGATCTTCACCCAAATCCTTTTGACCCCCACAGATCAGTTTGGATAACAAGGTCTCTTGTGATTGTGGCGAAATCCAAAGTGAGGCCGGCTTTCTGCAGACGCAGCACCCTGGTGACTGTGGTTAAACAAGGCCCTCTTGGGAACAAGGCTGGGCTTTCACACAGCTTCTGCCGGCCACGTAGGTCCCAGCCTCTGGTTCCTGGAGATGATCTCTGACATTTACTCGGTGGAAATCAACAGGATGATTCCAGGCAAACAACAGCCAGGAAGGATTTAGGAAGAGGGACTGCAGTGCGGGTTGTACCTGGGGGTTACTGAAAACCATATCCCCGCAGACAGGGACAGTGGGAGGGTGGGGATATGTGGAGGTCCACTTGCTACTCCCGCAGGAGTCTTTTCAGGGTGTCTTAAGGACAGAAGGTGACCTTGGAGCAGTGACACAACCTCTCAGGTCCTCAGTTTCCCCAGTCAGAAGGTAGAGCTGATGAACCCTCCTTCACAGGAGGTTGTGAGGGTCACAGGGAAGGGGGTACAGGAGGCTCTCAGCATGACTCCTGGTACACAGTACGAGCTCAGATAAGTAAGCAGCCTTTACTTGGGTTGGGTGCCCAGATGACTTGCTGAGTCAGGTGGGGTTGGTGATGGGGAGCCCTGGCTTCCAGCCCTGTCCGTCCCATTGCCGATCATCTGAGGATGCTCTGGGCAGGAAGGTGGATGAACCATGAGGTGAACTGGATGTGGAAGAACAAGTGTCTGGATGACATGCTTTCTCACAAGTTAGGCAGGAAAGGGTTTTGGGGGAAGCCCCAGGCATAGGAAATGAGAAGCTGAACTTGACATTTGCAGAATCTGGTGACAAGTAAGAGATCATTGGATTGGCCAGGCCAGGTGTCTCATCAGTGGGTAGTATGCAGGTGCGCCTTGCAGACAGGAGCTGCTCCATCCATCGTATGGGCCTAGGAACGTCGAGGAGTTGATGTCCAGGACCAGCCCTCAGCCAGTGAAGGTTGGAGCTGGAGGTAAACCCTCCTGTTTCCTCACCCCTCCCCTCTGGTGGGGCAGCTCTGAGGTATGTTCTGCATCGCCCCCCAGATTGCCCTGCCCCCGGGACTGAGGCCCTGCCCCCTGCAGCAGTCACCTGCTAAATACGCACCTCTTATCAGCTTCCTTCCCTTCCCTGTCTCACTTCCCCAGTCTTCCTGATGCTTACCTGGACCACGTCCCCAGTAAACCACTCACCCTCCAATCCTTGTGGCAAGATCTGCTTCTGGGGAAACTGAGAAAGGGGGTGAGAGGGGAAGAGTGGGTCCCAGAGGAGCAAGGCTGTGACACAAGTTGTGGGGACCCTGGTACCAGGCAAGGGTCCAAGGTGGGGATTTGGTTTCTGGAGCAAGGCAGGAGCCCATCACCCTTCCCCAAGTATGGTGCTGAAGATGGAGATAAAGGTGGGAACAGCGGAAGGTGTCAAAGGCACCTCCTTCATCAGGCACGGCTCACACGTAGATGAACTCATACCATCCTCACAACAACCCTGTGCTGTGGATTCTATGATTGCCCCACTTTACAGAGGAGGAAACTGAGGCACCTGGGGGTTGAGTAGCCTGCGGAGTGGTGGAGGGGTGGCAGCCAGGCAGACTCAGGGCTTCATCTCCTTGGTTACCAGCTGCATTGAAAACTCTGAGAGCCCCTGTGGCAGAGAACCAGGTAGTTTTCAGCTCTCCCCAAACTTGTATGACAAGGAGCCCTCTGCCAAGAGCACCTCTTTGGACTCTGGAACCAGCTTCAGGACATGCTGTATAGAGCCGCAAAGCCCCAACTTGTATGGGAATTTCCTGTTTGTCCCAGGCTCTCCTTGTGGATGCAGAGTTAAGCCACATTCCCCAAGGCTGGGGAGGTGGCGGTGAGGCTAGGAAGCCAGAAGGATGCAAGGTGATGGTCCTGCGAGGGCTGTCCCTGGGACAGGGACACAGGGCTGGGGTGAGGGAGTGGGCGATAGGAGACGCATTGGAGAAAGAACGGGAGGGTGTGATGGATCCCGGGAGGTGGTCCGTGTGGTGTGGATGCAGAGTTTTCAAGGCTTCCTGGGGTGGGGTTGCTGCTTAGGACCTACTCTAGAGACAATCAAAGAATCTAAGGGGAAGGAGAAAGGCTGGGGGAGCTGGGCAGGAAACAGATCTAATCTTTGAGGAAGAAAAATTGGATTCAGAGTTGGGAGATTGGGTTCTGGGTCAGACTCTGCCTCTAAGTCACTGGGTGGCCTTGGACTTCACATCCAAGGGGCTTTAACTAGATGATCTTCAAATCCCCTCTCAGCTCAGATCTCAGCTCCACATGGCTCCACATGGCTCTGCATTATTGATGTTCTCCTGGGTTTCCCAGTTAAAATCAGCATCCTGTCAAAGGAAAGATGTGCTCCTACGTTGGGAGACCCTGGGGGAAATCCATCATAGGTCTGGCACTCTCTGAAAGGAGCTCTCTGTGCTCCTTCAAGGTCACTTGTGCACAAGGGTCCACCCCTTTCACCTGCTCAAGGACATCACTCCAGCTGTACCTCCCTTCCTCGGCCATCAAAGTTCCTTTCTGCCTGGGGTCATTCCCATCAGTTTGTAGGCATGTCATTATCTCTCCATCACAACCCTATGGCAACCTTCATGTTACTGTAACATTCCTCAAAAGAGGTTTTACACTTGTTCTCTTCCACCCGTCCTCCCCAAGGGAACCTGTACTTCCTGGGTGGTACCCGAGTGGCTGCACCTGGACCAGGTTTGGATGATCCTGGGCCTTGAGCCCGATGACATCCCTGATGAGCCTTTTCAGGGGTCTAGAGAGGCAATGAGGATGGTTGGCCTGTGTCTACTGGTTGAACAGTCACCAAAGCTCAGCCTAGATCCAGGGGGAGGGACATAGGACTCACCTCTTAATGGGAGGAATGTCAGAGAATTTGCAGACATGTTTTAAAACTGTCAGAGACCATATAGATCATTCTCATGCCAAGTTCTGTAGAATTCTGAGAGTCTTCCTGCTTCTTCTTTTTTTTTTTTTTTTTTTTTTTTTTGTGGTACGCGAGCCTCTCATTGTTGTGGCCTCTCCCATTGCGGAGCACAGGCTCCAGACACGCAGGATCAGCGGCCATGGCTCACGGGCCAGCCGCCCCGTGGGATCTTCCCGGACCAGGGCACGAACCCATGTCCCTTGCATCGGCAGGCAGACTCTCAACCACTGCGCCACCAAGGAAGCCCAAGTCTTCCTGCTTCTTAACATTTCTATCAAGGATAGAAAAATTCAGTGTCCTGAATAAGGTGAGAGATCTGAGCTACCCTGAGGCTAGAGCCCCACTTTGGAGAGTGGCCCAAACTTGCTGGTAGAGGCTCAGTTGAAGATCACTGCCCACCCACCCATCCAGTTACCCATTCCCCCCACCCCAAAATCTTGTAATGTGAGCAATTCTGGGCTTCAGACCAATCAGATAGATGGTAACTCCCCACTGCGGACTGAGGGTGGGGACAGTGGAGCATAGCTACATTTTTTGAACACTGTTTTTCCTATGGAATAGAGGGATGGAAAAGCTCTTTGGGCCAGATTTCCTGAATTTTCTGTCTCATGATTAACAAATTAACAAATTTTATCTGATCCTGAGAGGAGGAATTATTTCTAATCTGAGCAATTCCTAAATAAAACCCCTGGAGGAGTGGGGCTGAAGAAATGATCAGAGAGAAGCTTCATTTGTCTCTGTAGACTTTAATATTTAACTATTTAATATTAATATCTATACATCATTATTCTATATTTAACATTAAAATTAATATCACACACATATATACATATGCATACATATATAAATTCACAGTGTCAAAGGGAGAGGTATTTAACATACAAAGGAATTCTACACTTTGCACTTTATAAAAGGATTTGCCAAAGGCTTCCTTGAAGTGCTGTGCTCTCCAGGGAGGGACAGAGAAGGATTTTGATTTTCAAACATTTTCTTGTCGTGCTCCGATGCAACCTTAAAAGTGCGTTCGATTTCTGTTTCACGTTCTGTTTGATTCAGCCAGCATTTTCTCAAGCTCTGATTAAGTCCTGGGCACTGTGCTTGGCACTGTGCAGGAGCAAAGATGAATAAGATCTGTGTTCAAAGGGAGACAGACTCTGTAAACCCGCTCGCAGAGGCAGCTCAGGGACCAGCAGCTGAGCTTGTAGAGGTGCCTCTGGTGTCCCAGGCTGGTGGGGAGGCCAGGAAGGTCTGTGATTGGGTGAGGGGAGAAACAATACCTCCTCTGTTCTCTTCCTCCATCACTGGGCTTGTTCCACAAAAGTGCCATTTTTGATAAAACAGGGCGATTATGTGGACGTGATGGCTTTTGAAGCTACCGTAAAAGAGAGAGCCTGTGATAGCAAGTCCAGGGTCATCCACCAGTTTTGTGAACCTGCTTACGCCTCTGATGCTGGGGGCTCGTGAATCCCTAGGGCAGGTTGCAGTTATTTCTTTCCTTTAATCTATTTTTTTTCCTTTTGGAGAGTGGGTTTGGGTCAATGAGCCTTGAGTGCAGCTGAGACAGGAGGAGGTGAGGATGTTGGGAACAGCCTGAAATGGAGTGGGACATAACTTTTTCTTGATCTTAGGGGAAAACAGTCTTTTGTCCTTGAGTATAATGTTAATTGTAAGTTTTTTGTAGATGCCATTTATGTTTCAGGAAGTTCCCTTCTATTCTCTAGTTTGCATAGAATTTGTCAAATCTTTTTTTCCCCCTGCATCTATTGAGATGATCATATGATATTTTTTCTAAGTTATCAATACAGTGTAGTACATTGATTGAGGGTAGGTTTTTAAAATTTTTTTAAAGCATTTTGGTAAAATATACTGAACATAAAATGCCAGTGTCATTGTCTCAGTTTTTGTTTGAGAGAGTCTTTATTTCTCCTTCATTTTATTTACTTAATTTTAAAATTATGGTAAAAAATGTAACATAAAATTTACTGAATTTTCAAAATTCAGTTTCAGTTTCAAAACTGAAACTCTATACATTAAACCCCATTCCTACCTCCTCCAAACTATTTTAGATTCCGCATATAACTGATATCATATGGTATTTGTCTTTCTCTGACTTACTTTGCTTAGTATGATAATCTCTAGGTCCATCCATGTTGCTGTAAATAGCAAAATTATATTCTTTTTTATGGCTCAGTAGTATTCCATTGTATATATGTACCAGGTCTTCTGTATCCATTCGTCTGTTGTTGGACACTTAAGTTGCTTCCATGTCTTGGCTATTGTAAATAGTGCCACTACGAACATTGGGATGCATGTGTCTTTTCAAATTAGAGCTCTTGTCTTTTCCAGATATATGCTCAGTAGTGGGATTGCTGGATTGTATGGTAACTCAATTTTAATTTTTTGAGAAACTTCCATACTGTTTTCCATAGTGGTTGCACCAACATACATTCCCACCAACAGTGCAGGAGGGTTCCCTTTTTTCCACACCCTCTCCAGCATTTATTATTTGTAGACTTTTTAATGATGGCCTCTCTGACCAGTGTGAGGTGATACCTCATTGTTGTTTTGATTTGCATTTCTCTAATAATTAGCAGTGTGGAGCATCTTTTCATGTGCCTGTTGGCCATTTGTATGTCTTCTTTGGAGAAATGTCTATTTTGGTCTTCTGCCCATTTTTTGATTGTTTTTATTTGTTTGTTTTTTTGTTAGTGAATTGTGTGAGCTGTTTGTATATTTTGGAAATTAAGTCCTTGTCGGTCACATTATTTGCAAATATTTTCTCCTAATCTGTAAGTTCTCTTTTATTTATGTTTTCTTTTGCTGTGCAAAAGCTTATAAGCTTTTGCTTATAACATCTTTTCATGTGCCTATTGGCCATCTGCATTTCCTCTTTGGAAAAATGTCTATTCATAATTCAGTCTTGATAGGTTGTATGTCTCTAGAAATGTATCCATTTATTTTGGATTATCAAATTTGTTGGTGTATAATTGTTCAACTTGAAGGACTCCCTTTAGCATTTCCTATAGGGAATTTCTAGTGCTGATACACTCCCTTAACTTTTGTATATCTGGGAAAGTCTTAATTTCACCTTTATGTTTGATGGATGGTTTTCCCAAATATAGTATTCTTGTTTGGTAGCTTTTTATTCAATTCTTTGAATACATCATCTCAATCCCTCTGGCCTGCTAGGTTTCTGCAAAGAAATCTGATGATAATCTTATAAAATCTTCCATGTACATGACAATTCATTTTTCTCCTTCTGCTTTCAAGATTTTCACATTATGAAGTTTAACAGTTTAATTATAATGTGTCTCTGTTTGTGTTCCTTTGGGTTTATCCTAATTGGAGTTTGTTGAGATTCTTGCATTTCTTTCTCAAGTTTGAAATGTTTTTGACCATTATTTCTTCAAATAAACTCTCTGCCCTCTTTCTCTCTCTTCTTTTGGGACTCCCATATGTATATTGATCTGCTTAACAATGTTCCATAAATCCCTTAGGCTATCTTCACTTTTCTTCATTCTTTTTTCTTTTTGATCCTTTGACCTGAAAATGATCTGTCTTTAAGTTTGCTGATTCTTTATTCTGCTTCATCAAGTTTGCTGTTGTACCCCTTTAGTGAAATTTTCAGTTCAGTTATGATAGTCCTCAGCTCCAGAATCTATCTGTTGATAGTCTCATTTTGTTCATGTATTATTTTTCTGATTTTGTTTAGTTGTCTATTTTTGTTCTCTTTTAGCTCACTGAACATCCCTAAAATGGTTAATTCTTTTCCAGTAATTCATAGATCTCCATTTCTTCAGAGCCAGTTTCAGGAGATTTATTTTGTTCCCTCGAATGGGTCATATTTCTCTGTTTCTTTGTATACTTTGTGATCTTTTGCTGGGATTTGGACATTTGAATAAACAGCCACCTCTTAAGTCTTTATGGACTGGCTTCATACAGAGGAAGACCTTCACCCATCAACTTGACTAGGGATTGTGAATACTTCTCAAACTTTTTCTGGGGATGTATTTTTGGGCTTGTGTCTGTAATATTCTAGTTAAATAGGCTTGCCCCTGTTTCTTATTAGGAACTCATAATATCTTGTTCCCCTCTGGTGTCTATATATGGTACTGGAGTCTCCCTGGTGCTGTATGTGCAGTGGCACTCACCTTTGTTCTCAGTGACCCCCAACCTGACATCTAAACTATGCCACTATTCCTGTCAGTGCTCCAAGTCAGGCAAGACATAAACCAGTCCCCTGTGCAGCGCCTTGAAAAGCCAGAATGTTGGATGCATGTTCCATTCTTTTTTTTCCTTCTTGAGGGAGCAGATGGGAGTTGAGACTTTTTATCCTGATTGTACTGTGCTGCATTGAGCATGGGGAGGACCTAGGGCAGGCAGATGCAACAAACGTTCCTACCCGCTTTGATGAAGCTTTTAGTAGCTCTGGAATTCCAATTATGCATATGCCAGGTTGTTTGATATTGTCCTACAGATCTTGGTTGTTCTGTTCTACTTTTTTTTTTCCTCACTATTTTTTCTTTTTGAGTTTCCAGTGGGCAATTTCTACTGACTTACCTTTAAATTTACTGATTCTTTCTTTGGCAGTATTGAGTCTACTAATGATTCCTTTAAAGTCATTCTTTATCTCTGTTCTTGTGGGGGTTTTTTTTGTTTGTTTTTTTTTAAAAATTATGTTGGCAAAGTATGTGTATGGAACTCTTGTGAATTTTGCTCTGCCCCAAGGTTAATTTTCTAAATATTCTGAGTCTCATGACATAGGCAGGTTGTGTATTTATGACAACAGCAGTTTATTAATTAATTAATTAATTTTTGCTGTGTTGGGTCTCTGTTTTTGTGCGTGGGCTTTCTCTAGTTGTGGCAAGCGGGGGCCACTCTTCATCACGGTGCGCGGGCCTCTCACTATCGCGGCCTCTCTTGTTGCGGAGCACAGGCTCCAGACGCGCAGGCTCAGTAGTTGTGGCCCAGTTGCTCTGCGGCATGTGGGATCTTCCCAGACCAGGGCTCGAACCTATGTCCCCTGCATTAGCAGGCAGATTCTCAACCACTGCGCCACCAGGGAAGCCCTGTTCTTGTGTTTTTTATTTCTAGCATTTCCATTCTTTCTCTTATAGTTTCTATATCTCTGCTGAAATTATCCATCTGATCTTACATATTGTCAACTTTTTCTACTAGAGCCTTTAATATATTAATAAATAATTAATAAATAATAGTAGTTATTTTGAATTTCATGTCATAAACTTCCAACATCTGTATCTTATTACTTTGTTTCTTCAGACTGTGTTTTTTTTTTCTTGATTTTTGTATGCTTCATAATTTTTGGTTGAAAGCCAGACATCTTGGTAAGACATTAGAGTCTGAGGTAAATATCCTTAATGTCTGGACATGGGCACATCTTACCTTCTGTTAGGCCTTTGGTGAGAAGACTTGAGTTAATCTAGTTAAGAGCAAGGCTGCATTTTTGCTATGTTCACCCTCAGTGCATAACTTTAAAATCTTGTAGCAACACCTTGTGTGGGGTTGTTTTGCCAGTACAAAGTCTGTTCAACCCTCAGCTTCAGGTTTTTCCTTTGCCCTGTGATTCAGAGTTGGTCTTTTTACCTGCTCTTGTTCCTCTGCTGTCCCTCTCTCAATAGTACTATGCCATTATCTGTTACTGAAAGCTTATTAGCTTGGTGGTGGGGGGCAGGGGCAGGGGGAAATTTGCCTCAGTCTTAGGCACATGCCATGTCCCTGGTCTTGGGATGTGGTCTCATTTCTTCTGCTCCATCCCTATCTGTAGCTTGTATTCCTACCCCTCCCCTCAGGAGATGTTTATGGCAGAGGGAGCAGCACATGTAAAGGCCCTGAGGTAGGAGGGAGCCTGGCCAGTAAGAGATGCCAAAAGAAGGTCAGTGTGCCTGCGGTGGAAAGGAGTCTCAGTGATGGGAGTGAAGCCCAGGCTGAGCTGCAAGTTACCCTTCATCCAGGGAAGGGGGAGAAGATTCCGAAGCTCCCTGCCTCCTGTTCTTTTTCTTAGAATGAAACAAAAGCTGCTGGAGCTGATAAGAAGGAGGCAAGGGATGCTGCTCATGAGTTATTGTCCTCTTCTCTACTTAGCCAACCATGGCAGGGCACACTGATATGGTTGGTTTTATAAGAGTCACCCCTTATCTGTAGTTTTGCTTTCCATAATTTCAGTTACCCGAGGACAACTGCAGTCCAGAAATATTAAATGGAAAATTTTAGAAGTAAACAATTCATAAGTTTTAAATTGTATGCTGTTCTGAGTAGCATGATGAAATCTTGAGCCACCCTGCTCTGGCCCACCCAGGATGTGAATCATCCCTTTGTACAGCATATCCTGTGGGTTAGTCAATTAGTAGTCATCTCAGTTACCAGATAAACTGTGGCGATATTGCAGTGCTGGTGTTCAAGTAGCCCCTATTTTACTTAATAATGGCCCCAAAGCACAAGAGTAGTGATGCTGACAATTTGGATGTGCCAAAGAGAATCCATAAATTGTTTTCTGTAAGTGAAAAGGTAAAAGTTCTTGACTTAATAATAATAAAAAAAATTGTATGCTGAGTTTGCTAAATCCATGGCAAGAATGAATTTTCTATCCATGAAATTGTGAAGAAGAAAAAAGAAATGCTTGCTAGTTTTGCTGTTGCACCTCAAACTGCAAAAATTATGGCCACAGTGCATGATAACTGCTTAGTTAAGATGGAAAAGGCATTAAACTTGTACAATAAGATATTTGAGATAAAAAGAGAGACACCACATTCACATAACTTTTATTACAGTATATTGTTATAATTGTTCTACTTTAATGTTAGTTATTGTTGTTAATCTCTTACTGTGCTTAATTTATAAATTAAACTTTATCATAGGTATGTGTGTCTAGGAAAAACATAGTATATATAGAGTTTGGTTTTATCCACAGTTTTAGGTATCCACTGGGGGTCTTGGAATGTATCTCCTGTGGTTAAGGGGGGACTACTGTATTCAATATTTTCAAAGTTTGGGTCCTTCACTTATGGCTGTTACCTCCTTTGCTCCGTTTCTTTTTTTCTCCTGGAAACAGCTTTGTTCTAAGACAGAAGGGCCTTCATGTTGACACAATTTGTCCCTTATACCTGTCTCTTCTGTACATCATCCATCCTTTTTTTTTTTTTCCCAGAAGAATGGGACAGGCCTGAACTCTGGCCTTCAAGGACACTGAGGCAAGAGATACCTGTCCCAGGGAAAGGCCCAGACCCCAGCTATTTGCAGCTCAGAGTGTAGTCAGCTCTGGAGGCTCCAGACAAGATAGCAGGGCTGTCTCATCAGACTGAGCACAGGAAAGTGGGTTCCAGGACAGTCTGCATCACAGTGGGTTCAGGATGCAGCAGGCCCTGGATGCAGGGCCCAGGTTTAGGGATGGAATCACAAGCAGAGCCACAGGCTGGGCAGGGAGGAGCTGGCCATAGAGCAGGGCAGCCGCTGAGGCACAGGCAGCTCTGGGCAGTGGTCCTTTATTTTCTTTTCTTAGTACAAAACCAAGTACACCAACATATGCTCATTTTAAAAGATTTCAAGGAATAAAGTGAGAGAGTCCTTCAGCTCATGTCTTTATTTCCATTTTACAGATGAGGAAACTGAGGCATTTATTCCCTATGAGCACAAAACTGGGCTCTCATTTGCCTGATATGACACTAGCAGCTCAGCCACTCATGGGGGAAACCAAGGTCCTGGGGGGGCTCAGGCAGTTGTAAACAATTGGCTCACTTGAATGCAATGTTTTCCTCTGGGTCACTGTTGGCAAATCATTATTCAATTGTGCCACCCGGTGTGGTACCTGCCTCCCTGCTCAGGGATGACAGAGAAAAACAGACCTGATGAAATCTAAATAGAGGGGTCCTGAGAAACCCAGTAGAGACGTGTGCAGATGGCTCCCAAGGAGTCTGTTAATCTGAGGCTGTTGAATTACCTGAGCAGCTGCCTCTGCTACTGGCATCCTCGCTCAGGACAGAGAAATTACTTCTCTTGCGGTGGTTATCTGGAACAAGCCGATCCATTTTTCTCCTTTATTACCACTGAATTTCAGGAAAGTGTCTGCCCCCCTTTTCTTAATGTTGGATTTATTTGATGACTCCACCAGGCCTGGTGGTGGGGGCCAGAGTGAACCCTGCAGTGAGGAGGACTTGGCCCCTGAGCCCGCCTGCATGAGGCTTCAATCGGCGGGTGTGATGGGTGTGTGGCTGGACATCCACCCATTCAGAACTGTCATCCCCATCAGTACAGTGGGACAATGAGTTTCCCCTCCTTCCCTTTCGCCTGCTCTGTGGATGGCTGTGCCCCAACCTGAGGCAGCTGTGAATGGGTCGAGGTGGGGAATTCTCTGGAGTGTTGTCTGGGAGGAGGCATTTCCAAAGGAGACTCCCAATTCCCAGAGGGGTGAATATTTTACATCTGCTCAGTGAGACTCCTGACTAGAGGAGGACATACTGGGCCTCAGAGCCCTTCTTAACACTGATGATAACTAACATGGGTGGTGCTCCCTCCTCCCAGGCCTGGTGCCACGAGCTTCATGCAAGTTACCTCCCTCATGTCTCATTTTGCAAATGAGGGACTGAGGCACAAAGAGGTGGAGCACTTTGCCCAAAAGCACAGAGGTGGGAAGTGGCCTCCCTGGAGTTCCAGCTCAGGCAGGGGGCTCCACACACCTTTGCTGGAGAGTGGAGAACAAATGTGTGAAAGGAACTTGCGGAGCACTGGTCCGCACAGCCCATCCTCTGTATCCACAGTGGCGGAGGCATGGCCAAGCAGCTGCAGCTCCCATTTGGTAGGTTGTTTTTCTAGATAATTCTTTCTTGGGGGGCGGTGGCAGTGCCCTATGTATTACAGGATGTTTTGTAGCATCCCTGGCCTCTGTCCCCTAGATGCCAGTAGTACCCCCTGAGTCATGACAATTGAAAATATCTCCATAAATTGCTAAATGTTCCCTGGGGGCCAAAGTACCCCCCCCCAGTTGATAACCACAGGTGCATGGGCAAAAACAGACTTTGGATCAGAGATCTGAGTTTTTGTCCCTGCTGCACCCTTTACTTGCTGTGTGACCACAAACTTATTTCTGAACTGCTCCAAGACTCTGATTTTCATCAGGAACACACAGATGAACCAACCTAACAGAACTCTTTAATGGATTAAATTGATTCTCATGAGAAAAGGCCTGGTACACAGTAGGTGCTCAATAAATATTGGTGGTTGTAAGTGGCTCAAAAAAGCACTTCACTTCCAAAAGGGCAGGCATGACCTCCAGAAAAATCTCACTCAGCAGCCTCACTCTGGGAAAGAGAAATAGAAAATATTCTCATTCCAAAGTGTAAATATCAGAGGCTTGGTAAGATTTCTGAAAATAAACATTTTGTATGGAAGGGAAGAAAAGAAGGTGGCAGAGAGGGGAGGGGGTGGAGGTGTAGGCCCAATGTTTAAGAATTGGGGTAGCACACATGAAAATCTGATTTCCTTTTCTCCTGAAAAATCAGGAGGTCTGACCACCCCGGGTATGGCCTGGACAGTCTCTGGAGCTGGGGGCTTCTGCCCCCCTGATGGACCTCACTTAGTCTCTCTGCCAGGACTCCATCCCCACCACTCCTGATGGTCCCTCAGCTCTGGGCCTGAGCACCAGCATCGTGTTCCCCCTGCTGTGTTCCTGTCACCTGGACATTTTACCCCCCAACTCTGATCTCGGGAGGATGCCAGCGGGTGACCCTGAGCTGGAGGGTCAGCCCTGAGATTCTTTTTTTTTTTTTTTTTTTTTTAGGAATAGAAAAGAGTTTTATTTGAGACAACGTGAGGACTCTAGGCCAGAAGACAGTCTCTCAGATAATGCTGAGGAACTGCTCTGGAGAAGTATGGTTTCTTCTCAGAACAAAGAACATCAAACGAGTCAGGGATACATTCCTTGAAGGTTTCAAAAAAAAAGCAGGTCAGCACATACACAGCGAGTCAGTATGGCCTTGGCACCTGGGAAGGGAATCTTATCATGGAAAGAATACCAGCTTTGGTTTTCCAGGAAAGAGGCATGGAATCTTTATTTTTAATATGGATATTCTTTACTTCTGGTCAGTGTGCCCTTTTCTTTAATAATTAAAGCAGATATACAATACATGTTTTAGGCCACAAATAGGCTATTTTGGTTAGCATAAACTTCAAGTTAACTCATGTATAAGCCAGAATGATTCCCCATACATCAATATGTGAAAATTTCTTTCATCATTTCCCCCTTTTGGTCATAAATCTTTTGATAGAAAGCACTGATAATTAAAATATTTGTCCCTTGATGTTAGGGTAGTTGTGGCCTGCCCTGCTCCATCTGTCCCTTGGTGCTATGTATTATGACTACTTCTTTCTACCTTTCTTCCTTCCTCTCTCTCTTTTTCTTTCTTCCTTTTTTTTTTTTTTAAATAGTAATAGATTTGCCTAGTTATCCTTGTTTAGGGGTAATTAATTGGAGTAGTGGACAAACACAGTGGTCTACATTTTCAGGGAAGCATTCTATAGGCTATACACATTATCAATCATATCCAGTTAACACACAAACATTGTATGCGTGCTTTTAGCAGTAGACTGAAAGCAAGCTGTGATACGTGTCATGAATAGCTTGATGGTAAGGAAAAGAATGATAACACATATTATGAAAATAATAATCATCTGTAAAACAGAGCAGAAACAGTGCTTACTCATGAAAGGTGCCAACTAAATCAGTCATTTAAAGGGTCAGTTTTTCTTACATCTTGTAACCAACTTGACTTTTGGGAAATTCTTTCTGAGTGTATCTCAACATCTCCAGAGGTATTGATATAAGTGCAACAAGTTGTATGAGCAATAGCACAGATACCTTCTTATTTGGCCAGGAGAAATTCTAAGGCAATCCTGTTATCTAATACTACTTGGGCTAAGGAACTTCAGGATGTCTGTTAAGCTGCAATGCTCTTTGCAAACTTTTTAGCTATTCGACTAAAGATGGCTGATAGATTTCTGGCATCTCTTTATTTACATACACTCTCACATTAGGAACCAAGATTCTCAAAAGATTTTCCCATGAGGTATCTTGGTATCTTGCTAACATGACTCTTTTGACTCTGTCATGAAGAGAGAAAGGAGGTTCCTCTCCTTCCTGATGTATAGACAGTAGGGCAACAGAATGTTCTAATAAACATAAACCTTCTATTTGTCAGCTATTAAGACGTTTATGAGCCCATCCTTGGGAAGGTACCAGTACCTTCCTACTGGAATTGGTGGTACCAATTCCAGTACCACCTATGAAGACAAAACCTGGGGAGCAAAGGGGATCCCTCCCAGAGGGCTCTCACAGACAGCCTCACTAATTGGAAGTTTTGTCACACAGTAGTAAGCTAAGTATATGGCATTCGATATAAGGGAGCTGCTGGCATAGTTTACTCACATTTTTTCTCTTTAATACATTTTTCGATTAAGTAAGGTACAGAGTGAGGGAGTCCTGGGGTAAATCCTGTGCTTGGTCTCTAAGAATTGAGGATAGTATCAGACAAGGGATGGACATGTTAATAAGTGGAAGAAAGCCCTGAGATTTTATGACCATCTCAGCTCAATGCCACCTCCTTGGAGAGGACTTCCTTGACCACCCAAGACAAAACAGTCCCCGCCCACCCCTCTCACTCTTCATCCCATTGCTCCATCGGGAAATGCCAACAGTGGATGGGCTGCTGTCCCTGGCAGGCTTCACAGTCGCTGGTGGAGGACTGTCCTCACGCTTGGGTCACAGAGGGAATTGTTCCCAGTCAAAGGCAGGTCAGGCTGCACGGAAGGCAGGATGCTGCTTCCCCCCTCTCCACAGCGGTCTTGCAAAAACTCGGACACCGATATGCGATCACTAGAGCAACCTGTGCTCTCTTTTGGCCAAAAGACCCCCCAGTCACCTTCACTTTTGCTTTAAACACAACCCAGGATCCAGCACACAGTGGGTCCCTTATCATCACCCCATCATCATGGCAGCCGAGGAAGAGGGCTCAGGAGGCCCGGTTCTGGCTCTGTTCCGATGGTTCATCTGTCTGTCTCTTCCCTTCCCCCATCTCTCTCCACAAGGTAGAGCGGCCACAGTGCTAAGCCCTTTCTACATGTTACCTCATTTGATTCTCCCCAGAATCCTATCAGGCAGCCTCTTGGATTAGCCCTGTTTCCCAGGAAGGGTATAAGACTCCAAGACACTCAGAGACCCCTGTCAGATGACAGGGCCAGAGATGGGGGGCTGGGAATTGAACTCAGGTGGGCCGACCCTCAAGGCCTGTGATCACACACAACACAGTCCCCTGTGTGACCTGGGACAAGACATAGATTTACGGCAGCAAGAAAAAAGACATGGGCAGAAGGAAAAGGGTAGAGAGGAAGTGAGAGGAAGAGACATCTTGTCTCCAAATTGTGGGAGGGACCTTGAGAAAACACTTCTCCATTTTGGGCCTCAGTTTCCCCTCTGAAAAATGCAGGGAGGAGGGCTGGTCTGGGTGGTTGTAAGTGGTGCGCTCTAGACCTCTCCCCAATCCCAGAAAGCCACGGCCTCCCTGAGGCCAGCCAGAGGATGTCATTTGTCTCCCAGCCCATCTCCAGCAGCAGCAGAGTTTTCACAAGCTCCTTCCTCAAAGCACTGAGGGATAAGGGAGATGGGTGTCCTCTGAGCATTCTCGGGCAGCAGAGGGCCTGCTGAGCAGAGCATGGGCAGGGAGATGCCTTCAAAACTCCAAAGAACCTCAGTGCCAGTGAGCTTCTCCGAGTCCTCCCTGCATCCCGGCTGGTCCCAGGGGGCCACCTGGGGCAGGTCCTTGAAGTCCTTCCTCAGCACCCCTGCTTCCCACCGTTCCTCCAACCTGGCCCTTGAGACCTGGCTCCCAGGCCCCTTGCCTCCCTATTCCCTTCTCCAGATTCCCAGTGACAGTGGGATCCCAGTTCCCTGTGCAGCCTGGGAGCAGAAGCCCTCCCTGCTCCCGGCCTGGCACCCCTCCCTGAGGCCTACTCTTGCCCCTCCCTGGGATCTGGGTTCAGCGTGGAACACGGGGTCCAGCCCCAACTTCTGCCCCCAGAGGCCTCGAGAGACACCTGGGCGATTGGGAGCCCGTGGAGGATCACCCGGCTGTACATCAGCCAGAGACTCGGATCACAGCCTCGGTGGACAGGGGGCTCAGAGGGATGGGGTCACTGACTTCCCACATCATCCATTCACATTTCAGTGACGTCCTGATGGTGCCCAAAGGATGCTCACTAGCTGGAACCAGTGACAATGACCTTGGAGAAGCCAGGGAATCAGAGGGAAAACCCATTTGTGGACCCTCAGGTATGTGCCGGCACCACATCAGGGCTTTGCCTGAGATAATACATTTAATTGTTTCATTAGGACAGCTCTCTCCCAGCAAGCCATTGCCCTTCTCTGGGCCTCAGTTTCTCCCTCTGTGAAATGGGTTTTGGCCAGAGCCAGGTCTCTTTGGACCCTCCCACTCTAGGATTCTGAAGTATAACAGGTAGATCAATAACCTACCTGAGCCTTAGTTTCCCCCTCTGTGAAATGGGTGTGGGCCTGGAGGGCACTTCTCTAAGGTCCTTCCCATCCTGGGATTCCCCTGAGCCTCAATTTCTCCTTCTTTGAACTGGGGTGGTAACACACCCTACCTTGCCAGGGCTGGCTGTGAGGACGCAGTGAGATGTGCATGAGATGATGGGTGCAGGGCCGGCACCCTGACAGGTGGGACAGTCAGGGTGTCCGTCCACCCACCTCCACCCCAGGACATTTGCTGCCATTTCCTGAGACTCTGCTGAGACATCACTGGTCTAAGCTTTTCATCAGCATTTTACCACTTTTTCCTCACAACCCACAGAGGGGCTGAGATAAAGATCCTGGGTGATCCATTTGAAATGCAAATCCTCCTGTCCCCCAGCTGCTTAAAGGACCACAGAGGGCCCCCTGCTCCTAAAGCAAAGACCCCAACATTGAGTTTGACTTTCAAGGCCCCATGAGGCCAACTCCCGCCCCGGCCCCTCCAGCCCCACCCACACCGACCCGGGTGTGGAAACTGAGGCTCAGAGAGACGACAAGACTCCCTAGGGCCATCCGCCTGGAGACGGCAGAGCCGGATTCAAACCCAGGCCCGTCGGGGTCAGTCCCTGGGCTCCACTGGCCCCATAGGCTGCCCAGAAATGCCGCCTCCAGGGAGTTCATGCCCTGCCCACCCCACCACCACCCGGGCCTTGTCACAGCTGGAAGAGATGCTTCTTCCCCAAGTCTGTTTCACAGTCACAGGCTGTCCAGCCCAGGGCGCTCAGTGACCCGTGCTCCGCTTGCCTCCTGCCCTGCCCACCCCCACCCCCACCCCCACCCCGCAGGCTCAGAAGCTGATTTGCTTCCCTCAAATTCCCCACATCCATCCACGTAGACAGGAGCCCTGGGAGGCACCGGAGGCTCTGATTTGTGTTGGCCTCATTTGCCAAGGACACGGGAGCCTTTGAAGGGGATGACTGATTCTTAACCATGTGGTCTGGGTCCAGCCTGAGGCCTGTGTGGACACTCCTCAGGCTCCTCATTAAAGAGCTAAAAGGGTTGGTGTTTTTTTTTTTTTTTTTTTGCGGTACGCGGGCCTCTCACTGTTGTGGCTTCTCCCGTTGCGGAGCACAGGTTCCGGACGCGCAGGCCCAGCGGCCACGGCTCACAGGCCCAGCCGCACCGCGGCATGTGGGATCTTCCCGGACCAGAGCACGAACCCGTGTCCCCTGCATCGGCAGGCGGACCCTCAACCACTGCACCACCAGGGAAGCCCAAAGGGTTGGTTTTAAAGGAGCTGAGGACGACGCAGCTGGTGTGTCTTCTCTGCCCTTAGTAGGGTCTTTAGAAGCGTCTAGACGCAGTCGCACAGGGATCAGTTAAGAGGCATCTGTGGTGGTTCAGATGAGAGCAGAGCAGCTGCGGTGGAGCCAGCAGGAATGGGTGGACAGGAATGGCTGCAGGGGGACTGAGAGGACTTGGTGCCAGTGAAGGGCACAGCACCGACGCTGGTCAGAGGGCACGGGAGCTGTAGAAAAGCTGATAATAAACGCTGGTGAATTGCTCCATGGGCCACCGGCAGGAAAGACAGACGTGTCGCTGAAGGGCCACTCTGCACTCACAACGATGTGGGGAACTCTTCACAGGTCTGGGGACCACAGGTGACAGTGGTGGGGATGTGAGCAGAGATGATAGAAACACCTGCATGGTGTATGACAGGTCGGGCTTTGTCTTTGGTTCTTTTCATGGACACATGCGATAATTCTCACAACAGTGCTGTGAGGTATGTGCTGTTATCATCCTATCTTACAGATGAGACCCAGAGAGGTTTAGAAACTTGCCCAAGGTCACACAGCAAGTTAGTGGCAAAACTGGGACTTGCACTCAGGCAATAGTTCCTAAGTCCATACTCTTAACTATTATTCTAGGAGATAACTATGCAGTTACTGCTCTGAGGGAGTTGCAGAGCCATAAAATAAAATCCATGGGCAAACTGGATGAAGGGAGAGAATTTCTGACTGTAGGGACCAGAGAAGGCTTCCCTGGGGAGGCAGCATTTTAACCCAGTCTTAAAAGGTGGGGAATTTTTGAATAGGCCAAACTGTAACCTACCAGTCAGGACTGTTATTTCACACAGCACAAACTCACTCTGGTCAATTTCAGGGAAACTTTGTTTCCAAGGGGTGGGCTGGAGTGCATCTGATCGCAGGACACTCATCACAGGATGGCATCCAAGCTGGGAAGATTAGGAAAGAAAGCCTCCTGCATATTTAGGTTCTGTCTCTTAAAACAGGAATTCCATAAGCAGAGTAAGAGGTTTCTGTTACTGGGTGACAACCAACAATGGTAGACGCTCGCTCACTCCACGTTGTAATGGAGGAACTTGAGTGGAGAAATCACAAATGCAAGGGTGCATGGGGGAGGGGGTGGGGGGAAGCTCCAGATGCATTGGAGGAGACTGTTTGGCTAGAGCAGAAAAACAAAAACACAAGGTTCTGTCTTAACCAAAACATGCATCACGGCTCCCTGTTGTGTTGTTAGAAAAGCCTGAGCAGGTGGATTTAATGTGTTTGCTAAAAAATAGTCAAAAGAAGTTCTGAGAAAAGATCTGTGAGGGTCCTTGGTCTTGAAATGCCCTAAGTCACTTCATTGTGCTCAGCTCTTGTTTGACCATGGACTAAAGTGCACAGAGGCACCTGTGGAAATGCAGTGGTCTCTCCAGCCTTCTGCATGTCTGCCACTACCTGTATATTGCTTTCTGCAAAATAAATAAGCAAGTGGGAATCCACTTTGTGTGGCTCAACTCTCAAATGGCAAAAAGAATGGGAATTCTTTCCACTAAAGATTCAGAATAAGGAAGTGGATTCCTGAAGAGGTAGGAAGCAGTGGCTTAGGAAAAACAACAAAAAAGTGGGTTTTAATTTTCTGGAATGTAAAGAAAATACTTTCATTCTTGGAAACACAAGACAAAGGATACAGAGTAAGCTTAAGGTTTCTCTGAAAAGAGAATCCAAGCCAAAGGTTTTAAAAACTTCTATTAAATGTCATGTTATAGGTTATACCCCCAATTTCAAACATCAGTGAATGTATTATTTTTACCCCATTCCAGTCCTTCAAAGAGGATCAGTTCCCATTTAGACTATAAGTGCTCCGTGATTAACCATGAACTTCCTATTATTATTCTTCCATTTTCACTGTCAACTTTATATCTTTAATTTTTTAAAAAGCAATTTCCACTTTGGTTTATTCCAGCTTGAATTCTACCAACCCCACTCATCAAAAACAAAACCCAAACCAAAAATAGCTAGTTCAACTTCCAAAGATCTAACCAGTGTAGGAAAGTTGGAAAATACAAAAATCTTATCACCTAGAAAAACCAAGGCTATGGCATATTTTCTTTTTTCTCTATAAATGCAGAAAAATAAAAACAAAACAAGATGAAGATAAAACTCTACACACACAGTTCGCTGTTCGATATTTTAAAGAAACAAATTACGTTTCCAAAAAAGGATTTTAATAGCAGGAAAATGCTCATGATAAATGTTAAGCAAAAGTTCTGGGTCCAAAACCGTCTACTGAGTGCAAGACATGTATATGTACTATATAAAAACATACTAAACATCGATCGTGATTATCTCAGGGTATAAACCTCTTGTTATATCCTGCACTACCAACTTGGGACAGCAAACATGTATCACTTTTAAGGATCAGGAAAAAATTAATGCCACTTGGAGGAAAGGCAATAGGAACCTTATATTTCTAACTAATGGCGCTCTAAACAGCTTATAAATGTTTTGTTTCAAGAGCAAAGTATTAGGCTGGAGGATGAGGGTGCAAGTGCAGACGGGCAGGAGGGCGGGCGGACAGGGGAGCATGCGCGTTTGGACAGCGGGTGAGCGAGCAGAGGCGGCGCCATGGCTCTCTGGTATAAAAGGCCCTTGGGAAGCTCTGAGATTGGAGATCGCCTTTGCTGCTTCACCTGCTTCGCCTGGAGCTCAGAGTCCTTCAGCCTGCGGAGCGCTGAGCACAGAGCAGACATGGGAAGAGGGATGCTGAGCACGCTCCAGTTGGGGCTGTTGCTTCTGGCCCTGCACCTGCTCCAGCAGGTTTATTCACAGGTTTATCCACCCCAAGCCCACCCGGCTCTGCAACCACTTTCAGGGCAAGCACCACCAAGGGAGGTGTCAGCGCCTTGCAGTCTACGGTCAATGTCCTCCTGCTTTCACTTGCCCTCCTTTTTCAGCTCTACTGTTGAGAGTCTCAGGCTGAGAAATAGCTTTATTTTTCCAATTCATCTTTTCAAACCCAAATCAAACGGCTTCTGGATGTCCAGTGTGGGAAGGAAGACAACAGTTCCTCATCGAGTCTATTGATTCCACTCCATATTTTACTGACAGATAATGTTGAAAACATCAAATTTGACTGGTTTGAAGATCATCTGAAGAATGTGACTCGATATGAAATCTGCAGAATTTTGTGTACAAGACAGAAAGGAAAGCCAGTAGCCAAAATTAGTAAATGATCTGCTGTCATTAATTAGGTCTTAAGGAATATGGACTCTTAAAGCTCTACCTTGAAAATAAGAATCGATTTAAACTTGATCTAGAGAAAAAGGATGGGGGTGGGGAATGGAGAGGTTTCATTTTGATTCAGCAAATCTTTAGCGCCATTAAAATATTGGGTAACATCAAAAGCTTCTGTGATTCTCTTTATGTACATGGGAAGGGGCCTCTTTTGTTACTGTAGAGCAGTGCTAATTTAATGCCAATAAACTCTAAGGTTTTAAATTGTTAAGGTTTCGCTGTTTTCCTGGGAACACAACGCTTTCCTCTGTGGTTTTGGATTTAACATTGCATTTGAATTTGTGTGTAGAAATTGACACATGTCAGAGCAATGGTGCGTTGGAATCTGCTCTGAATCCAAGAATAATGAGTACATCTTGCTTATGCCCTTATAAAGGCTGATGGTAGGCACTTTCCCATCACACATTCCCATCTAACGAGAGGGCCAGATTCATTTAGCTACCATACTTAACCTGATTCCAAAGAATAGAAGTGCCTTGACTCCAACTAACCTTAAAATGCTGCTTTTTATGGACAGATAGATGGGACCCTGCTTCCTCTGAGCCATGTCAATGAGACTTGTTCTCCATGGAGGTAGGTGCTGGTTTATTTTCATTCCACATCAGAAATGAGACTTATTCCAAACACCGTCTTCAGTCACACGGTTTGACCTGCAGCATTAATTTTGCCGAGCAAAGGCCTGGGTGGGAGTCCAGGGGGGCACGAAATAGGCACTGGGCAGTAATTACTTTGGCCAGGTGGGCTGCCCAGGTCTCAGCTGCAGGGGCAGCCAAGCAGCCCAGAGTTCCTCGAAACACCAAAACATAATTGTGGGGTTTTCCCCCAGTTCATGAAGGTGTAACCTCAAATGCTGCTCACAAGCCTTCCGTGTCCACATCAACAGGTCTACTAGTCTCTTGACAAAACTTTGGTGGGGGTTTTGCTAAGTCCCAGGCATTTGGTAGCATTTTCCCACTTCTTATCTAATTTCTTCTCTAAGGAATGAATGGTGGAATTTCAGCCACGAGGCTCAGGCTGATGGAGAGAGCCCAGTGGAGTAGTTAAGACCATAGGCTTGACTACTACATAGACCTGGGTTCAAATTCTGGCTCCACTAAGTACCAGGAGGTGATGTCGGGGAGGTCCCTTTGTGTCTGTTAGTTCCGGTCCCACCTTATGGAAAATCACAATAGTAGAACCTGCCTGTTGGACTGTTGTGAAGATGAGATGAGATACTACATGTGAAGTGCTTGCCTCCATCCCGATGCAAATTTGTGCTCAAATAAGCTGGTGAATTGGAATCGCTCCTTAACTTCTCTCATGCATTCTCTCTGAATTCATCAGCCTCATTGAAAGAACCAAGAGGCCCCCTGCCTTATCCACCCTGGGGACCGTACCACTGCCATCTGGGGAAAGGGTTGCCTATATGGTGGAGTCTGGGCCAGGGAAGGCGGGAAGGAGCACCTATGGAGAGTCGACCACCTGCCTGACCCTATGTGAAGCATTTCCAAGCAAGCTCTTTCTCTGAGTCATCTCAGGGCCAGGGAACTTTCCCTATCCCACTCTGCAGAAAAGGAAGTAGGGGCTCAGATAGGTTTCGCAACCTCCCCCCATCAAGCTCTCGTAGCTCATTAGAGCCAGTGCCAGGACTTGAGCCCTGGTCGCTCCGACACCAAAGGGCTTGTGCTTTTCTGACACTTCTATGGGAGCTTGGAAACTGCTGGAAGGATCATCCAGGGACGGGGTCTATGTGCCAGGGTTGGGCACTTGCTCGACTGATGTCAAGGAAGGGAAGAAGTGGTTGGAGGAGAGGAAACCATCAGGAACCAGCCAGGCAGCCTGGGCTAAGCATCTGGGGCTTTCTGCATGTGTGCGTGATCTGTGCCAGCCACGAGGCCCACGGCCTGTATCTCAGCTCTGCCGCCATGGAGACTCCAACATGTTCCCTCTCTCTTCTGTGCCTGTTTCCTCCCCTGTAAGGTGGAGATAGCAATCATTTCTCCATCTTCAGGCTGTCGGACATATTAAATCAGAACCACTGGCACTGTGCCTTACACAGGGTAAATGCAGAATAGGCATTACTGATACATCACAGGCAGCAAGCTGGTGGGCGAGCATGGCTTTTCCCTGCAGTCCTCGTCCTGAGGAAGGGCCAGCTGTCCTGTGGGGACATAACTCATCACATAGAAGCCCAAACTCTTGCTTTCACATTTTATTTTTTAAGGATAAGTCTACCGGCCAGGTTCCCTTATGAATAATGACCACACTTCTCTCCCTGGGAAGTTTCAGGAAGGTAGTAACAGTGTAGGTTCTGCTGTGGTGCCATCAAAGAGAGTGATGAGCCTAGCTCTGGCTAGATGCACCCAGCTTCAAATCCTGGCCCCTAGAGCGTACAGGCAATAACAGCAGACATTTATGGAGCTGAGCATTTTCCTCATAACCATTCAAAGTAGTTCTCTTATGGTTATCCCCAGTCTACAGATGATGAAACAGAAGCATACAGGGCTTACATTATCCCCAGTCTCACCTGTAGCAAGTAGACTGAGGGTAATTTAACCCCTGCTGTTACTGTGCATTTTTGTATAATTCACTTAACCTCTCTGAACCTCAGTGCAGATAATGAAATGGAGGATAAGGACCCCCACTTCACAGGGCTGCTGTCAGGGGGTGGTGGTGAAGTCCTGTATGGGAAGCACCCCACCCAAGGCTCCATCCACTTGTAAAACAGGCGAGAAGATACCAAAGGTGCTACCTGAGAGAAGAGCCCTCCAGCTTTCCAGGGCCTGTGGAGCCGGATGTGAGGTGTTTATTTGCAAGAGAGGTGCTTGGTTATTCCAGACAAGATATGAGGGGAGGAAAAGAAACCCCAGGCCTTCCCATCCTCCCCCACCCCCACACACAACATTGATTCCAGGGGCCACTAGCATTGCAGGCATATCGACTGACTGGCCTGGAGGGGACCTTCAGGGTAATCTGTGGTGCAGGTACAGTGGGCTGTGAACCTGCTCTGCCTGCACGTTGATCATAGAGATTAAAGGTGCCATAAAGCTACAAGGGGTGTGGTTGGCCTCCAGCCAGGGTTGGGGAAGAGCTGGCCATCCAGGATAATCGGTGGAAAGACGGTGAGCAGAGTGATGGTTCACCCTCTGCTGCCCAGGTGGGAGTTGCAGCCAGAAGTGGGGGGCAAAGGTGCGGTGTGAGGTTTCTGAGCACCCAGGCAGATGAGTTATATGTTGGGGTGCAAAACAGAGGGGGTCATGGTTGGACTTACTGCTTGGATTCAAATCCTGGTTCCATCCCTTATGAGATGTGTAACCTCATGTGTCACATTCTTACCCTCTGTGCCTCAGTTTCCTCCCCCTGTAAAATGGGGTTATGAAGAGTTCCTGCCTCATGGGATGGTTGTGAGGATCAAATGGGTTATGCACAGAGAGTTTAAAAATGGGCCTACCTGTGGTCTGTGCCACATGGGTGTTTGGTATTGTCGTGTTGACTGGGGAAAAAAAAGCCTAACCTAAAAGTTGAGAATTATGTTTTATTTGGGCCATTACTGAGAACTATAATCCAGGAACCAACCTCTTAGAGAGCTCTGAGAGACTGTTCCAAAGGTAAGGGACGAGCTAGGATATGTAGGATTTTTTGCTAAAAAAAAACCCTTCAAACTGAAAAACACAAAGTCAAATATCAAACATTACCACTAATCACAAAAAACGGACATCTCAGGTTAATGATTTTAGTGCTTTTCTATGTATGGGAAGGTGCAAGAGTCTGAGCTCATTGAAATTATTCCTTTGATATGCACCTTAGCTATCTAGGGCCAGTATCCTGTTTTTCTCCATCCTAAATCCCCTCAGGCTTCACTGTTGGGAGTGGCTGCAGTGGCTAGTGTTTTTTTTTTTTAATTTTTTAATTTTATTTTATTCATTTTTTTATACAGCAGGTCCTTATTAGTCATCAATTTTATACACATCAGTGTATACATGTCAATCCCAATCGCCCAATTCATCACACACCCCCACCCCCACCCCGCCATGGCTTTCCCCCCTTGGTGTCAGTACGTTTGTTCTCTACATCTGTGTCTCTATTTCTGCCCTGCAAACCAGCTCATCTGTACCATTTTTCTAGGCTCCACGTATATGCGTTAATATACGATATTTGTTTTTCTCTTTCTGACTTACTTCACTCTGTATGACAGACTCTAGATCCATCCACGTCTCAGCAAATGACCCAATATCATTCCTTTTTATGGCTGAGTAATATTCCATTGTATATATGTACCACATCTTCTTTATCCATCCGTCTGTCAATGGGCATTTAGGTTGCTTCCATGACCTGGCTATTGTAAATAGTGCTTCAGTGAACATTGGGGTGCATGTGTCTTTTTGAATTATGGTTTCCCCTGGATATATGCCCAGTAGTGGGATTGCTGGATCATATGGTAATTCTGTTTTTAGTTTTTTAAGGAACCTCCATACTCTTCTCCACAGTGGCTGTATCAATTTACATTCCCACCGACCGTGCAAGAAGGCTCCCTTTTCTCCACACCCTCTCCAGCATTTGTTGTTTATAGATTTTCTGATGATGCCCATTCTAACTGGTGTGAGGTGATACCTCATTGTAGTTTTGATTTGCATTTCTCTAATAATTAGTGATGCTGAGCAGCTTTTCATGCGCTTCTTGGCCATCTGTATGTCTTCTTTGGAGAAATGTCTATTTAGGTCTTCTGCTCATTTTTGGATTGGGTGCTTTGTTTTTTTAATATTGAGCTGAATGAGCTGTTTATATATTTTGGAGATTAATCTTTTGTCCATTGATTCGTTTGCAAATATTTTCTACCATTCTGAGGGTTGTCTTTTCATCTTGTTTATGGTTTCCTTTGCTGTGCAAAAGCTTTGAAGTTTCATTAGGTCCCATTTGTTTATTTTTGTTTTTTTTTCCATTACTCTAGGAGGTGGATCAAAAAAGATCTTGCTGTGGTTTATGTCAAAGAGTGTTCTTCCTATGTTTTCCTCTAAGAGTTTTATAGTGTCTGGTCTTACATTTAGGCCTCAAATCCATTTTGAGTTTATCTTTGTGTATGGTGTTAGGGAGTGTTCTAATTTCATTCTTTTACATGTAGCTGTCCAGTTTTCCCAGCACCACTTATTGAAGAGACTGTCTTTTCTCCATTGTATATCCTTGTGTCCTTTGTCATAGATTAGTTGACCATAGGTGCATGGGTTTATCTTTGGGCTTTCTATCTTGTTCCATTGATCTATGTTTCTGTTTTTGTGCCAGTACCATATTGTCTTGATTACTGTAGCTTCGTAGTATAGTCTGAAGTCAGGGATGCTGATTCCTCCAGCTCCATTTTTTTCCCTCAAGACCACTTTGACTATTCGGGGTCTTTTATGTCTCCATACAAATTTTAAGATTTTTTTGTTCTAGTTCTGTAAAAAATGCCATTGGTAATTTGATAGGGATTGCATTGAATCTATAGATTGCTTTGGGTAGTATAGTCATTTTCACAATATTGATTCTTCCAATCCAAGAACATGGTATAACTCTCCATCTGTTGGTATCATCTTTAATTTATTTCATCAGTGTCTTATATTTTTCTGCAAACAGGTCTTTGGTCTCCCTAGGTAGGTTTATTCCTAGGTATTTTATTCTTTTTGTTGCAATGGTAAATGGGAGTGTTTCCTTAACTTCTCTTTCAGATTTTTCATCATTAGTGTATAGGAATGCAAGAGATTTCTGTGCATTATTTTTGTTTCCTGCTACTTTACCAAATTCATTGATTAGCTCTAGTAGTTTTCTGGTGGCATCTTTAGGATTCTCTATGTATAGTATCATGTCATCTGCAAACAGTGACAGTTTTACTTCTTCTTTTCCAATTTGTATTCCTTTTATTTCTTTTTCTTCTCTGATTTCCTTGGCTAGGACTTCCAAAACTATGTTGAATAATAGTTGTGAGAGTGGACATCCTTGTCTTGTTCCTGATCTTAGAGGAAATGCTTTCAGTTTTTCACCATTGAGAATGATGTTTGTTGTGGGTTTGTTGTATATGGCCTTTATTATATTGAGGTATGTTCCCTCTATGCCCACTTTCTGGAGAGTTTTTATCATAAATGGGTGTTGAACTTTGTCAAAAGTTTTTTCTGCATCTATTGAGATGATCGTATGGTTTTTATTCTTCAATTTGTTAATGTGGTGTATCACATTGATTGATTTGCCTATATTGAAGAATCCCTGCATCCCTGGGATAAATCCCACTTGATCATGGTGTATGATCCTTTTAATGTGTTGTTGGATTCTGTTCACTAGTATTTTGTTGAGGATTTTTGCATCTATATTCATCAGTGATATTGGTCTGTAATTTTCTTTTTTTGTAGTATCTTTGTTTGGTTTTGGTATCAGGGTGATGGTGGCCTCATAGAATGAGTTTGGCAGTGTTCCTTCCTCCAGAATTTTTTGGAAGAGTTTGAGAAGGTTGGGTGTTAGCTCTTCTCTAAATGTTTGATAGAATTCACCTGTGAAGCCATCTGGTCCTGGACTTTTGTTTGTTGGAAGATTTTTAATCACAGTTTCAATTTAATTACTTGTGATTGGTCTGTTCCTATTTTCTATTTCTTCCTGGTTCAGTCTTGGAAGGTTATACCTTTCTAAGAATTTGTCTGTTTCTTCCGGGTTGTCCATTTTGTTGGCATAGATTTGCTTGTAGTAGTCTCTTAGGATGCTTTGTATTTCTGCAGTGTCTGTTGTAGCTTCTCCTTTTTCATTTATAATTTTATTGATTTGAGTCCTCTCCCTCTTTTCTTGATGAGTCTGGCTAATGGTTTATCAATTTTGTTTATCTTCTCAAAGAACCGCCTTTTAGTTTTATTGATCTTTGCTATTGTTTTCTTTGTTTCTATTTCATTTATTTCTGCTCTGATCTTTATGATTTCTTTCCTTCTGGTAACTTTGGGGTTTGTTTGTTCTTGTTTCTCTAGTTCCTTCAGGTGTAAGGTTAGATTATTTATTTGAGAGTTTTCTTGTTTCTTGAGATAGGCTTGTATAGGTATAAACTTCCCTCTTAGAACTGCTTTCGCTGCATCCCGTAGGTTTTGGATCATCGTGTTTTCATTGTCATTTGTCTCTAGGTATTTTTTGATTTCCTCTTTGGTTTCTTCAGTGATCTCTTGGTTATTTAGTAACGTATTGTTTAGCCTCCATGTGTTTGTGTTTTTTACATTTTTTTCCTGTAATTCATTTCTAATCTCATAGCATTGTGGTCAGAAAAGATGCTTGATATGATTTCAATTTTCTTAATTTTACTGAGGCTTGATTTGTGACCCAAGATGTGATCTATCCTGGAGAATGTTCCGTGCGCACTTGAGAAGAAAGTGTAATCTGCTGTTTTTGGATAGAATGTCCTATAAATATCAATTAAATCTATCTGGTCTAGTGTGTCATTTAAAGCTTCTGTTTCCTTATTTATTTTCATTTTGGATGATCTGTCCATTGGTGTAAGTGAGGTGTTAAAGTCCCCAACTATTATTGTGTTACTGTCAATTTCCTCTTTTATAGCTGTTAGCAGTTGCCTTATGTATTGAGGTGCTCCTATGCTGGGTGCATATATATTTATAATTGTTATATCTTCTTCTGGGATTGATCCCTTGATCATTATGTAGTGTCCTTCCTTGTTTCTTGTAACATTCTTTATTTTAAAGTCTATTTTATCTGATATGAGTATTGCTACTCCTGCTTTTTTTGATTTCCGTTTGCATGGAATATCTTTTTCCATCCCCTCACTTTCAGTCTGTATGTGTCCCTAGGTCTGAAGTGGGTCTCTTGTGGACAGCATTTATTTGGTCTTGTTTTTGTATCCATTCAGCAAGCCTGTGTCTTTTGGTTGGAGCATTTAATCCATTCACGTTTAAGGTAATTATCGGTATGTATGTTCCTATGACCATTTTCTTAATTGTTTTGTGTTTGTTTTTGTAGGTCCTTTTCTTCTCTTGTGTTTCCCACTTAGAGAAGTTCCTTTAGCATTTGTTGTAGAGCTGGTCTGGTGGTGCTGAATTCTCTTAGCTTTTGCTTGTCTGTAAAGCTTTTGATTTCTCCATCGAATCTGAATGAGATCTTTGCTGGGAAGAGTAATCTTGGTTGTAGGTTCTTCCCTTTCATCACTTTAAGTATATCATGAGTGGCTAGTGGTTTGATGGCTACATCATCCTTTGTTTACTGAAATGGCAGGTGACATTCCTTGTCCACAGTTGTTAATGTCATTAGCAGGAATGATGGAAGAAACAGCTAGATGCCAGGAGGCAGGAGTCCTAAGTTGGGGTTCTGGTCACCACCGGACTCTCTTTATGAGGCATAGCGTTCTGAAGTCACTCCCAACACCCTCTCCCAGGGCCGTTTGCATTTTAAAAGATCTCAATGCTGACTTCCCGATGGAATTTCAGGCACCACAACAGGGGGAGTGAGAGCCATTTTGGAGAGTAAGGGTCTTCATTTTCCTCAAACTCTTTGCCACGGGCAGAGCGAACGAACACAGGAACATTTCAGCTCCCATCATGTTATCTCTCTGTCTTGGTCTCAGCAATTGCCCTTCATTTCCAGGAGGCTCCAGGTGGCAGGCACAGCACTGGAACTGGAGGCTTGTGCTCTGGCCTGGGCTCTTCCCCCAGTCACTGGGTAACCTGGGGCAAGTCGTTCAGCCTCTCTCAGCCTCAGTTTCCCATCCATAAGGTGGGAGATGCGTCCCAGCTACACTGGCACACTATAAATATTCTGCTAGATGAAAAATTATGTGACAGGAGTTGCTAAACAGAAGTGACAATCTTGGTTTGGCTTCCCCATGTCCACTGAAAAATGTACAAGTTTCCAGGTGATGCCCATGCTGCTGGTCCAAGGACCATACTTTGAGTAGCAAGAAGGAGGTGTAGAGGCGTCAGACAGACCTAAGCTTGAAACCCAGACCTGCTACCTTGTCGCCCACTTTGGAATTTGCTGAAGCTCACGGGACCTCAGTCCCTTCCTCCCTGAAATGGAAATTGCCTGCTGTGAGGTGGCCTTGAGGACTGAATGAGATGAGGTATGGGAGGCGCACGGTATCTTGGGGCGTGCAGTGAGTGCCCAGTAGAAAATGGTGCCTCGTGATGACCATAATCATCTCCAGACAGTGAGAGTTTCCTTTGTGCCAGGACTTGTGCCCATTGCTTTGCATGAATTAAATAACCAAATCTCTGAATATTCCTCTGATGAGGTTTCATCGTTATGCCCATTTTATAGATGGGGAAAATGGAGCCAGAGAGATTGACCTCAGAGGTCACTCAGCTGCTCAGTAGCTGGGCGAGTTTGCATTTTAAAAGATCTGCTTTTAAAGATTTAAGATTTGCTTTTAATCTTAAAGATTTAAGATTTTTAAAGAAAAAGATTTGCTTTTCCTTAAGGGCTGGAAATTTAAAGACTATTTCCAGGCCACTGAAGGGTATTCAGGCCACAGAGCTCTTGACCATCCTCCCACCCTGCTCGCTGTCAAATCCTGAGCCTGCCTTCAAATAGATCCCTTTCCCCAGAGAGGGAACCACTTCATTACAAAAGAAGAACCACTTCATTACAAAAGGGCCCTCTTCACAAGGACGAAACAAGGAGACCAATTAAAGTCACTCAGATTTAGCATCACTTAGGAAATCGATGCACTATGATTGTGAATCCAGCATCTGTCGACAGCTGCCTGATTTAGCTGGATCTTTGCAGGGTTGTCAACGGGCTCATCTGCTGCTGTGGACTGGCAGAGCTGTTCCAAGAGTATCATTGATCTTTTGACTAAAGTGTCCTAATGAAATACAGATCTGCTGTCACTCAGAGAACCCTCTGCCATGTCAGCACAGCAGAAATGCTACCAGGAGAACAATAACCATAATTTCATTGTAAAGCCACCCTCTTGCCCTATGCCCACCCCTACCCCCCATCTTGATCTTGGGCTCACAGCTCAGCTCCGGAAAAATCAATGCCTTTGACTCTCTCAACTTTGTCACAGAGCGATACGGGGAAACAGCCACCCATACGGTGTTAAAGGTATTTCCAGTTATGTGCAAGCTCCCTTTGATGAGGGCCCTTGTCCTCTTGCAGTGAGTTGGAGCCTATTTATTTGCAGGAGGGGGAGTTATTGGGAGGGTGATTCAGTGCCCTTGTCCTGGGGCACTCTGCCTGGAGTAAGTGGCTAAGAAGTTGGCAGGGGAAGGCCAGAGGCCCCAGAAATGAAATCATTGTCCTTAAATAGCAGCCTTGATACTGGGCCCACCCATGGGAGCTGAGCTTCCAGTGAGTGGTGGGCTGAACTCCATCCAAAGCCTCGTCCAGGTGATATGAGCCTTGTCTCTATTGGACCTACTCTATTCCAGAGGGTGCTGGGTTCTGAAAGGGCACCTCTCCCTCAGGACAGTATAATCCGGCTGGATGTCTTCAGCTGCCCCCGGATGGGGAGGGAGGTGAGATGCTAATCAGCAGTAAGTCAGCCCTCTAAGCCCTGGCTCCTGCCTCCTGACCTCAGGGCTCTCCGTACAGGGGATGAGTCTCTGTGTGGGAGATTGGGTAAAGGACATTGGTCTCCCCAGCCTGCATCTTGTGTACCAAGACAAGGGACCTTAAATATCATTTATTAAATGGTTTTATTCACATTTTTATATTATCATTAAGGGTCATCTCCCTTTTTCTCAAATGGGATGTGACACGGATCCCCCAAATCTCAAAGTCATAGCAGCAGAGCTTCTTAGGTTGAAGTGCGGGGGGCGCAACTTGGCGCTGCCCTCCCCTGCCCCCACTGCTCTGGCTCCTTAAGCATCTCAAGGCCAAGGTTGGCAGGTCAGTGAACACCTCCGGCCTCTGGAATACATTCCTATCTCTTTACCCTGGAGTTTAAGGTCTGCTCTTTGCCCCTCCCTCTCCAACTCTTGCCTATTCTTTGTGCTCCAGCCCCATGGAGCTCCTTACGACTTCCTTCTGTACCTGACTTTCATGCCTCTGTGCCTTAGCCGATGCTGTTCCCCTGACCTAGACTGCCCCCCAACACCCTGCTGCCCACCCTCAGCTTTTTTCCACCTGGCAAATGCAGAGACTAGCCTCCCACAGACGACCTGGTTCTGAAGTTGTCGCATGCAGTTGAGTTGAGGAAACACAAATTGACTCAGGATCCTTTCAGATCACATGCTCGTGCAGAAGTGTTTTGGGCATATTTGAGAGCACTGCATATTCTGGTATTTTAAAAGATATTTATTTATTGCTAAACATATATAGTTGCAGGCACATACATTAAATGACATGTGATGGGACATTTGTCTTTCAAGGCCCAAATCGAATGTCTCCTTCTCCCAACAAGGACCTGCTGTATAGCACAGGGAACTCTACTCAATAGTCTGTGATAATCTATATGAGAAAAGAGTCTAAAATAGAATGAATATGTGTATATGTATAACTGAGTCACTTTGCTGTACACCTGAAACTAACACAACATTGTAGATCAACTCTACTCCAATAAAATTTTTTAAAAAAGTCTTCTTTTCCAGGGCCTCCCTTGGAGGCAATGCATGACTTCCTCCTCTGTGCCCCCCCACAGGTGAATAACTCCTCCTCCACCCTTTGTTCTGACTTCTCTTCTCTTTCGTGCTCGTCCTTACATCCTTACCAGGCCTCTACACTGCATGACGAGGTAGGTACTCAAGGAGAGCCACGGTGTTTTATTCCGTTCTTATATCTGCTGCCTAGTATGAACCTGGCCCATTGCAGGTGCTCCACAAATACCTGTAGAGTGAACGAGAGGAAGAAGGAGAGACTTCTGGAGAAGTTCATTGCTTATCAGGAGCAATAGGATGGATGTGACAACGTGTACTGGCTGTTGAGGGAACTGGTCCAAGGTTAAAGCAACCTTGCATGTCTCAGATTAAACTCCACTTGGACATGATGTCTTTTTACATACTGCTGAATTTGATTTGCTAATGTCTTTAAAAGGATTTTTGCATCTACATTTATGGGGAATATTAGTCTAGTTGACTTTTCTTGAAATGCCTTTGGTTTTGTTATCAAGGTAACACGGCTTTCAAAGAATGAGTTAAGAAGTATGCCCTTTTCTATTTTCCAAAACAATTGGTGTAAGATTGCTATCATTTCTTATCTAAAAGAGAAAAAATGGTTAGAATTCACCAGTGAATCAGTCTGGGTCAGGAATTTTCTTTGTGGGAAATTTTTAATTAGAAATTCAATTTGTTCAATAGATACAGGATTGTTCAGATTTTCTATTTCTTATTGTGTTAGTTTTGGTGATTTGTGTCTTTAAAAGAATTGGACCATTTTGTTTAAATTGTCAAATCTTTTGGCATATTATTATTAACAATATTTAGTTATTATTCTTTTAGTTTTGATAAGATCTGTAGTGATGTCCCTTATTTCATTTGTGATACCTGTGATTTGAGACTTTCTCCTATTTTCTTGATTAGTCTACTTAAAGGTTTATCAATTTTATTAGTCCTCTCCAAGAACCAGTTTTTGGTTTTATTAATTTTTCTCTAGTATTATCTATTATCAGAACATGATTTCAACTCTTGTATTTATTATTTCTCTCCTCTTTATTTTGGGTTTAACTTACTCTTTTTCCTTTTAGCTTTTATTGTAATTTTATTCCTTATTCTTTTCTAAGTAATGAAAGGTGTAAATTGCCCTCTAAGTAGTGTTTTACGACTTAAAAATTTACAGATTTAGATATGTAGAATTTTCGTTGTCATTCACCTTAAAAAATTTTGTGATTTCTTCTTTGACCCGTGGATTATTTAGATGTAAGTTGCTTTGCTTCTGAATATTTAGGAATAACACCAATATCTATTATTGATTTTTTGTTTAATTATGTTGTGGTCAAAGTTCATACTCTGTAGGATTTCAATCTTTTTAAAAAAAATGTTTTGAGACTTGTGGTGCAGATTGTGGTCTGTCTTAATGTACATTCCATGTGCACTTGAAAAGAATGTATGTTCTCCTGCTGGTGGGTAAAGTGTTCTATAAATATCAGTGAGGTTAAGATGGTGTTGTCCAAGTCTTCTATATTCTTACTGATTTAATTGTGGACTTCTCTATTTCTCGTTTTGGTTTTCTTCATTCTGGCTTCATTGTATTTTGAAGCTCTGTTATTTGGTAATTTGATGCATATACATCTAGAAATGTTATACATTATTGATGAACTGGCCCTTTTATTATGCAATGTCCTTCTTGATCTCTTGTAATATCCTTGTCCTGAAGTCTACTTTGCTGATATTGATATAATCACTCCAGCTTTCTTATGATTGGTGTTTCCATGGTATATCTTTTCTCATTCTTTTCTTTCAATGAATCTGTGTCTTTAGCATACAAAGTCAGTATTTCTTATAAACAACAGAGTTGTCTTTCTTTATCCAATCTGACAATCTCTGCTTTTTAATTTGAATGTTTAGACTATTTGCACTTGATAAAATCTACAGTATGCTTAGATGTAAGTCTATCAGTTTTATCTATTAAGTGCTATTTATTTTCTATTTGTATCACTAGTTTTTTGTTCCACTTTCCTCTTTACCTGCTATCTTTTGAACAGAATGTGTATTTTTTTTAGTATTCTGTCTTATATTCTCATTAGTTATATTTCTTATAGTCTTATTAGTTATATTTCTTTTTTGTTTTATTTTTTAGAGGTTTCTTTATGGTTTACAATAGGCAACTTTAACACAGCACACTGTATCTTCAAATAATATTATACCACATCACATGTAATGTAAGAACCTCACAACAGAATACTTTTATTTCTCCCATGCCATCCTTTGTGTTGTTGCTTTCATACTTTTTGCTTCTCCAAGTTATAGATCCTGCACTACATTGTTATTATTTAAATATTTCATTTTTCTCTTCACTAGGTACACATTTTACTCTATGGCTGTGAATTTATACATATATATATATATATGATATTCACAATATACTTTATATATAACAACTTCATAGATATAAATTTATAATATATATTATATATATAAAAACTATCTATCTATAGATATAGGTAAATAGACATTTTTCTCCTCCTTTAGTTTTTTCAGTTTTTTCCTCCCCCCCCACCCTCAAGTGGGAAAATGAACTCTTTTCCATATAGTTTTTATGTATAATATAATAACTAGGCATGTCTGGTAGCTCATGATTGTATGCTGAACATTTTGGATGTTTTGTTTTTGAGCTTCTGGATTTCATTATCTTCCTTTAAGGAGTATTGAAGTTGTTTTGGCAAGTGGTTAAAAAAAAGTCAGCTCGAAAGTCATCTTGATCCATTTGGGCTTGTTTTGCAGTGTTGTTATGATGGGGCTAGCGTAGCCTTACCTGAGGGCTAATTTAGCCTGATTTCTAAGGAATTATCCTTAAAAGACTTCATTTATTACCCCAAATGTTCAGTGAGGGGATCTTTACTCCACATGGTCAGATTTAAGTTGCACAGCCCTGTGGACACTGAGATTTGTGCTTTTTAGACATTCTTTGTCTGGCTCCATGGACTTTCACCCTATGTCTACACAGCTTACTGTTCAGCAACAGAATCAGGGGCCCTCTATGCAGGTTTCTGGAGCTTTTTCTCTGTGTCACTCCCTCTTCTCTGCTATTCTGTCTGCAGATTCTAGTCACCTCTGTCTCCCCAATCTCAGATCTGCCTCTTCAACTCAGAGAAGCAGCCCCTTTCTACCTCTGTTGCTGTAGCTTGGAAAGAGCTTCCAGGTTGAAGCCGGGGTGCTTTGGGGCTCAACTCATTTGTCCTCTTCTCTCAGAGATCACAGTTCCTCCCTGTCTGCTCTCCAGCGTCTGGAATAGCAGTTTCATGTGTCTTATCCATTTTTTCATTTGTTTATGACAGTGGTGGTGGGGCATTCATGCTGCTGATGCTCCATCATGACCAACACAAAAGTCAAAAGTGTGGGTTTTAGCATCTCATGCACTTGAGTTGAAATTCTGACTCTGCCGTTTACTTGCTGTGTCTCCTTGGGCATGCCCCTCAGCTTCCCTGAACCTGTATTTTCTCATATATAAAATGGTGAACATAGTCTCTGCCTCTCAGTGTTATTGTGGAGATGAAATGGCATCATGTATGTAGAACTCATCACATAGTGTCTGGCATATAATATGTGTTCAATAAATGAGAAGTATTATTATGAATCAGTACTTAGTACAAGATGTTATGATAGCTAAAATCCTGGTAATGAAGATCCCAGAAGACCAGCATCTCTCTGCAGCCCTCACTGGTCTTTCAAGTGATGAATTGTACTTTTAAATATTTAAGCAGCCTTGGCTGCTCTGCATTAAAAGTTGATAAGTTTTATTGAGCTCCTGTCAGCTGACTTTTACATTCTGCTGCTGGCCCAGTCAAAGCATGGTGTCTTCTCAGTTGGCTCCAAGGGGCCCGTAGGTGACTTCAAGGTTGCTACAGAGGAGCCGTCGCTGGAATCTCATTCCAAGGCAGGAAGGGCCTCCACATTCTGCCCACCAGGCCCCTCCCTTCGGTTTTCCAGGAAATCAGAGCCTTTCATGGTAACTTGCTTCTGATCAGGGTTAATGTGGGAACACAATTTCTGGGGGGCAGGCCCTGGAGGATGCATCGAACCTCCCTGTGCTGGGAGCTCCCAGGGCAGCCTTTGGGGAGGAAGGAAGGGGGAGCAGTAGGGCAGGAACCAAGAAGGAAGAAGTGAACTGAGGTGCAATCTCCAGGTAGGTATGCTTACTCCCATTCTCTCCCGGTTATCTTTGAGATAAAAATATCCCCTAACCATCTTTATCTCAGTTCAGTGCTTCTAGAGAAGAGATAGTTGACACAAGGTGGTAGGAAAAGGAAAAAAAAAAAAAGGACATATATGAGAGAAATGTAATATTCAGTGGGAACCATAGAATGGAGACATTTCAGGGAACTCACAATAGAAGCCTCCTTAATGTCTTTTTTTTTTTTTTTTTTTTGCGGTACGTGGGCCTCTCACTGTTGTGGCCTCTCCCATTGCGGAGCACAGGCTCCGGATGCACAGGCTCAGCGGCCATGGCTCACGGGCCCAGCTGCTCCACGGCATGTGGGATCTTCCCGGACCGGGGCACGAACCCGTGTCCCCTGCATCGGCAGGCGGACTCTCAACCACTGCGCCACCAGGGAAGCCCTCCTTAATGTCTTGAAATAAGAAACTGGCTGAGGAGAGAAGGCTCTCCTGCTGGGAAATGTTTACAGGATCCCTGATATGCATCCCTGTTCCAGGGAGAAGGAGAAGGCCGGAGTTTTGCCCCTGTGTCCTCATGCCTGGTGTCCCCCATTAAGCACCAAGACTGCCACATTTCCTTGTAAGCCTTTTTGCCATTTCAGCCCTGCCAGCTCATCTCTTTGTCATCCATCTTCTGCCTGCAAAACAGATCTGTTTAGGCTGAAGAAATGTGCTTCCTACCATCCCCCATTCTTCTCCGTCTGTGTGTCAATTTTCCACAAAGAGTGAGAGGCATGTTATGAATGAGGGATTCATGGAAGTGCCAGGCTGGGGTTGAGCAAGGTGCTCAGGGCCTCACATCATCCTGAGGCTGCGTGCTGGGGGGATGACAGCACTGGGATCAGGGAGAAAGGTCTTTGGTCCTGACCCTGAGAAAGAAAAGATTCTGTGTCTTGAAATGCTCTATCTCAGAGCAAGAGGCAAACCACCTCAGCAATGCCTGCTTCCGCAGACCAGGAGCAGATATCTATTCATTGGTAGAGACATATCATGTCTGGTCTGGGTCAGAATAGGTCTGTGTTCTTAGAAATACAGTGTCATTCATTTTAAATGTGTTGTTCCCTGCATCATAATCCTTTTCTTAGCAGAATGTCCTAGAAGTAGATCTACCAAATCAAATGCTTTGGATACACCCTGCCAGGCTGCTTGGGTTCAAATCTTGGCTCTACCATTTGTAACCTATTTGACCATAGGCAAAATACTTCACCTCCCTGGGACTCAGTTTCCTCATCTTTTAAAGTGGGGATAATAATGGTACCCACCTCTTAGGGTTGTCATGAGGATTAAAGCATTTCCCATTACTGGTTTTAAAATTGTTATTATTGTTGTGATTAGAATGTCTTCAAGAAAAGTTGTGTATTTATGTGCCCTCAAGCAGATTTTAAGAGCACCTCCTGAGTGCTTCAGAAATAATTATGAAGGAAGCAGGAGAGCTGGCTTCTGGTCTGGATCTGTTTGTGACTCAATGCATGATCTTGCATGAGTTTTTTTTGTTTGTTTCCTCATTCTGAGTCTCAGTTTTCTCATCTGTTAAGAGACTGTAGTCCTAGGTGACCACTGAAGACCCTTTCAGGCCAATGAATTTATGAATGGTAATATCCAGAAAATAATGCACTCTTTTAAACCGGTGAAACATCTCCTTAACCATCTTAATGACTCTTTCAAATAATTCAGCAAAATTTGTTTCACGGACAAATCAAAGATTAACTTCATACCTGATTTACGATAACTTCTGAGGTTTTTGTACTTCCAACATCCATCCATTTGTCCATTTAATTAGCATTTAGTGGAAGCCATCATGCACTACTCGGTATGGTAAGATTGGGAATATATAAATTCATTCATTTATTCTTTTACTCATTTATTCATCCAACTAATAGATATCTTGTATCTGCTCTGTGTCAAGCCCTATTCTAGAGACCAAGAATACAGCCATGAAAAAATGCAAGCAAGCGTCTTACCCTACTGAGACATTCTAGAAGGGGAGGCAGCTAATAAATGAGTCAACAATAACAGCTTGATTTCAGACAGTGACGGTGTACCTGAAGGAAACAAATGAGGGCCGTGTGCAAAAAGAAGGCCTGGTGTGGGTGGGTGGGGGGATATAAAAGTTCAGTAGGTTGAAGTGAAACTTGAGTAGAGGCCTGGATGGTGGGAAGGACCTAGCCATGTGGATCTGTGACAGAGAACACCAGGCAGGGATCAGTAAACGCACAGGCCTGGAGGTGGGTTTTTAAAGAAAGAAGGTGGGTTTTAAAACATTTTTAGGCAGAAGAATGAATTGGTTAGCTCTGTAATGGGAGGTGGCACTGGAGAGTAATTAAAAGAGTGTGCTATTGAGTACAGCTTTCTGGGATAGACTCCCAGCTCAGCTGTTGATTAACTGTGTGACATTGGGCAAGTTATCAACCTCTCTGTGCCTCAGGTTCCAAATCTGTAAAATGAGGATGATAATAGAATCTAGTCTTGTAGTGAGGGTTAAAGAGGTTATCTATGTATAATGCCTAGTACAATTCCTGGCATACAGTAGGTGCTCCATAAATGTTAGCTATTGTTACATTTCTGAGAGCTCACTTGGATATAGATAACATGGGGCTTGACCGGAGGGTGGAGACCAGGTAGACGATTACAGAGGTCCCTTGCAGGCTGGTGAATTTCTGCATAAAATACTTGAAAACTATTTCCTCACCAAAGTAGGATAAATATTCATACTTCCTGTCTTGTTTACATTATTAAGAGATTTAGCAAAACACTTTTTCTAGGTAATGCAGAGGTGTCCAGAATTATGACTAATTTGAATTAATGAGATTTTATTGTACTTTTAAAGACAAACCTCTCAATATTACCCATGAAAATGTAAAAATGTAATTTCAATATTTAGAAACTCTACTTGAGATTTAGAAGAATCCTACTATAGTATCATATTAGGAAAGATTGTGAATTCAGCAAAATTCTCCTTCTATGCACTTAGAAACTTCCCCACTCTTGTCTCAAGATTCCTAGGAAACAAGGCTCTCAGCACTCTCCTGGCTGCCTGGGTCCCCCAGGTTGGCCCAAGACTGACCCTTTCCTGTCACTCAAGTAAGAGGACCCATGCTAAGGGTAGCCCAACACTTCCTTTTACAGATGAGGACACTTACCCAAAGATGGAAAGGGGCTTCTCCAGGAATCTTACTAGGAATATATTTGGGGTTAAGGCCAAAAGCTATAGCACCATGACCCTTAAAGCTATAGCATATGGGAAGAACCTGCCCTTTCAAAGAAAACAAAAGACCAATTCTGCCATTAACTACAGTTCTTTCATTATTCATTCCTTTTACAAACATTTATTGATGCCTACCATATTCCAGGTAATGTGCAAGGCATTGGGAATATTGAGAATAATAATACATCATACAGTTGGTCCTTGTGTTTTTAAATGCACTCTGACAATCTCTGTCATTTAATTCAGGGTGTTTAGATAATTTACCTTTAATGGGATCACTGAGATAGTTGGGTTAAAAATTTTTAGCTTACTCTTTGCTTTCTATTTGTCTTATCTATTCTTTGTTCCCTGTTTCCTTTTTTTCTGCCTTTGTTTGGACTAATTGGGTACTTTTCTATGATTCCATTTTATCTCATTTTTGGCTTATAAGTTGTGCCTTTTATTAAAAAAAAGTGATGCCTTAAAATTTGTATTGTACAAATTCAACTTATCACAGTCTATTTTTAGGTAATATTATATCACTTTTCATTTTGTAAAGCAGTATGAGTCTTTAAAGCAGTATGAGTCCATTTGCTTTTTTCTAAACTTTTTGTTTTTGTATGTGTACGTATGGGTGATAAATTCAGCTTTTCTATGTCTGAAAAAAGTCTTCATTTCACCTTCATTCTCGAAAGATATTTTTGTTAGGTACAGAATTCTCACTTGTCAGTTTTATTCCCCGCCCCACCCCCCCGCCCCAACCCCCAGTATATTTGTTGCTCTTTTGACTTCTGGCCTGAAGTGTTTCTGAGAGAAAGTCTGCTGTTCTTGTCATTTTTGTTCCTCTGTGAATTGTGTCTTTTTTTTTGGCTGCTGTTTAGATGTTCTCTGTATCACTGGTTTTAGGTAATCTGATTATGATGACTTGGGATAGTTTTCTTCACTTTTTTTGTGCTTCACTTTGTTGAAATTCTTGAGTTTGTGCATTTATAGATTTTTTTATCAAGTTTGGAAAAATTTTCATCAATATTTATGCAGATATTTTTTCATCACAATGACCCCTTTTGGGGGACTCTATTGAGGCTGCTTAAACTGTCTCAGAGAACACTGATGCTTGGTTTATACTTCTCTCTAGTCTTTTCCCCTCTGTGTTTCATTTGGAATAATTTCTATTGCTATGTCTTCAAGTTTACTAGCATTTTCTTCTGCAGTTTATCCTATCCAGTGTATAGTTCATGTCAGACAGTATATTTTTCTTCTCTAGTAGTTTTATTTAGGCATTGAAAAATATGTTTTCATATGGCATAAGCTTTCCTCTGTCTTCTTGAATATATGGAACATAATTAGATAATTGGCTTTAATATCCCTCTCTACTAATTCTATCAATGGTGCCATTTCTAGACATATTTCTAATGATTGATTTTTCTCACTATGGTTTGTGTGACTCTACCTTTTTGCATACTTGATAATTTTTTTTTTTTTTCCTGCGGTACGCGGGCCTCTCACTGTTGTGGCCTCTCGCTTTGCGGAGCACAGGCTCCAGACATGCAGGCTCAGTGGCCATGGCTCACGGACCCAGCCGCTCCGCAGCACGTGGGATCCTCCTGGACCAGGGCACGAACCCGTGTCCCCTGCATCGGCAGGCGGACTCTCAACCACTGCGCCACCAGGGAAGCCCCATACTTGATAATTTTTATTTGGACACTGGACCTTGTAAATTTTGCCTTGTTGAGTGCTAGATACTTTTTCTATTCCTTTAAATATTTTTGATTTTTGTTCTGGGTTGCAGTCAAATTGCTTGAAAATAGTTTGATTCTTTGAGACTTGCTTTTAAGCTTTTTTTTGCCAGGACCAGAGCAACATTCATCCTAGGGCTAATTTACCTCCACTACTAGATAATACCCTCTGAATAATTAGCCTCATTCTTCTGTGTTTTATGAAGTTTTATGACACCAGTCGGCTGGGAAATGCACTATTCCAGGTGAATTTTCTACCCCCTCCTTTCCATTGTTTTTCCCAGTCATGGGTAGTTTACTCAAATGCATGTGCTGATCAGCTAAAAGCTCAAGGGGACCCTCTGAAGTTTGTTTTTTTTCTCTCTCTCTCTCTCTCTCCAGCTCTCTCCTCTCTGAGCAGTCTTCTCCTCTCTAGTACTCTTCCCTGTAAATTCTAGCCACCTCCACCTCTAGAATCTTCAACTGTCTCCTCTGCTCAGGGAGATTTCTGGGCTCTGCTTAGTTCCCCTTCCTGTGCTGGGCCTGGAAACGCTCTCCAGACAGTTAGCCAGGGACTCTGTAGTCCTCACTTCCTTTGTTTTCCTCCTTTCAAGGAGCACTTTGCTGTGTTGCCTATTTTCTACACCTGAAAACTGTCATATCATATGCTTTATCTGATTTATAAGTTACTTAAGATAGACAGGTAAGTTTAGTCCCTGTTACTCCATTGTAGTGGGAAGTAGAAGTCTTCTGGATTCACACTGAAAGTAACCACGGTCATTTTGAGAGTTAGCATTACTGAGTGTTTAACCATGGACAGAAGTGTTTCACATCCTTTAAATCTTACCATAAGGCCAGGAGGCTTTCAGTGGAGCTCTGCTGCATAGTTCTATCTGAGGACACTCCCCCTCTTCTTCCACTATTTAGTATCACCCTCATTTCTCCTATTTGCCTCTTTCCCAGTCTTTGTGTTCCTGGAGGGGCTTGTAACTCTGACCACAAGGGTAAGTATGTAAGCTAGAAGTGACTGCCATCCCAATGACCATAGTGATTGATACAGAAGAAGGCACATGGATCAAGTCTGGCCAATGAGAATTTATCCCTGGGGTTAGGTAAATGAATGTTGGGCAGGGAAAGGCCGCCCTTTGTCCTGGGATCACTGGCTGGGATTCCATAAGCCTGGATTTGTCTTTGCCATACTTATTGCCCCCTCCCCCAATAGAGAACTTGGAAGAGGCCCATCTGCAGTGGGTGAGGGTGAACTAGATTTCTGTGGTTTGTAGCTGAGGATTCCTGGCTAAAATGGATAACTGTGTAATATGCCTATTTGATAGACAGGGAAACTAATGTCTAGAGACTTTAAGTAACCTGTCCAACATCACCCAGGAAATGGCAAAGCTGGGAGTCTCACCTAGGTCTATGTGACTTAAGAGCTCTGCCCTTACCACTCATTTTACTGCTTCTCAGTGTGTGTGTGTGTTAGAGGGGGGTGTTGAGACTGGAAATGACAGGATCAAATGTCTGAGGGTGAACAGGAAAGAATCAGTACAGAACAGGGAGACCAGGATGTGGCTGGACTCTCCTCACATGAGATGATGGGGCCGGAGGAGGAGTGAGGAGCCCTGAGGACTCTGTCCCCTGCCTGGAGCGTGATTTCCTGTGTTGTGGGAGCCGATGGAGAGAAACCTGGAGAGAAATTCCAGGGAGTTGGCTAAGGCCAGCCAGTGTCAGAGCAGGTGAGCAGCAGAGGTGACGTCTTTCCAAGGCCTCTGTGCCCTGGGCTGCCAGGATTTTGGGCGGCTGTGCTTGTGCTTCCCATGGTTTGTCTCTTATTTTTGCCTTGCTGCCTGTGCAACAGAATCAATTGTTTGAAACACTTATCCTGTTTTATTCCCTCAGCCTCTGTAATTGCAGTTTTCTAAGCTGAAGATACACCACAACAAAAGTTGTGAAGACATCTCATCACTGCTACCACCTTAGGCAATTGGTTCTCAGTTTCTCTGTCTGTATAACAGAAATTGTGGTCTTTGTCTTCTTCCTTTATGTTTTAGAAACTTTTCCCTTGTTTTTATCTGTATCTGTGCCTCTCCAGCTCTTTCCCTGAGTTATAATTTATTGTGCACATCTGAGTTGCCAGGCACTGTGCTGGGTACCATCTTGCTTCCAGTGAGTCTCTAATCATGCCCCTCTTCCCTCCTGGCCCACACAGGAGCTCAGTGGAAGGATCTGAGCCCAAGGCTTATGGCTAACTTGCTCAGTGGTCTTTGGTCAATTGTTTCCTCTTTCTGGGCCTCCACGTTCTCATCTGTGAAATGGTCACAGCAGGAAGTTGGTTAGTCTTTAAGGGACCAACCTGGGCATTGTTTCTGATCTCAGAGTTGAGGGCATCTGAACCCTGAACAGTACCAAAGGTCCTGCCTCTGTCCTATAGGTCACATCCATGAACGTGGCCTCCTGCTGCTGTCCCCAACTCTGCCCATAGTTTCAGTCGCTGCCTGGGCCAAGGGGCTCCTTGGAGCAGGGCCATCCTGCCTTCAGTGGTCTGCTTACTGCAGAGGCTTCTCCCTCTTGACACACATGGGCTCCCAGTGGGACAATCCGTCAGCCCCACCTAAAGGCACTTTCAGGACGCAATTACCAACAGGGGGACCACATGTTTCTTCCCAACCCCTACCTGACACTCTAACCATTCTCAGCATTTTTAGCCACTTGACTTGCTTCAGTGGTAACCTTGTGCTTCCTCCTCGTCCCCTCAAGTGAAGATCTTATTTCGGGGGACTTTCCTACCACGGGCCTCAGTCAGAGTAACCTGAACCTTCCTGATGTTTTTTAAGATCTTTGAGTCTCAGAGAACAGGAATTGACCTTCTTGCTTATTTCCTCCAAGGAGGCCCTGGGCTACTTAGAAAAATCACCCACTCTAAGTCCCGCCATCCTTCATGTCCATGGTTCAACAGTTTCTCTTACAGACAAAAAAAACCACAAAAAACAAAGGACCCAAACAAACAAAAACAGCAACAAAAAAACCAACCAACCCAAACTCTGCCCCCCCACCAAAACCCAACCCAAACAAAGAAATCAAATTGCAACCCACTGCATACATTGCAACATAAATAAATAGGTTTTCTAGTTCAGGATAAGGATTGCAAATATTTGTAGAGTGATTTCCACGAGCCTATTGCTATATACAAATTATATTGTTCTTTCTGTATTATATCACTCTGAGGGAGGTACCTGTGTCCGTCTGGGTCCACTCAGGAAACAAACCACATAGTCATTTAAACAGGGGAAGTTTAATATAAAAATCATATTACTCCAACAGCAGAGTGATGATAAACTTGAAGAGAGAACTCTAAAGAATTCACCAGGGCTGAGGGAGAGTATCCTAAGAAGGCGACTCTAGGAAGGGGGCTTCCTTGGCAAAGTTGGGCTTCAGACTTCGATGGAGAATGTCTGCTTGCAGCCCCTGGATGACAGAGCAGTCCACGGGGTTGCTTACCACAGTTTCCAGGCAAAGAGGAAAAACCCTCTGGGGTTCAGTTCAGCCGAGGTTGGTGGGCAGGCACTAGAGGGTGTCCTGTGCTGCTGTGAGCCTGGGGACTGGATTGCATGGTGTCTGTATCAGAGAATATAGAGACTCATCCTCACAATAATAGATGCATGTTCTGGATCTGGATTTGTGTTTCCTGCCCATAATGCCTCTTCCAGCATCATCACCCGTGAACTCCAGAATGCCTTATCCGCCATCACGGCATTCCTCACAGCATGGCTTCTGATCAGGGAACTCATGTCACAGCAAGGGAAGCACAGCCATCGGCTCGTGTCCATGGAATTAACTGGTCTTACTATGCACCCAGAAGTGGCTGGTCTAATTGAAAAGTGGAATGGCTACAGAAGGTTCAGTTGTGGAGCCAATTGGGAGACAACGCCCTGAGAAGATGGGTTCTCTTTTAAAGGATGCAGAGTATGGGTTTTTTTTTTTATTAATTAATTTATTTTTATTTTTGGCTCTGTTGGGGCTTCGTTTCTGTGTGAGGGCCTTCTCTAGCTGTGGCAAGCAGGGGCCACTCTTCATCGCGGTGTGCGGGCCTCTCACCATCACGGCCTCTCCTGCTGCGGAGCACAGGCTCCGGACACACAGGTTCAGCAGCCATGGCTCACGGGCCCAGCCACTCGGCGGCATGTGGGATCCTCCCAGACCAGGGCTTGAACCTGTGTTCCCTGCACTAGCAGGCAGACTCTCAACCACTGCACCACCAGGGAAGCCCCCAGAGTATGTTTTGAATTCAAGAAATGTTTGTCACCTCCTTTCCCCAACCCTGCCCTAAGCTTGAAGACATAAAGAAGCCCACCCTGGTGGGCGCCCCCTGCCAGAACTGCCCAGCCTCCGTCCCCATCTCCTTCAGCTCAGCCCCACCAAGGGAGGCCACCTCCGCTGCCCAGCCCAGGCCTGCCCATCCCTACACACCTGTCCACGTGGCTCAGCTCAGATGGAGTTTGATCAAATCCTCTAAAAATGAGTTTTCTCTGTGTGTCAGCCCCTCACCTCTCACCACACTAGTCCCTGAGCATTTAATAGGAGTGAAAGATAGGAGAAAAAGGTCGGGGCATACTTTAATTGAGATCCATGTTGAAAATCTGAGAGAACAAAAGGTTAAAAATGCATCTGGTGCTACTGCTGTGAACGAGGCTGCCGTGAACACTGCCTGATGAGGAGGATCTTCATTTTCCCCCCAGACTGTCTCCATGCATAGAGAGGGGCTTCATCCCCCACCTCCTCTGGCCTCCTGACGTTTGGGCTACAGGACAGTCTCTGACCCTTGTCCAACCCGAGATCACAGTCATTCCACACAAACCGACATATACTACCATGTGGAGTCTGCAGCTGGGCGCAATTCACTCCAGCCAGAGGCAATTGATTTTTCCATCTTTCCTGCTGTAAGGGGATAAATTGGGTGGCAGTGACACATGCTGAGAGCCTCCTGTTGTCTGGCCTCTTCACCTGGAATATCTCTTGGCATCATTACAGTCACCTTGCAAAGGAGGAGGTGGAGTTGGGGGGGGGCACGTACTCATGCCTGGATCTGTCCACCATCTGTTGGGCATCTCCATGCTCAGGACACATCCTGGGCATGGGGAATGTGACAGTGACCCAGATGCAGTCAGTCCCTGCATTTAGAAGCCAAAAGGAGGAGCACATGATGGTAAGAGGAAATGCAGGCTGGGGGATTCTGGGCAGTATCTGGAGGGAGTGTTGAACTGAGGTTGCAGATGCTTGGCCGTTAGCCAGGTGAAGAAGGGTGGGAAGAGTGTTCCAGGCAGAGGGAACAGCATTGCAGAAGCCTGGAGGCAAGAGAGGATCAGAAGAGCTCAGGGTGCAGTAAGCAGGTCACAGGGGACCTTTCCCAAGGTCACACAGATAGAAAAGGGCAAAGCCAGGATCCTAACCCAGGCTGAGCTGCTCCAAGCATGGGGCTCGCTATCACCCACCTGGGTGGATGGGTCAGCCTTTGCAGCAACTGAGAGGAGAGGGCACTCCTGAAGCCCAGGGCCTTGGCGGTGGTCAGGAAGCCTCATCGGTTTCCTGGCCTTCCAGGTCCTTCCACCGAGTACCTCCCCTCTAACCTGTCCCAGAGCCTAATGTTGCTTCTGCAGTGTTCTTCTCTGTGACTGTCTTTGTAGGCATTGTGAGGTCTCCACACTCATCACCCCACCCCTAGGGCAGGCAGGGCCCAGGAGCTCCCTGTGCCTGGGAGCCCTGAGACACCCCTTTCCTGTAGCCACATTAGTCCCTCGAGGTCCTCATCCCACCTGCCTAAACCAAGGACTCCCAAGTGTCCAAGACTTCATAGGTAGAGGGGTCAGAACTCATGGCGGAGTGAGGATGCTGATATCAGCACTGGATGTGACCATGGTGATAAAGGAGGATTCTCAAGGGACCCGAAGTACAGTTTACACCAAAGGGAATCTTTTCGAGGTTTTGGGGGTAATTGATGTTCTGCCTGATCCCAGAAGGCAGCCTTTGGGAGACGTGGGTTTGAATCCCAGCTCTACAATGAACCGGACACACAGCACGAGGCAATCCACATCATATCCTGTGCATGGGTATCCCCATCTGCAAAAGGGGATAATATGCTTACTTTCCCACCAGGCTGCTGGGAATATTCGATGGGATAATCTGTTTAAAGCTCTGAGGACGGCGCCTGGCATAAGACTCACCATCACTAGGTCTTCAGTGTTCCCACCATCCCATTCGACCCTCCCCATCCCCACCTTTTATCCCTGTTCATTCATTCACTCAATCACTCATTCACCAAGCGTTGGTTGACGACTGCTCTGGGACACCTGGGCTGCACATTGGGAACAAGAAGACTCAGCTCCAAGCAGCCCCAGTCTGGTGTGGGGAGGTAGGAATTCACAGAGGTGCCATGCCCGTCCCCCGACCCCGGGCCACTTGGGCCCCGGCTCTGCTAGTCAGCTTCCTGAAAGCCTAGTGGGTAAAAATGATGCGACAGCTGGGGGAACAGCCAAAGCAAGTGAGTAAACTAGCAACAACAAAAATAGTTACATGAAAACTGATGAGAAGGAATAAAACAATGATGAGAAACAAATGCCAGATTTGGGGAGGGGGCTGTAGGGGGACCCCGGGAGGGGTTTGGGAAGTGCCTGAGGAGGGGGAGAGGAGAGGAGCTTCCAGCAGAGAGAACAGGTTGCTGGCTAAGTGCCCCCAACGTTATGCAAATTACTTCACTCCATCCTCACTACAACCTCCCGGGTGGGGGAGGGTAGGGGTTGTCATTGTCCTGTTTTACAGGGGAAGGGACTGCAGCCCCAGAAAGGTGTGGAGTAAGGGGGCCAAGTCACACAGCCAGGAAGGTCCCAGCCAGGATCAACCCACCCTCGTGGGGCAGGGAGGGGTCAGGGCCGGGCAGGGGGAGGAGGAAGAACTCGGTGGCCTGGCTGGGCTGAGTGCCAGGGTCCTGTGGAATGGCCTGGGAGGCCCCTCTGATCCCCGAGGGGTATGACCCCAGGGACTGCAGAAGGCTCCTCTGTGGCCAGAAATGCAACCTGGGATCAAGGGGACAGAGCAGGGGGGATCTGTCCTGGACCCTCCCAGGTAAGCTGTGTATCCTTGGGCAATGCACGTGACCTCTCTGAGCCTTGGTTTCATCAAGTGTACGGAGGAGCAGCACCAACTCGGGAACTAGTCTGCATTCACTGCGTGAGGAGGGGGAGGCACTCAGACCCCCTGCTCCTCCCTGGGCCCTGGTGCTAGGATAGCTCTCTGGCTCCTGGAATCTGGGAGTGCCCAGCTCAGCATGAAACGTAAGAGATGTAAGAACTGTTCTGCACCAGGAACTCTCAGATCTACCCCGGGGGAGGAGTAATTTGTTCCTGATTGAGCCAAATATCATAGGTCACCGTTGGACCATTTTTACTGTGGAATATTTTCCGATTTCCTCACTCCCACCACCTACCAATTTCCAGTTTCCTCCTCTGCCTCCAGTTCTACTCCCTACCTCTGAAGCGAGGCCCTCAGTACTCCCTTTCTTCTTTTCTTCAGTATTCGTGAGCTTGGGCTGTGAGTTCCTCACTGTTCCAGGCCCAGGGAAGCATCCTGGAGCTTCCTGTGTGGAGGGAAGATGACAGGAGATGAAGACGTGACCCTGCCTGCCCTCCCGAGTCTGGCTCCTTCATGGGACCCTGCGGGGGCAGCACAGGAATACATCTTGACAATGCATGGAAACACTCCCAGGGACTATGGAAGCAAAACGAAAAGGTGACTGGCTGGCCCTGAAGATCAGGGAGGGCTTCCTGGAGGAGAAGACATCTGAGTCGAGTCTTAACAGACAAATGCCAGGTCAGATGGTATCAAGGGGACCCACCTCCAAGGTCATATTCATTGAATGGATGAATGAATGAATGAATGAGTGAGTGAATGAATCTAATCCAGACCCTCCACTTGGCACAGAGTTGGGTCCTGTGCCCTCCAGGCTCTGTCACAACCTGGCTAGCCCACCCCTCGGCCCCAACAGACAGCCCCTCTGTCTTCCTGGGAGAGAAAGTCCCTTGCCTCCAGGCCGGCAGAGGTTTCAGGCCACCTGAGGCAGACAGACTGGAGCTTCCCTCTACTTTGGGGGCATCCTGGGCTCTCCATCTTGAAAGCCTGAGGTCCTGGGTTTCTCTGTCTGTGGGTTTGCTCACAGTTTCCAAGAGGCAGCAGATTAGGAGAAGGGCACAGACCTGGGCTCAAACCTCACCTTTGTCCCTTAGTAGCCATGTGACCTTGAGCAAGTCGCCACATCTCTCTGAGCGTCGATGTCATAGTAATACTGACTTCGTGGGAGGTTGGTTGCTACAGGACCCTGAGTCTCCATTCCTCCCTGTGTCCACATCCTTTGCAACGTGGTTTTTTTTCACTCTTCCCATCAAAAGGTGAAGTCTCTTCCCCACCCCTTAGATCTGGCTGGACTTACAACTTATTTTGGCCAACAGAATGTGGTGGAAGTTATGTGGCAGCCCAAAATCAGCTTCTTGGATCCCTGTGGCCTCCAGGTGGGCAAGCCTGGGCCAGCCTCCTGGAGGATGAGAGACCACATGAAGCTGAGCTGAGTCAGCCCCAAATCTGACCTGCAGCCGACTCCTGGCTGCCTGCCAGCCAATGAAACTCAGAATAAAACTGTCCAGCTGACCCCCAGGCTTGTTAGATACACGAATACTTATAGTTGTAAAGCCTTGTATTTTGTAGTTGTTTGTTATGCAGCATTATGTTGGCTGATACATCTTCATGGGGTTCTTGTGAAGAGAAAATAAGCTAGTAGGTTCAAAGTGCTTAGAATCACAACCAGACACACAGTAAGCCCTCAGTGGACCTTCCCTCAGGGAATGCTTGTCTTTGTCATCAGTGTGAGGATGTGGGTGGGCAATGCTCTCTGTTCACAGTGACTCCCCCTCATGTTATCACCAGCCTGGCACCGTGGAGCTGCCTGCCACTCAGGAGCTGTGTGACCTTGGGCAAGTGCCTTCACCTCTCTGAGCTTCAGGGCGGGATGAAGATGTCTGCCTTGCAGAGTTGTTGGGAGCCTCCTTCTGCAGGCTAAGGTGTCCAGGTTCCCGGATGGTGTGGATGTGGGACCCAGATGAAAGGGCTCCATTTGGAAGTGGCTCAGATGGGCCACGTTCTAGCAGATGAACCAAATATGAGTTGAATGACTGCGTGATGTCAAGTTGATGCTTGTTATTCTTACATCCTCCTGGGGAAGTTGTTCCTCTCCCTTTAAGCCCAGGTGCTCACTCCCTCCTTCAGGTTTTACTGTCCCCAAACTTCCCTCCATCACAATTCACCTCACTGTGCCCTCAGGATTGTTCTGGAAACACAACTATTGTCATATCAATTCTCTCCCTGACTTTTGTACTCCACTTAAAACACTTCAGTGAGATTCTGCTATTCTTGGGACAAAACCCCAGATTCCTGAGGTGGCATTTGAGGCCCCACACAGTCTGCCTCTTGACTCCCCCATTTCTGCCCTCCAATCACACAATCCTTGGAGTTCTTCACTGTTGCCAACAGCTGTCCACCCACAGGGCCTTTGCACATGCTGTTCCTTTGTCTGAATGCTCTCCCTCTTCCCCGAGCTCATGTGAAACTCCTATTCTCCCTTCAGATCCCAGCTCCGCCTTCTAGTCTGCAGAGATGCTCAGTGACATGCTGAGCCCTGCGTGACCTTTACTTCACGTGTGGCCTTACGCTTTACTGCACGTGTGGCCTTACGCTTCTTTGTGTGATCGCTTAACCTCTGTCTCCCGCTCTGGACTGTGAGCTCTGTGGGGCCGGGACCATGGAGGTTTCACTCCCTGCATAGAAGGTGCTCAACAAATGTGCTGCATAAACTAATGAATATTGTCACTGCCGGGCCTCCCTCTGTTAGTGCACGTCTTCCCACAAGACGGGGACTATGGTCTCAGTCGTCTCCATAGCCTGGTGCCATCTCAGGGTTTGCACCTAACCAGCATCATAAGCTGTCAAATGAAGGGAGGGAGGGAGAAGGGGTTTGGGATTTAAAAGAATCGCTGACTCACTGTCAGGGTCAAGTCTGGAAAGCTGTCTGTGTGGAGAACGGCTGCATCTCCCCCCGCACGCAGGCATCTGGCTCCCCAAATAGTCTCCGCTTGTCCAGCCCCACCCGCTCACAGAGGAGAATACCCCTCAGAGCAGCTGGTGTGTATTTTCATGCAGTGTGGTGGTGTTTGGCTTCTGTGGGCTCATTACAAGGAAATGGGTTGTCAGCACGGGCTCCGGAGGCAGAACATGAGGGAAAAGGGCTAATTTCCCCAGTTGTGGACATAATGGGGAGAGTCTTACCTTCGCAGGGCGCTGATCCCATGGGGAATTTGCAAGGGAAATCACAGGGCCCGTAGACATCGCAGTTCTAGGGCTGATGAGACATTTGAGGGAATTGTGTCTGGTGGCGCTGATTGGCTGATGGAATATGGTCTAATGGCCTCATCAGAGCACTTGTGAGACCACTGTCCTCTCAGAGTAGATGGGCAAGGGCACTGCCATCCTTGCTCCCATTCAGGAGCAACTGGAACAGAAACAGAGTGAACACAATGTTCCCAGGAGCTCCTGCTCTGCCCTGCCCACCACCCCCTTCCTGGGGGCTGCCTCCAGTTTGGCCTGGAAGGCAGCTCCACCTGCTCTGGGGAGAGGCTCCTGGGTACCTGCTTGAGGAAGACCTTGAACCTTCTCATGGAGAATTCCAGACCCAGAGGCCTAGAGATCTGGGGGCAACAAACTGTGAGCGGCTCCTCCCTCTCTGCATGCTCTTCTTCTCCTCCAGTTTGTCCTTCAGGGCTCAGCTTGAGCTCCCCCTCCTCCAGGAAGCCCTCCCAGATGCCTCCAGCCCATGCTGGCCTCTTCCTCTCCTAACTCTTCACCCATGCTCTGCGGGGCAGGGTGGGGTGGAGGATGGATCATGGGCCTTAGTGGCAGAAGTCTGGGGTTTGGACTTGCTCTGCCATCTGAGCTCTGTGACCTTGGGCAAATCACTTAATTTCTCTGGAACTCCATCACTTCCATTTAAATCAGGGTCAGTAATAGCAGGGATGATTGTGTGCTGTTCCCTCTTTGTATCCAGGTCAGACTCCTTCATAGGATGATGAGATTCTCCATGGCAGAGACTGAGTCTGACTCTTTTCTGGATTTCTTGGGTCAACAGGAGGATACACAGATATAAATGCAATTGTCAATGCACAGTGTCCAGTGGGAATGTGAGGGATGACATTCTGGCACCAGGCTCCCCTCCTGGGACCTGACCTCAGTATTCTCTGCAGAACACCCAGCTTTTCTGGGCATCCTGGGTCCCACATGAGTGACACATGTTCAGGCAGCTGCTTCCTGGAAGCATGTGGGGTCCCCCGGACCCTTGCTTCTCTGAGAGATGCCATGCAGAACTCTATCACCCTCCACCAGGTAGCCCAGGACCCCGCATATGGAGTGCTGTCCTGGGAATCAGAGATCCCTGGCCCCAGACCCTGCTCTTCCTAGCTTGTGGCAACTCTCTGGCCAGGTCACACCTTCTTTAGCATTCTCTATTTCCTCTGTGACATGGGGCCAATAATAATAGCAGCTGCCCAAGCTCACATGACTGGTCAGTGGCAGATTTCAGCCTGGGATTTTAGGACAGGTCTGGGGAGCTCCAAAACCCAGTATTCTCCATTGGGCTCATTGTCCATACATTGTGATGTGTTGGGGATGTGCATACAGTTAATGCTATTATCCTTTCACTCCAGCATCTTCTGGCCTGTGAGAGTCTAGTCCCAGACCCATTAGCCCGGAGCTAATTTCCCATTTCCCATCTCTCCTTGGGGTTCTGTTTCCATAGAGAAATGCAGGCTGCTTCCTTGAACCCAGCCAGTCTCCTCCAAACGTCAAGTGAACAGACATAGTGCTGCTCGGGGGAAGAACAGATCTCCTTCTCCTTTGTAGATCTCTGATTCATGGTCCTGGCTAAGCTATTTATAGCTCAGTAGCTCCTGGGAAAGGGGAGAGAGCTGAGAGAGTCACGGGGCAGGAGAGATTTCTGGGTTCATTTGTTTTATTCTTCACAAATGTTTACCTAGCTCCTAGAGGGACCAAGCACTGTGTTTCCCCACGTGGTGGCTAGAGAGCAGGGTTAGGGCTCACTGGGTTGTGGGTGATAGAAACATAACTCCAACTGGTTGAGACAGAAAGGGAAATGCGTTAGATCGTGAAACTGGGAAGCCTGGGGGCGGGGGTTGTGCTGGCTTCAGGTTTGCCTTGATCCAGGGGCACAAGCAGTTGTGCCTGGTTTGTACAGGATATGGTAGGATATGGTAGAGAGCCGATATGGTAGGATATGGTAGAGAGCCGAACAGACAAGGATCTCTGCCTTTGTGGGGCTCATGTTCAATGTGATTAGGACACATATATTCTCACTCTCTCGGTCTCTGTTTCCCCACCTTTTCTTGCTGTGTTTGTCTGGCTTCATTCTCAGACAGGCTATCCCCAAGATGGCCACAAGCAAATCATTCTTATCCTCATCCTCACCAATTTAGCAATCCCAAAGGAAAGCAATGGCCTCTTACCCACTTTTATGAAAAATCCAAGGCTAACTCTGAGCATAAGCCTGGGTCTGAGCCCAATACTGTGGCCAGGGGAATGGAAGTCACTGATAGGCTGGGCCTGAAACCATCAACAAAATGAAAAGGCAACCTACTGAATGGGAGAAAATATTTGCAAATCACATGTCTGATAAGCGGTTAATATCCAAAATACATAAAGAACTCCTACAACTCAATAACAAAAAACCCCAAACAATCCAACTAAACAATGGGCAGAGGATCTGAATAGACATTTTTCCAAATACATACAAAGGCCAATAGGCACATTAAGAGATGCTCAACATTACTAATCCCCAGGGAAATGCAAATCAAAACCACAATGAGCTATCACCTTACACCTGTTAGAAAGTCTATGATCAAAAAGACAAGAAATAACAAGTGTTGGCAAGGATGTGGAGAAAAGGGAACTCTTGTGCACCTTTGGTGGGAATGTAAATTGGTGCGGCCACTGTGGAAAAACAGTATGGAGTTTTCTCATATGAAAACTACCATCTGATCCAGCAGTTCCATTTCTGGGTATTTATCTAAAGAAAAAACCCCACGAACTCGGAAAGGTATTCGCACCCCCATGTTCACTGCAGCATTATTTACAATAGCCAACATATGGAAATAACCTAAATGTTCACTGACGGATGAAAGGATAAAGAAAATGATATACATACACAATGGAATATTATTCAGCCATAACAAAGAATGAAATCTTGCCTTTTGCTACAACATGGATGGACCTTGAGGGCATTACGCTAAGTGAAATAAGTCAGGTAGAAAAAGACAAATACCACATGATTTAATTTATCTGTGGAACCAGAAAGAACCCCCATGAGTCACAGATACAGAAAACGGATTGGTGGTACCAGAGGCAGGGGGTGGGCGGGTAGGTGAAATTGATGAAGGGGATCAAATGGTACAAACTTCCAGTTATAAAATTAATAAGATGTGAGGATGTAATGGTGTACACCAGGTACAGCATGGTGACCATAGTTAATAATATTGTATTGCATATGTGAAAGTTGCTAAGAGAGTAGATCTTAAAACTTCTCAACACAAGAAAAAACATTTTATAACTATGTACGGTGACGAATGTTAACTAGACTTATTGTGGTGACCATGTCGCAATATATACAAATATCAAATCATCATGTTGTACATCTGAAACTAATGTAATATTTTTTGAATTTATTTTATTGAAGTATAGTTGATTTACAATGTTGTGGTAATTTCTGCTGTGCAGGAAAGTGATTCAGTTCTACATATATATCTACATTCGCTTTCCTATTCTTTTCCATTATGATTTATCACAGGATAGTGAATATAGTTCCCTGTGCTATACAGTATGAAACTAATGTAATATTATATGTCAATTATATCCTAATAAAATATTATTTAAGTAGCATAAAATATGAATAGGAATAAATCTAGCAAAAGATGTGAAAGACTTGTACACTTAACACTACAAAATATTGCTGAGGGAAATTGAAGAAGAACTAAATAAATGAGAAATACTGTGTTCATGGGTCAGAACTCCGTATTGCTAAGATGTCAATTCTTCCTAAATTAATCTAAAGATTCAATAAAACCCTGTTTTATTTAGGCATTTAGTATTCCATGCTGGATGCTGGGAAGCACCCCACACAGGAATTTATGAATGTTGGGACAAATGACCCATGGGCACTAATGGATGTGAAATAAAGTTTACTACTCACATAGCAAATAGCAAAAGGATTCCTCAAAGAGTAGAGCTTGGTTTGGAGTGAATAAGACAGAGGGTGGTTGTGGTGGCTTTGAATTTTTATTGAGGTGAGAAGGTGGGCCTGGAGGAGGCAGTGCCCATCCGTGGACTCGGGCTTGAGTGATTTGAAATTCCTGCCGGTGCCAAGGGACAGAGGGACATGGAGTCTTTCTTATCAGGATGCCCAGATGTGGGCCAACAGGGAAAGGGGAGGAGTGGAGTCTTGAAAGCTGTCAAAATAAAATATGGAGTCCTTCTCATTATTACAAATCCCAATCAAAATCCCATTAGCCTTTTTTTTTTTTTTTTTTTGGTAGAAATTGGCAAACAGATTCTAAATTCATATGGAAATCCAAGGGCCTAGAAAAGCCAAAACAACTTTGAAAAAGAATTACAGATTCAAAGGACTAACTACCTGATCTCGACTTATAATGAAGTTACAGTAGTCAAGACAGTGTGGCCTTAGCATCATGATAGACAATAGATCAATGGAACAGAGTAGATGGTCCAGAAATAGACCCACAAAAATATGGACATCTGATTTTTGTCGGCATTGTGAAGGCGATTCAGTGGAGTAAGGACATTCTTCACAGCAAATGGCAGTGGTACAATTGAGCAGCCATAAAACAGAAAAACAGAAAGAAACTTTTGCCCATATCTTGTATTATATTCAAAAACTAACTCAAAATGAATCATAGACATAACTGTAAAACCTGTAGCTATAAAACATCTCAAAAAATAGGAAAAAACCTTTGTCACCTTGGTTTAGGTAAAGATTTCTTAGACATCACTTAGATATTATGAACAAAATGATGCATCGGAGGGACTTCCCTAGTGGTGCAGTGTTTAGGACTCCACTCGCACAGTGCAGGGGGCCCGGGTTCGATCCATGCTCAGGGAACTAGATCCCACATGCATGCCGCAACTAAGGAGCCCGCGAGCTGCAACTAAGGAGCCCTCCTGCCAAAACTAAGACCTGGTGCAACCAAATTAATTTTTTTTAAAAGTTTTAAAAAATGATGCATTGGACTTCATCAAAATTAAAAACTTCTCCTCTTGGAAAGACTCTGTTAGGAGAAAGAAAAGAGAAGCCACAGACTGGGGGAGAGGGAGAAAATATTTGTAAAGCATATATTTAATAAGGACTTTTATCCAGAATATGTAAAGAATTTTCAAAATTCAATAAGAAAACAACCAACCCAATAAAAAATGGCAAAAGATCTGAGCAGACACTTTACCAAAGAAGATACACAGATGGCAAATAAGCAAAAGAAAATATGCTCAACCTTCTTAGTCATTAGATATAAATTAGAACCTACATACCTATTAGAATGGCTAAACCTATAAAGACTGAACATGCCACATGTTGGCAATTATGTGAAGGAAATCAAGCTCTCTGGCACTACTGGTGAGAATGTAGAATGGTACAACCACTATGGAAGACAATTTGACAGTTTCTTAAAAAGTTAAAAAGATACCTATCATATGGTGAAGCAAATCCACTCCCAGGAATTTTCCCAAGACAAATGAAAGCATGTGTCTCTATAAAGACTTGTACATGAACATTTATAGCTTTATTATAATAGTCCCAGACTAGAAACAATCCAAACATCCATCAACGGGTGAATGGGTAAAATCATGGAGGTACATATATCCATACAACGGAATACGATTCATCTTTAAAAGAGGTGTGGACTATTAATCTGTGCTCTATCATGGATGAATCACAAAATAATTGTGTGAGTGAAAGAAGGCAGACATACTGAGATTCCATTTATAGAAAACTCTAGAAAATGCAAGCTAATTTATAGTGACAGGAGATTGATGATTGCAGATGGGGACAGGGAGCAAGAGAGAGGGATGACTGAATGGCATGAGGAAACTTGAAGATGATGATCTGTTCATTATCTTGATTGGGGTGATGGTTTTATGGGTGTATACATATGTTCAAGATATGAAATTTTACATTTTAAATATGTATAGTTTAGTGTATATAAAGTAAACATCAATAAAGCTGTAAAAAACTTACCTGCCTACAAGGTAAGGTTGTTGTGAGGGTTAGTGCCAATACCTGTGAATCACCTGGCCCAGCACACAGTAGGCACTAAATGAGCAGGTTGTATACAGGAGGTACTTGTGGAATGGCAGTCCCTCTAGTCTGGGGCTTTGTGGGTAGGATGGTGTGTGTTGCTCCCCATCTGACCCTGACCTCCTCAAGCACAGAACGTGACTGAGCTTCCTCTCCGTGCCCAGAGCCCTGCACACGGCCAGTGCTCTGAGGTGACATCTGCTGAGTCATTGGAAACTGACATCCTGAAGGATGGAAGGAAGGGGAGGGCACTTCCTGCTCATTGTCCAACAGCCGCTGGGCCTTGAGCCTCTCTCATTGTTCGTCTGTTCACAGCAGCACACGTCTCTGTGGGACACAAATTTCTTGGTAGCAGAGATGTTATTTAAAGTCTCCTTTAAAATAGCTGGACTTTGATGGAACAGAACAGTGTCACCGCTGGGGCCTGAGAGGTACCTGAGAAGGGCAGGGGCACATGGGCGGGATCTATTTCAGGCTTTTCAGAGACGCCTGCGTTATGCCACGTTCAGGATGTGAAGACACTGTCTGACCTTGGCGCTGTGATGGGGCAGCCTCGTGTTCACAGTGGGCAGGCGTTTGCGAGTGCTGCGGTGACTGGGGACGTGGGGAGCCTTGTCCACTTCCTGCTCTAATCTCATCATTTCTTAGAAATGCCCTGGGCTCACATGGCAGATATGAGAGGAGGTGCCTTTTTCAGAAGCATCACTGGTGACCATTGGGTTAATCAATCTATCCAGCATGGATAGATCTTTTAGGTGCACTATAAAACATCAGAGTCCAGGGTTTGAGTCCTGACTGCTGCTGAGGGGCTCAGAGAGACTGGGCTCCTCCCTTAATCTTGCTGAGCCTCACTTTCCTCAACTGTGAAACAGGTACTACAATACTGACCTCATGGAACTGTTGCTTATTGAGAAACGTTGTTGCAAATGGCTGATGGAGGCCACCCACGTGGTTGGGTTTGAGGATCCTGGGCAGAACTCCCCAACCCCCAACTCCCTGGGTAACTCTAACCACTGCCCTCCACCCAGCTGCCTGACCAGCCTACGGGTGCAGGGAGTCCGTCACTGAAGAATCATTCCTTTGTGCAAGGATTGCCTAATTCTGGCTCTGAGGCCGGAGGTAGATGGGCCCCAGGCTGAGCCGCTGAAATCTGTCCCCTGTGGATAGATACTCCAATATAAAGATAATGATAGGGGTAGAGAGAAACCGAGTCCTGCCCAGATAAGAAATAAAGAGACCACATATTTCTCATTCTCGAGGTCAAGGAGAACTTCCCAACTACACAAGTACAGAAAGGCTCCTTGGGGGCCAAAAAGGGAGGGGGTGCCACCCCATAATAGGTGGTGTCAACCTTCCCAAAGGCTTCTGTGCTGGAATCCATCTTAGCTAAGAGATGTGCGTGCACCCAGGGGAGGACCCTGAGTTATAGCAAACATGGACTCGGAGCCAGGCAAAGCAAGATGATTGGCCAGAGGAAACCTGGAAGAAATGCCCCATATAAGTGATTTAAACTACCATGACGGTGCGACTCTCTCTCTGAGCCTGCCCACGTGTGCCTATTCACCTGTACTCTTTTTCCTCCTAATAAACACCTTACTTGTTTCACTACTTTCCGTCTCTTTGTTGAAATTCATTTCTACAAAGCAGACAAGCCAGGGCCTTGTCACTAGCCACTGACCCTCATGGTCTAGTGGTTAGGATGCAGTGTTCTCACTGCTGTGACCTGGCTTCAATCTCTGGTTGGGGAACTGAGATCCTGCTTCAAGCTGCTGCTGGCCGAGACCACCTGAGATCAGCTCCACGTTTAGAAATCTCCATCAGCCTCAGACCCCTCAGCTTGAATGACTTTGGTACCGGAAACCGCGCCCTTGAAGACCACACAGGCAGTGATGGGGGATGGACACATGACAAGCCCATGCTTTGTGCCTAATGGGGTCCTCACTGAATGAGACCAGTTGGCCAGGCATCGCTCTAAGCACTTTATACACTTTACCTTATTTAACCCTTACACAGACTCCTACCTACTCCTCCTTCTTCATCATCAGAATGTGGGGCTCAGTGGTGAGAGGATGGATTAATTTGTTACTATTTTTTCCCCTGGGTTTCTGGACCGCTTCAACTTCCCTCCAGGTAGGTGGCACCTACGTTCCCAGTGCCTGCCAGAGCAGCGAGCTCACCCCGGGGCTGGGGCTGGGAGGTCTTGGGCAGAGCAGCATGTGCACCCAGTTGGCCCCTGAGCCAGTCAGGGAGGTTGGGGGAGGGACTCTGGCACTCCTGCCCACCTGGCATTGATTCCATATTCTTTTCTTGATGGTGTCCTGGTTTTCCACTGGGAGAATCAGCTGACTCCTATGGTAGGAACTCATGGCCCCTGACCTTGCCCAGATGCTCTCCTCTGTCCTGGAGGGCAAGGAGGGCAGGCAGGAGTGGGGATGAGCCCATTCCAACCCAGATCCCAGCAACACTAGGCGTTGGTTCCTCTTCTAGATCCAGGAGCCGCCTTACATTATCTTAAATCCAATTTTCATTCTCACATTATGCGGAATCTGGCAACAGGGCCCAGGGCAAGCAACAGCAGCTCATCCTTGGGTACCTGGCCCACCCGCGGGGCCGAGCAAATCCAGCCATTGGTCTTCAGGCTTGTGGAAAACGGGAGAGAGGTCTGGGAAGGGAGCTCAGGCAACTCGCCTGGTGACGTGGAAAATAAGGTACCGACAGTCTCTCCTCCAGCCCACCTCTAGTCATGACCCAATGGCCCTCAGGACCTAGGCCAGGTGCCAGGATGTGCCAGTGACATAGGTGTGCCAGGTGACAGGTGTGAGGTCGATGATCCCCTCCTAGACCCTGACTCTAATGGCTGCTGAGCCCTTGTCTCGTTTGTTTGATCAAAAGGGGACAGTGAGGGCCATGCCGGTGTCAGCGCATCATTGGAACAAGCAGCACAAGCTCGGGACAGTCTCAGCCGTGTCATAGTCTTTTTATAGTCACTTACAAGCTCGGTGGCTTTGGGCAAGTGACGTAACCTCTGCAAGCCTTATTCTCCTCACCTGGGAAGCGGAGATGATGATGACGCTGTCTCCTCTCTTGGGCTGTGGTGAGGGTCAGGTGAGTGACTCCACAGAGAGCCCTCAGGACAGAGGTAAGCTGCTATTTAAGTCAGTTGCCATAACAATGATGATGCTGGTGATGGCGATGCTCGATCCCATTCCCACATCCCCTCTCCTGTCATTAGGTGTTGAATCCCCAGGGCTCTGTCATCAAGGAGGGGCTTCATTCCTTCTCACTGGCTTAGTTAATCCTAAAACCCACATCTTGGAGGAGGGGCCAAGGCTTTATGGCTTTGTCTTGCTCAGCAAGGCAGTTTAGTACTGCTAGTAACTAAAACATCCCTGTAGTCAGGCCGGCCATGACCAGCATGAGGCTGTCGCCTTCTGCTTTCTGATGACAATAATTATGTCTCATAGTCAGGATGACATTTTTTTCCTCCTTTCTCACCTCCCAAAGAGAGATGACTGTCAATAGGATCTGTGCTGCTGGGTAAGACCTCACCACCAGAGTAGGGATTGTGCTAGGGGAGTGTCTGGTCCCACCCGCTCACACGGAAGGGAATCCCAGGTAGAAGGAGTAGCAGGAGAAGTTGCAGAAACTGAGGCCCAGAGAGGGGAGGCAACCTGCTCCAGGTCACACAGTGAGTTGGTGGTAAGACAGAGACCAGGGTTTGAATTCCTGACCTAGGACTGAAGCCCTGTCTGTCTTAGTCACATGGATCCCAGGGCCTGGGGCGGCTGGGGCCAGAATTCCAAGGCTGGCACAGACGAGGGAGGAGCAAGTCTGGGCAGGAGGTGTGGACTTGGGGGGAGGGGGAGGGGGATGAAATTAAGCCCACAGTCACGCTGGGCTCCTCGGGGTATGGAGGGAACAGTGGCTGAGGGTCTCCCAGTCCTGACTGAGCCAGTGCACAGACCTGAACCTGATGGCAGGGCAGCCTGGGATGAAATCCTCATAGGCTCTCAGTGAAATGAGAAAAATCAGGCCAATATGGACTGTCAGTGTAAGGTTGCCAACTGTTAACACCTCCCAGATGAGTGTCACCTGATCCCAGCTTGGGAAATGCCGCGTGAAGGCATTTAAAAGTCAGTGAGATCTAACAAGAAACTTTCACAGAATTGGCTGGGCTTCCCTGTGAGTCTGAGTGCCGTTTTTGGAGATGCAAGGCCGTGTCTGTTCTATTCCTCTGACCTATGACGTAATGAGTCCCCGTCTCAGATGGAGTTTATATTCTGGTGGCGGGACACAGATAATGAACAAGCAATAGTTTTGAAGAGTGAGAAGTTCTGTGGGGAAATGGAATTGAGTAGTGAAACGGAATTGAGGAGGGTGGACAGCGTGGTCAGCTGGGGCCCCAGCAGGAGACAGATGAAATGACAGTCAAATCAGGTATCTGAGGAGAGTTTTAAAAGGAGACTGTTTATGAAGGTGTGGGCAGGGAGTAAGGAAACCCCAGAAGAGGAGCTGAGTTACTGCCTCAGGCTTGACAGGGCGCTGGGAGGAGCAATTACCTGAACCCAGAGATGAAGAGAGCTGGGGGGAGGGTGTCTGGAATGGTCACCTGACTGGAGCTGAAACCCGCAGTCTGGGGATGGAGCCAGCCCTGTGCTCTGCAGGGAGGGTCCCTGGGGAGATAAACAACCCGACATTCCTCCCCTCCTTCCCGTATCTCCTGCTGGGGCTCCCCATAACCAAACCTACCTGGAAGCCAGAGGGATGCAGGGGGCCCTGGATGTGGACGATATGGTCAGCCATCTGGGAGCACGGAGCAAGGGGACGGGCGGAGCCAGGATCTGGAGGGGGACACTGGGGCCCCCCAGTGCAGGGGACGTGCCCCTTTAGCACGGTGCTTGGGGAAGACATGACACTGGAGCTGAGTCCTGAGAACGAGGAGGGTCAGGCCAGGAGAAGAGCCAGCAGAAAGAAGGGGGCTCCTGGTGGAGGGAACAGCAGCGGCAAAGGAGTGGAGGCGGGCGGGGCCAGATGCTGTAGGCCACGTGGTAGGGAGCTTGCATTTTATTTTAAGTTTAGTTGGAGGCAAGGGGTGAGTTTTTAGCAAAAAGTGACGTGATCCGACCCCTCTGAGGGGGGCATGGCTTGGAACCAGGAAAGGGTGGAAGCAGGGGGGACCCTAGCAGATGAGAGGCCTGGACCAGGGTGGGAGATAAATGGAGAAGGCCAGAGGGGGATGTATTTTGGAGGGAGAACCTCAGAACTGGCTGATGGGTCAGATGTGGGGGTAAAGTCAGGCACAAAGGGGTATCTGGCCTCAGCCCTGGAATAGGGTCCACCCAGCCCTCTCCTGCCCTCAGCACCTGTGAACTGGGGCGGGCCTCACGCTGGGATGGAGGAGAGGGCAGGGAACGTGAAGGAGGTGACCCCAGCTCAGAGAAAGCACCTTCACGCATGTGTGGTTCCTGGCCCCTCTCCCCAGATAGGCGGAGGGTCCTGACAGCTCTGCAAATAGGATGGGTGTCAACTCTGGCTGTGTCCAACCCAGGCCAGGCTGGGACATTGTGGCCTGATGCAAGGGTGGGTGCCAGGCTAAGGTCTTCCTTCTGGGGAGACAGGGAGCCACGGTGGGTTTCCAGACAGTTTGCACACAGTGAGGAGGGTGGGTCAGAGCGTGCAAGATGAGAAGCTGGGGCCACGGTGCAGGTGAGCAAGGACGGCAGCCTGAATCCAGCCAGGACAGGCCCTGTAAGATCATTAGAGGGACAACGGCCTCAGTGTCCGTGTGGCTGGTGCTTCCTTTACAGAGTTTTCCCTGTTCCAGGCTCACCTCATGGGGGCCATGGAATCTTGGCCTGAGTCAAACTCATCCCTCACTGTGGCCAATTAATTCCAACTTGTCGTAAATTTTTAACGCTTTGCTAATCGATACGAGCTGGGCCGCTGGCCACTGCTGAGTCTCTAAGGGAAAGGTCCGGGAATGAAAGGCTGCCTGCCAGGTTCATGTATTAATATGTTCCACATGCATCGCCTGTTGTTTTGAGTTAATCACCTGGTGCCTAAATGTATCTTTGTAAATCTCAGGTAAGCCTCTTGTGATCCATTCATAATTAACACGACTAAGCAGCAGTGCTGTGGTTTTGTGACAGAAGGAGGCATCTCAGGGCTGCGGGAAGGAGGGACAGACGTGGATGAGAGGAGGGGGCACTGTACAGCCCCCAGAGGGAACCGCTGATCCATCGCCCCACAGGGGGATCCTGGCAGCCTGGAAGGGGCTCAGAGTTCCCGGACTGCTACCTGCTGCCGGGGCCCGTGGCCTCAGGAAATGACAAACCTGGTGGGTAGGAGGTTTTCTAAAATGGGGCAATAATACCAACACCGTGGGGTTGGTTTTCCCTCCCAGAATGTGAGCCTTAGGACAGGGACCAGGCTCGGCGGATGTTGCTGGAAGGAAGGGACAAGTGAACAGAGAGGGTGGCAGGTCCTGAGGACTGAAGACTGCCCCGCAGCGCACTCTGTGCCATCCAGGAGGCTGCAGAGGGTTCAGGGAAGGGGTCGGGGGCTGTCCGCAGAGCACGGAGCCTGGCCTGGGCTTTGATGCATGGGTAGGAGTTCCCTGGATAAACAAGGGGGAAGTGTGTTCCAGGGAGAGGGCGTAGCACGAACAAAGGCCTGGGAGCGTCAACTGCATCTCGCTGTCACCCGGCTACAAGCCGAGCATCCGTCACAGCGGAGCGAGGGCCAGGCCCCTGGGTGCCCAGGCTGAAATTTGGCCAGTTCCTGGGCACCCAGCTAGGAGGGTTGCTGGAAAAACTTAAATGTTTTTACACCTGTTCACAGGTTTTTAGAGCAACGGCCTGATGTTGGGCAAGTTACTTAACCTCCCTGTGCCTCGGTTTCCTCATCTGTGAAGTGGGGTGATGACAGCGCCCCTCCCAGGGCTGGGGGAGGAGGGAACCTGTGTAAAGCACTCCAAGCAGTGCCCACCCCCACCCACCAAAGCAGGCATGATGGGGGCCTTTGTGGGATTGATGCTCATTACGTGCTCCATGCCTGGGGGTTTCCTCTAACCCTCAGAACCACCAGGCAGATGGGGATGATAGGACCCTTGGTCCCCTTGAAGAAACTGAATCCCAAGGGGCTTAAAGAGATCACAGGGCTGAGCTGGTGAGCGCTGCCCCGTCTATCTGACTTCGCAGCCCATCCGGGGTCCAGCACAGTGTCTGACCCAGGTGGGGGCTGCCCTGCCCCTCCCCCCCCACTGGTGAGTCTCCACTGGCACCAGCCCCGGGTGAGCCCGACCCCGGGGTTCACACACGGACCCCCCAGATGCTCGTGGAGAACGGCCCCATCCACGCACATGGCCCAGACCCGCGGGGGCTGCCCTCCCTCCTGCCTCGTCCCACCTCGGTCCCAAGCCTCTGCATACAAAGGGCCCCCTCAGTCCCTTCCTGGGGAGACAGGGCCCTCGTCCCTCTTCTGGGCTCGCTGCAGCCCAGTCACCAGCCCTGCCTTGCAATGACTGCGGGAATGGCGCCCTGTGTTAAAATCCGTGTCTGGACGAGCCCCTGGCTGGAGGAATTAACTCGTGTACACACAGAAAATCTCCACAGACTTGTCTTCTAATATTTGTTCTGGAAACTGGAACACGCAGATAAGGCAAGTGCCTGGCATTGGAACTGCAGAATCAATTTGCATTCTCCACGCCACAAAGAGCCACATTTACACAGCACGGTGGGGAGAGAGGGAAAACCTACTCTCGGCCAGAGGAAGGGTCTGACTGCTCTTCCTCCAGGAGCAAAGGCTCACACATGAGATCTCAGCACCTCAGCACTCAACAGCCCTAAAATCCTGGAGTCTTAGACCCCTCAATCTTAGAATCATCACTTAATAGACTGTTAAGACCATAAAATTTCAAGTCAGAATCACAAGATTTTAGGATTTAATCATCATCTTGGCCAGACCCCCAACCAGCTCCTGAGTCTCCTCCACCATGTTCCAATAAGTGGCCTCCAGACTTGATTGGCTCCAGGGCCACCTCTTCAGGTCATCCCTCCTTGACCCCTGATCATCCTGATGAGAAGACCTTTGAGCAGGACCTGAAAAGGAGCAAGGCATTAAAAAGAAGGCGGTGTGTGTGTGTGTGGGGGAGCGTTGTGTGTTTCTGTCTGGACCGAGGCAACAGCAAGTGCAAAGGTCCTGAGGTAGGAATGCACTCCATGTGTTTGAAGAACAGTGAGACTTGACTTCTAAATGTGCAATGGGACAGAAAAAGCAGTGAGCCCAGAAGCTGGAGGAGCCCGTGACTAGATTCCCTCCTCTGCCCTGGCCTCGCTTTGCACCCAGGGCAGGTCACTGCACCTCCCTGAAGCTCCATGGATCCATTAGGAGGAAGGAAGCCACACCTCTGCTCCCAGACCCAGTGGGTGGGGCCTGATGAAGCTTGGAGGTCCTTCCAAGAACAGGTGAGTGTGAAATGCCTCAGATCCCCGAAAAGGAAGGCAGGAAGAGGAGGAAATGATGGTCTTTCCCCAGCTGTACAGAGCAGCACAGCAGCCCAGATCAATATGCTGAGAAGGCACCCCATTTGGAAGTAAACACAGGCTATGTTTAAGGGTGCAGGGGTGGTACTGGAATATTTCAGCATTTCAACATTTCCTGAACATGCTTATGTAAAAGTAATTGCGATATCTGTTCTCCTCATCTTCTAGCTGTAAAACCAAAGAATTTTAAAATCCTCTGCATGTGGCTCAGGGAGGGGAAGGAAGAGTCCTGTCTGCTTGTGGACTCTGCCCTTTGTAGTGGCCATGGTGGGTGGTCGCAGTGGGGAGCCTGCTTTGCCCCAAACTGCCCTGTGAATTGGGTGTTACTGGTCCTGTCCGGACATATTTCCTCAGAGGTACAATGATGAGTTTGTGGGATGGCCCCTGCCATGGACCCACAGGGGAACCATGTGGTACATGTCTCAACTGCCTCCTGCCCCTTGTTGGTTGAGGGTCACCTCTGTGAGCATGAAATCCCCCTCCCCTATAGCCGATCATACTCCTGGGTGGAGCAAGCTCCTGTGGGGGCAGAGAAAGCCAGAATAGCAGAGGGAAGCTGGGAGAGTTCTCAGGAACTGTCCGCAGCAGCTACTGGTGAGCTCAGGTGTGCCCGAGGGGCTCTGGGATGGGGTCTCTGGAGGGCTGCTACATCTCCCAATCCCCCCGCTGCTCTAACATTCTGGGATCTGTGCCTCTTTCCAGGCAACTCAGTCCCAACTTCCGCCCCAGAGCTGTCTAGATCCTCAAGGGCAAGGATTTGTATCTGTCTGTTTATCGCTGCATTTTCAGCATCTGGAACAGCGCCTGTCAATACGTATTTTGTGGAATGAATTGGCTGCATGGCGAACATCTTTTCTTGAGCACCCACTGTGTTCTGGGCCCTGAGCTGGGCCCTGGGGACGCGGCGTTGAATCAGACGCGGTCCCTGCCCTTAGGGGCTCGCTCCGCGGGAGGACAGATGCATCGTAATCATCATAATCATCACCACTTCAACAGCAATATCATCACCACCATTTACTGAGCCTCTGCTGTGCACACGGGGCTTCGCATTTGTCACCTCATTTCAGCCCCCAAAGGCCACGAAGTGACCATATGGTCATGCCTGTTTCGCAGGCGAGAAACTCAAAGCTCAGAGAGGAGAATGACTTGCCCAAGCTCACAGAGGTGGTGCAGAGTGGAGGTGGGATTTGAACCCAGGGCTTTTTTCTGCCCAAGTACACCAAGCTCTGCTTCCCTCCGACAGCCACTCAGACATGAGAGGTCACACAGATTAGGTGGGAGATGCCCTGGCGTGGGACTCATGAGGGCTCTGAGGGCAGTGGTGAGTCTATGCATTGAACCAGGGAGGGTGTGGGTAGCTGGAGAGAGAGGCACGGCCCCTTCTGGCACAGGCAGCGTCAAGGTTAGCGGGCACACAGATCAGAGCGCGGGGTGGTGGAGGGGAGAGGTGGGCGGTGCCGTATTAGGTCAGGGTCCCTGCAGGGGACGGAGGGCTCCCCGCATCGGGCGCTTCAGGAGACACTGCTGACAAGGGTGTGGGCGGAGTTAGAGAAGCCCACAGGGAGGGGCAGGGCCCAGGCTGACCGCAGCGGGAGTCCTCACCCTGCCTGAGCCTGAAGGAGGGGCAGTTAGAACCCAGCTAGAGAGCTGCGTAGGGGGAGGGGCGCCCCACAAGGGCCATGGCCTTGGGATAGGGGTGCGCCTGATCCTCAGACATGGTAGCAAGGGAGACAGGGAGAGAAACACGTGACTGCTTCTGCCTCTGATCTCCTGCTGCTCCTCCCCCCACCCCACCCCTGGCCAAGCTCAGCTGGAAGCCGGAGAGAGAGGCACCCACTGGTGCCTCTGTGTGGTCCGCATCCAAGGCCACAGGCATGATGGCAGTGGTGAGGGGACATAGCCAGCTTGCTGGGTAAAGATGGCAGAGACACTGAGCAAAGGGCTAGGCTCCTGGAGATGGGAGCTATGAATGGTTGTCGCAGTCAGGCCAAAATAGTCATTTAATCATTCAAAAATGTTTACTGACTCTGGGTCAGGCTCAGTGAGGGCCTGGGAGAGTCAGGGAGAGATAACAGCATATGCTTGTTTTGTGCCTTCTAACCCTCCCCAAGCACCCACTCCCTTCCCCCTCACAGGCCCTGACAGGTAGGTGTCAGCATCACCCCATTTGAAATACTAGGGAACCGAGATGCTGAATGATAAAAGTCAGCTGCTCCACGTCAGACTGTAAGTGGTGATGCTGAGCTAGAACTGGAGCTGTCTGCCCTCAGTGCCCAGGCTCTGACCACCAGATCATACCACGTCTCAGCGGAAGAGGACACGGCCCCCATCCCGTGAGTCTCATGAGGAGAGGCACCTAAACAAACCACAGCAATGCCTGAGGCACTCACTCCACCTTGGCACAGGAGTGCAGGCTTCCTAGAGAGGCTGACATTTCAGCTGAGGCACTGAGGGAAGCAGGGGAGTTCACCAGGCCATCAAGGCAGGTAGAGGAGAGGGCATTTCAGGCAGTGGGCACAGCATGAGCAAAGGCATGGAGGGAAGAAACAGTATCAGGTGTGCAGGAAACTGCAAGCAAGTTAGTGTTGCTAGGGCATAAAGTACAAGGCAGGAAGCAGGGGGACATAAGTAGCCCATCTCAGTCTTGGTCTATGAGATCCTCAAGGGCTCAGCCAGGGTCCATGTTCCTCTCCTGCTTAAGTCTCTGCCCAGCTTCCTTGATGAAGAGTCCAAAGGCTTAGTCTGGTTCACAAGATTCCTGGTGCTCAGACTCTGTTGACTGCCACCTAGCCTTGGTTTCCTCAGCTTAGCAAATAGAGTAATTAATTGCGATAATACAAGGGTTCTGGGGTTTGCCAGACCTGGAGTGAACTCCTGGCTCAGCTTCTTAGCTTTGTGACATTAGACATGTCACGCAACCTCTCTGGGCCTCACTTTCCTATCTGTAAAGTGGAAATAAAAGCACCCATGATGCAGGGTTGTTGTGAAGTTAAATGAGCTAATACATGTAAAGCACTTAGCACAGTGCCAGGCACATAGCAGGTACTCCATAAACAGTAGGCTTTATTCTTTTTGTTATTTTAATTATCATCTTCTAATCTTCTACCATGCATGTATTGAATTTTATAATTGTATTGTAACTGAAATTATATTGAATTATAGTTGTGACAATATAATTGAGATTATACTTTTTTTTTTTTTTTTTTTTGGTGGTATGTGGGCCTCTCACTTTTGTGGCCTCTCCCGTTGCTCTCCCGGAGTACAGGCTCCGGACGCGCAGGCTCAGCGGCCATGGCTCATGGGCCCAGCAGCTCCACGGCACGTGGGATCCTCCCGGACCGGGGCACGAACCCGTGTCCCCTGCATCGGCAGGCGGACTCTCAACCACTGCGCCACCAGGGAAGCCCCAGATTATACATTTATATGTTTTTTTTTCTATTCACTATTATATCATTAAAAACTCCTCAAAAGCAACATGTTAATGACTGCATAATAGACCAACCTTCAGATGCATCAAACTTTATCACCATCCTTTAAGGTTGGATATTTAGAGGGTTACAGTGTTTCATTCTTCTACATCATCAGGCTTTGATGAACCTCATGAGGTGTTATCTTTGCCTGAATCTCTGATCACTTCCTCAGGACAGACTCCTAAAAGTGGAATCACCACATATGTTTAAGCCTCATGACCTTTATTAGTTAATCACTTTCCTGAATGATTGGCCTGATTAACACTCCCCATAGCTGCTCTGCATGAGAATACCTGTCTCATCACATATTCAACAGCACTGAGTATTACTGGTGGTGGTGTTGTTTTACTGATTTGATTGGCCTCAATTTATACTTGATGTGTCATTTGCACCCAGAGCCCTGGCCTATGGTTCTTGTTTTCCAGCAATTTGATAATCAGATCAAATTCTGGGGCTTCCAGGAAGCCTCTTGACAAGAACAAGAAGCAGCCTGGGGGCGCATTTCTGGGCAGGGAGTCAGAGGAAAGGGCCCCACCCCACCTGCTGTGCTCATGGCACGTCCCTTCTCCTCTGGGTCTCAGTTTATTGACCTGTTGCAATCACCTCCGGGCTGGTCTCCCTCCCTCCAGCCCATCCAGTGCCCAGAACAGGGACTGATGCCCAGTGGGTGTTCAGTGACTATTTGCTGAAGCCTGAATAACCAAGTGCTCTTTAAAAGACAAGCTGGCCGTGTAATTCTCTTGCTTACATCTTTTGCTCAAACTCTCCATAATTTATATTTATTGCTTGGTCCCTCTTCCCTGTGTTTCATGAAGGTATCAATACATTGTGTCAAGGTGCTTAAGGACAGGGACTCTGAAGCCAGACAGCCTGGGTGTTAATCTTGCCTCTGGGGCTTAGTTGCTGTGTGAACTTGGGCGTTTTACTTAACCTCTCTGTGTCTCAGTTTCTCACTCTGTAAAATTGGAATAATAGTGCCTGTTTCATAGGGCTATGCTGAGGAGTAAATAAGGGAATGCATGTGTATTCAGAACAGCTTAGGCACATACACAGACCCTCTACATTGTTCTTGGTATTATTATTATTACTCTTATTATTATTACTCCAAAGTGGATTTGAGGTGTCACTAATCCACTTAGGCTTGAACTTAAGGCAGTTCTTCTCCTGAAGGCCCTCATAGTTGCAGACTAACCTTCTTACCATTTCAAGTTCACAACAGAGATATTCTCTATTGCCAGCAGTTTTAAAACATTCCTGAAATTGGATCTCATGGGACAATTTTGAGTCAGGAGAATCACCTGAACCCAGCAGTTCCTGTCTCAGGACGAGCCCCTGAGAGGCCCTGTCCTCCCCACCCCTCGCCCCTGTGACCCAGGCTGCAATGTGGTGGGCACCCCCCGCCCCCCACCAGGCTGATGGATTCTCCCTTCATTTCATTGTCCTTGTAGCAATTTCCTCAGCGCATCCTGAGGCGCAGCTGGGCCACATTTGTTCTTTAATGGGCACCTCAGACAAGGCTGGCCTTGGAGGACCTGGTACTCCATCACCCACCTCCAAAGACTTGCTCTAAAAGGGACAGTCACCATTGCCATGCCAACCTCAGAACATGGGCATATTTTACATTTTACAGATGAGGTGGTATCAGCTGGAAAACTGGGAGGTTCCAGGCAACCTAGAGCCAAGAGGGACCTAAACTGGGACAGGCAAGTGACAGCCCCTCTTTGAATCTTGGTCTCCTCATCTAAAATGGGACACTTCCGGGCTTCCCTGGTGGCGCAGTGGTTGAGAGTCTGCCTGCCGTTGCAGGGGACACAGGTTCGTGCCCCGGTCCGGGAAGATCCCACATGCCGCGGAGCGGCTGGGCCCGTGAGCCATGGCCGCTGAGCCTGTGCGTCCAGAGCCTGTGCTCCGTGGCGGGAGAGGCCACAACAGTGAGAGGCCCACGTACCGCAAAAAAAAAAAAATAAATAAAATAAAATGGGACACTTCCTTCTTAGGCTGTAGTGAGGGTGCCGGGAAATGGAGGACATAGAGCTGGCACGGTGCCCAGCACACTATTATCGCATTGTCCTTGTCACAGCAGCAGCAGCATGATCAGATGCCCCCGGGGCTGTTGGATTCCCCACTGTCCCTGTCCTCCGGAGTTTTCCCAGAGTTACCGCCCGTCCACACCCAGAACCGGAAGCAGCATCAGGACCAGCATTAGAGAGAAAATAGATTTGACTGGAGTCCACACCCCCTCCGCTGTGTCTACCCTCCCTCCCCTCCCCCAGCGTTTTGCCTCTACCAGGGCTTCCACAATACGCTCCTGGGCTGTGACCACAGTCCAGTTACACTGTCCTGGTCCAGGGAGGCTCCATGTCTGGGATCAGAGGATGGGTGGGCAGAGACCCATTTGCCTCAGGATGGAGGCTCATGGGGCAGGGCGTCCTCCTCTTAGGGTCCCCGTCTGAGTCCTTGCGGGTTCACGAGGTGATACTGCTTCCGCTCGCTGGGCCTCCCCAGCAGGGCGCAGCGTCAGGGTTTGCACGACTTCCCCGGCTCTGGACGCCCTGTGGTGGGTGATGATGTCCAGTTACAGACCAGGACACTGTCCCCAAAGGGGCCTGGGAGACTCCAGCGGCCTCTCGTCAGGGTGTCAAATCCAAGCCCATCCCCACGGACCCCAGGGGACCCTCAACCTCCAAAAGAGTGGGGGGCCCTGCGGGGGATCTCAGACCGCAGGGTAGGCTGGGAAAGGGGAGAAGGAGAAGGTCAGCGGCGGTGGTCAGCGTGCAGAAGCACGGGGGTCTGAGGGGCACAGCCGGCTTGTGGGCGGGGCCAGCCTGGGGCCGCGAATTACTGCAGCATTTTAGAGACTGGAAATGGGGTCACAGCGTTCAGTCAGGTGAGCGTGGGCCGGGAGGATCCAGCCTCACTGTGAAGTTGATGGGGCTGCTCAGAGCTGGGAGCCCGGGGCCTCCTTCTGTAGAGAAGCACCCCCAGCTCTCTCCACCAGGGGGTGGGGCTTTGCACCCCCGTCCCCTCTACCTGGGGTCTCCTCTCCTCTGTCTGCTCTGCAGCTCCCGGCACCAAGCACAGCCCTCAGCACAGCTGTAATTCATCACCTGTACACTTATCTGCTCCTGTGTTCCCCGTCAAATAGTGATTCTGAGGTGACAGGGCAGGGATGGGGCTGCTTCGGTCTTGGCTGTGACCCAAGAGCAGGGTGGGCACACAGTGGGCCTTGGTGAATGAATGGGGGTAGGAATGACTTAATTCAACTTTAGGGGAGTGATGAAGGGGAGGGGGCTTCTCAGGGCTTCCAAGAGCTTTTCTGGGTTAGGAAACCCTAGGGAGGAACGTGCTAGGGATGGGGGCAGACTGAGCTCTGAGGCCCCTGGGCCAGGTGGGCAGGAGGGAGGCTTCTCCGTCTACCTTGAGAGCCTCTGGCCATGGCCTCACACCTTGCCTTGTCTGCCCCTCTGGGAAATGGGCAGACGCCCCTTCCTCTGGAGAGACAAAGCCCCCGTTTGCGAGTGATGTGCCTGCATCGCCTCCACTGCCCTTTCCCAGCCATTCCTACCTTTCCCACCTTCATTTGGGGATTGCTAAGGAACCTGACAAATCCAGCTTGTCCTTAGGGAGGAAAAGGCAACAAGAGTGAGTGTGTGTGTGTGTATTCATTTCATCACTGGGAAAACGCAGGCCAGGCCTATAAAAGGGCCTCACGAGGAAACCCAGTTTGGCATTTCTGCTGTGACATCCTCATCTCGGCACTCCCGTCCCCAGGCACTCCCTTCTTCTTCTCATCCGGAACCATTCAATGAGCCCCTGCTGTAGACACCGGGCTGGGGCAGCTGGCACCGGGCGGTGGAGGAGCCATCTGCGGCCAGGGACAGCGGTGATCCATCCCGGCTTCTCGACGCCTGGCTTAGAGAGGAGTGGGCTGCAATGACGACAGAGGTGGGGACAAAAGAGTCTCCAGGTGTGGAGGTGGAAATGGAATCCATCACGGACCCTCCCACTGGGCTGCCTCGGATGTGGGGTCACAGCCAATCCTGTCTCCTCAACCTTCTCCCGTAATCGGCTCCAGAAACACTCACCTTGCGAATTCACCTGAGTGGGTGCAGTGTGACCCTGTGCAAGTTAGAATGTCCTGGGATAGGGTGGAGCTTTAAAAAAATCCAGATATTGAGGTGGGGCCCAGGCCTCAGTATTGCTGAAAAGCCCCAGGAGACTCTGATGTGGAGTCAGGCTTGAGAACCAGGCGGTTGCACCAACTGCCTCACTGTACAGATGGAGAAACTGAGGCACCGAGGGTGATAGCACTGCGGTGGGGCTGATCTCTAAGGCTCTTCCAGCTGACAGTCTGGGAGGGGCTGTGCGACATCTCAGTTAAGAGCTGGGGCTCTGGAGTCCCACAGTCCTGAGCTCGAATCCCGAGTCTGCCTCTCAGAAGCTGTGTGACTTTGGGTGAAGGCCTGTACCTCTCTGAGCCCCTCCTGTGTGGAATGAGAATGGTCCCCGAACCTGGTACACAGGTTGTGTGAGGACCTGTTGGGTCAATGAGTCCAGAGTGCTCACCCAGAGCTGGGCACACAGTGGGGCCGGGACAGTGCCAGCGACTGTCCCTGGGACTCTGGTCACGTGACTCCGCTGTGCCGAGGTCCCATCCAGGGAGGCCTGCTTTGCCCCTTCCTGGACCACCCCGGCTCTCCCTGCCCCGCCCTCCCACTCGCTGCTGTTCCCACTTTGTCTCCAGACCTGGGGGCTGCGGTGGCTCCCCCACCCCCTTCCTGCTCCCTCACCCCTCCCTTTTCTTCTCCCACTTAACAAACAGCTTCACTTAAAAAGCCATCTGGGAGGCTGGATGGCACAAAGGCACATTTTGTAGAATAAGTTTTCGGGGAGAAGAGCCAAGAAATTAAAGGCACAGCACTTCCGAGTCCAATCTTACTAGGCCGCACGCCTCTGACTGCTGGAGAATTGTGCTTCTGTATTATAATCCATCCCTCACCCCCAGGGCCCAGTGTTCTGGGCTCCGTCTTCACTTGTCTTTGAGACGTCCTGCTCCCAATGTCTCTGGTTGATTCCCTCCCTCAGGATGAACCCCCCTCTCTATCGCCAGGGAGCGGCTGCAGCTGGGGCTTCCCTAACCCGACTCCCCCCTCCTGTGTGATCGTCATCCCACCTCAGGCAGCTGCTCCCCTCCCTACAGGAGCCCCAGGTAAAGGTTATGTTCTTCTGTGGGGTCTCCCAGGGCAGATTTAGGAACAGCAGGAGAGATGTGTCCACTGTTGGCATGGATGAGCAGCCCTGGGGAGGGGTAATGAGCTCCCCATCACTGGAGGTGTGCACAGAGGAAGGGTGAGCACTCAGCAGAGAGGCTGAGCTCATGCGCTTTGGAGGCCAAGAGATCTGGGCTGAGTCCAGACCCTGTTGATTACAAGGTGTCTGACCTTCAGCAATGACTTACACTCACTAAGCATCTGGAAAATCAGGCAAAAAAATAGTTCCCACTCCCTAGGGTTGTCATGGGGACAAAAGGACAGAATGTGTGCAAAGTACTGAGCACAGTCCGTGGAACAATTTATACTTGTTAACTATTGGAGGTGATCATTCAGAAAGTATCCAGTCCCTTGAGCAAGCTAAGATTCCAACTGCTGTAGTTTTAAATGCCTAAGACTCTGAGATTCTGGTTAACTATCCCTATATTATAAGACTCCTTTAGATTTTAGGGCTTTAAGATATTATGATTTTGGGACTTGTGCTCATGCCCAAGATGGATAAACAGGGAATAAATTTATCCTCCCACCTGAACAACCAAAAAAAGAAATGTATATGGAACACTGGTTTTTAAGACACTGGATGTCAGGCAACAAAGGATAGTGGTTCCTGAGAAGAAGGGAAACCAGTGAGGTGAGTCCTGTGACTGCCCCAACTCATTGCCTTAGGAGAGCTTTCAGTCAGTGCAGGGAGGAGGAGCCCAAGTGGAGCCTGGCTGACTGAATTGAGGAGAGGGACAAAGTCAGGGGAGGCAAGGCAGGTGGAGTTGCACGAGCAGAGTACCAGAGAGGAGAGAGCTGCAAAAAGGGAGAGAACTCCAGGGCTGTGCAGAGGCTTGCCGTTGAGTATTTGACTGATCAGAGCACGTGTGTGGGAGAAGTGCCAGGGAAAGAGCCATTCGAGAGTATTAGGGTGAACATGACCAGGCATAACATTTGTGCCCACCAGCTAGACTGAAAAACCTCAGAATTCATGGAGCACTGGGTAGAATACTCAAAAGGGTCTTGCTTCAGTGGGAAGAATTAGTCCTAGACTAGATGGCGCACTGGATCTGCCTAACACATGTGTATTAGTTTCCTAGGGCTACCATAACAAATGACCACAAGCTAGGGGCCTTAAAACAACAGGAATTTATTCTCTTGAAGTTCAGGAGGATAGAAAGTTGAAATCAAAGTGTTGGCAGGGTTAGCTTCTTGTGGGGGCTGTGAGGGAGAACCTGGTCCATGTTGCTCTCCTAGCTTCTGATGGTTGCTGGCAATCCCTGGCATTCCTTGGTTTATAGATGCATTACTACAATCTCTACCCCCATCTTCACAAGACATTCTTGTTTGTGTGTCTTCAGAGCCTTAAAAGGACATCAGTCATAGGATTTAGGGCCCACTCTAATTCAGTATAGCCTCATCTTAACTAATTTTACCTGCAAACACTGTATTTCCAAATAAAGTCACATTCTGAGGTTTCAAGTGGACATGAGTTTTTGGGGGGACACTATTCAACTCATTACAATAAGTTAAAAGCAAGACCCAGAAGGATCAAACTGTTTCCAAGTAATTTAGCTATGTCCCCAAACAAAGCTCTAGGATATTTATAGGAATACAAGAATACCCAGTATGCACTGGGAAAAAGTCACAATGTCTGACACCCAAACAAAGATTATCAGGCATAAAATGAGGCAAGAAGACACAACCCATAAAGATGAAAATAATCAATCAACTGAAACCAATCCAGAACTGACACAAATATTAGAAGTTGAAGACAAGGATGTTAAAATAATCATTAAACTGTATTCCAGATGTTTAGAAAGTAGAGACACAGAATGCATAATAAAAATTCCAAATTGAATTCTAGAGATGAAAACTATAATGTCTGAGATGTAAAATCCACTGGGTAAGATTAACAGCAGGCTAGACATTAGAAGGAAAAAATGACTGATTATGAAGACATAGGAATAGAAGCTATCCAAAATGAAATACACAGAGAAAAAAAAGAATGGAAAAAGAATGAAGATTATTAATGATTTGGGACAACTTCAAGAAACCTAATGTACATACAACTGGAGTTCCCAAAGGAGGGGGAAGTGTACAAAAATTTATTTGATGTATTAATAGCTAAATATTTTTCCACATTTGATGAAAACCACAATCCAACAGATCCAAGTGCAAGAAATATGAAGGACACTACATCAAAACACAGCAAAAACAGTCAGAGAATAAAGCTATAACACATAGAGGAATATGGATTATGATAACAGCCTATTTCTTCTCATAAGCTATGCAAATTTGAAGATGGGGGAGTGATGACATCTTTAATGTACTGAAAGAAAAATTGTCAACCCAGATTTCTTTACCCAGCAAAAATACCTTCCAAAACAGTGAAGGCAAAATAAAGACTTTCAGACATCCAAAAGCTGAAAGAATTAATCACATCACATAATAAAAATGATTAAAAAAGAATAAAGAGCAAAAATGATAACTACATTGGTAAATATATATTTCCTTATTGTTTAACTCTTTTAAAGAGACAATTAACTGTTAAATAATTATAACAATGTATTTATATTGTTCCAATGTACATAAGTTTATAACATCTGTATAGGTAAAATATATGACAATGGTGTTAAGACTGGGAGGAGGAAAATGGATGTATACTATCGTAAAATTCTTATATGCAAAATGGTATAATTTTACTTGAAATCAGACTGTTACATGTTAAAGATATATCATATAGGCCGTAAGGCAAGCAAAAAATAACAAAATGGAGGTTATAGAAAATAAGCCAACAGAGGAGATAAAATGGAATAATAAAAAATATTGAAAGGAAGGCAGAAAAGAGAAAGAGGGAACAAAGAAAGATGGGACACATAGATAATGAATAAAAACCCGACAGGCTTAAACATAACCATATCAATAATCTCATTAAATATAAGTGGTCTGAACTCTACCAAAAAAGGGGCAGAGATTGTCTAATTGGATTTTTTTTTTTTTTTTTTTTTTTTTTTGCGGTACGCGGGCCTCTCACTGTTGTGGCCTCTCCCGTTGCAGAGCACAGGTTCCGGATGCACAGGCTCAGCAGCCATGGCTCATGGGCCCAGCTGCTCCGCGGCTTGTGGGATCTTCCTGGACCGGGGCACTAACTTGTGTCCCCTGCATAGGCAGGCGGACTCTAAACCACTGTGCCAACAGGGAAGCCCCTGGATTTTTTTTTTAATTTCTAAAGAATTATATGTTGCCTACAAGGAAACGTACTTTAAATATAAATACATAAATAGGTTAAACAAAAAAAGAAGGAAAATATATCCTGCAAACACTAATTAAAAGGGAACTGGAATAGTTATATTAATATTAGACAATGTAAATGTCTGAGCAAAGAAGGACATTTCATAATGAAAAAGGGGTCAGTTCTTCCAAAGGACATAACAATCCCATATGTTTAAGCACTTAATAAAAAAGTGTAGAAATAAATGAAGCAAAAACTGATAGAACTTTCAAGAGAAATAGACAAATCCACAACTATAGTCAGAGATTTCAATACTCTCTCTCAATAATTAGTAGAACAAGTAGACCAATTGTCAATTAGGATATCTAAGATTTGAACAGCTCCATCAACCAACTTGACCTAAATGACAGTTATAAGACACTCCACCCAATAACAGCATAATACATAGTCTTTTCAAGTGTATGTGGAACATTTATAAAGACAGAACATATTCTGGGCCATAAAACAGTAATAGAATTTTTGAATGCATTCAACGTCATACGTGGTACATACTCTGTCTATATTGGAATTTAATGAGAGAGGACACAAATCAGTGACTTTAGCTTCTTTCACTGTAAAACCAGAGAAAGGAGAAAGTTTAAACCTAAAGCAAGAAGAAGAAAAGTAAAAATAAAATCAGGTTGGAAATCAGTAAAATAGAAAAGAGAGAGGTAGAAATTCAATAAAACCAGAAGCTATTTTTTTTGGAAAAAATCAATAAAATTGATAAACATCTAGCCCAACCAATCAGGAGAAAAAGAAAGACAAAACAAAGTTCCAGTATTGCGAATGAGAGGGGATATCACTACAGATTTTACCAACATTGAAGTGATATGAAAGGAATATCATGAATAACTTTATGTTGATAAACTCAATACCTTAGATGAAATAGACAAATTACTTAAAAGACAGATATACCAAAATGGACTCAAGAAAAGATAGATAACCTTAATAGCCCTCTATCAATAAAAGAAACTGAATTTGTAGTTAAATATCTTCCAGAATTTCCAGGAAATCTCCAGGCCCAAATGCCTTTACTGGAGAATTCTACATAGCATTCAGGAATGAAATAATACCAATTACACAAATCTCTCAGGGAACAGAAGAAGAGGAAATACTTTCCAACTCATTCTATGAAGCCAGTGTTTTTCTGATACCCAAACCAGACCAAGACATTACAAGAAAAAACGAAACCAAAAAACTACAGGTCAGTATTCCTCATGAACACAGATGCAAAAATTCTGAACAAAATTTTAACAATCAGGGCTTCCCTGGTGGTGCAGTTGTTGGGAGTCCGCCTGCCGATGCAGGAGACACGGGTTCGTGCCCCGGTCCGGGAAGATCCCACATGCCGTGGAGCGGCTGGGCCCGTGATCCATGGCCGCTGAGTCTGCGCGTCCGGAGTCTGTGCTCCGCAACGGGGGAGGCCACAACAGTGAAAGGCCCGTGTACTGAAAAAAAAAAAAATTTAACAATCAAATTCAACAATATAAAAAAGGATAGTACATCATGACCAGCAGACGTTTTTTCCAGGAATGCAAGGTTGCTCTAATATTTGAATATCAATGAATATAATTCACCATATTAATAAACCAAAAGGAAAAATTATATAATCAGAAAATTTTGATAAAATCCAACATTCATTTCTGATTAAAAGTTCTATCAAGGGGCCTCCCTGGTGGCGCAGTGGTTGAGAGTCCGCCTGCCGATGCAGGGGATACGGGTTTGTGCCCCGGTCTGGGAGGATCCCATATGCCGCGGAGCGGCTGGGCCCGTGAGCCATGGCCGCTGGGCCTGCGCATCCGGAGCCTGTGCTCCGCAAGGGGAGAGGCCACAACAGTGAGAGGCCCGCATACCGCAAAAAGAAAAAAAAAAAAAAAAAAAAAGTTCTATCAAAGATGAAATATAGGCATGTTCTCATCCTCATAAAGAGCATCTATGAAAAAACTTACATCTAGCATGGGACTTAATGATAAAAAACAGAATCCTTTCCACTTAAGATCAGGGAAAAAACAAAGATGTCAGGTCGCACCACTTCTATTCAACATTATGCTGGAGGTTCTAGCCAGTGCAATAAAACATGGAAAATTAATAAAAGCCTAGAGGGCATCCAGGCTGGAAAAAAAGAAGTAAAACTCTCTTTATCCTCAGATGACATGATTAAGTAGAGAATCTGATAGAATCTACAAAAAAAAAAAAAAAAAAAAGCTACTAAAATTCATGAGTTTGGCAAGGTTATAGGCTCTGAGATCAATATACAAAAATCTGTATACTGGAAGTGGACAACTGGATAAAAAAATACCATTTACAATTACACCAAAAATTAAAAATTATTTGAGATAAATCTGATAAAATATATGCAAGTCTCATACTCTGAAAACTACAAAATGTTGTTGAGAGAAATTAAAGAAGACCCAAATACTAAATGTGATCATGGATTGGGAGACTCAATATTGTTAAGATGTCATTTCTCCCCAAATTGATCTATAGATTCAATGCAGTCTCAACCAAAATACCAGGAGGATTTTTAATAGAAATGACAAATAGATTCTAAAACTCATGTGGAAATGTAAAAGATCTAGAATAGCAAACATGACTTAGAAAAAAAAATAAAGTTGGAGGGCTAACACTACCTAACTTCATTACTTATTATAAAGCTACAGCAATAGCAAAAATGTGATGTTGTCATCAAAGTATAATAGATACATAGATCAATGGGACGAAACAGAGATTCCAGAAATAGACCCACACATATATGGACAATTGTTTTTTGATGAAAGTTCAAAGGTAATTCATTAGAGAAAGGAAATTTTTCAACAAAGGGTGTTGGAACATTTGGATATGCATATGCAACAAGCAACAAAAACAAAGATTCCATCCATACTTTTCCCCCTACACAAAAATTAACTCAACATGGATTAGAGACCTAAATATAAAACTAAAACGATAAATCTAGAAGAAAACATGAGAAAAAAAAATCCTTGTGGCCTTGGATCAGGTAAACGTTTCTTAGACATGACATGAAAAGCATAGGAAAAAAAATAGTATATTGGATTATGTCAAAATGACAACTTCTCGGGCTTCCCTGGTGGCGCAGTGGTTGAGAGTCCGCCTGCCAAAGCAGGGGACACGGGTTCGTGCCCCTGTCCAGGAAGATCCCACATGCCGCGGAGTGGCTGGGCCTGTGGGCCATGACCACTGAGCCTGTGCGTCCAGAGCCTGTGCTCCACAGCGGGAGAGGCCACAGCAGTGAGAAGCCCACATACGGCAAAAAAAATAAAAATAAAATGACAACTTCTCTTCTTTGAACTACACTGTTAGGTAAATGAAAAAAAATACAAGCCACAGACTGCAAGAAAATACTTGCAAAGCATATAAATTACAAAGGACTCTTACATATACTATTAAAAAAACTATCAAAACAGTAATAAGTAAATTAAATTAAATTAAAAAGCGGGCAAAAGATTTGAAGGGATATTTCACTAAATGAGACATATTGATGGCAAATAAGTATGTGAAAGTATGTTCAATATCATTAGCCATTAGGGAAATGTAAATTGAAACCACAATGAGCTATCATTACATACCCATTAGAATGGCCAAAATTAAAAGCACTGAATATACCAAGTGTTGAAGATGTGGAGCTACTAGAACTCTAATACAATGGGGTTAGGAATGTAAAATAATACAACTACTCTGGAAAAGTTTGGTGGTATATTAAAAAGTTAAACACACAGGCATACCTACCATATGATCCATCCATTTCAGTAGTAGGTATTTATCCAAGAGAGAAGAAAGCATATATCTACATTGCACACAGATAGTAATAACAATTTTATTTTTAATAACTCGAACATAGAGACACTCAAATATCCATCAACAGGTAGATGGATAAACAAAATGTGGTCTCTCTATACAACGGAACACTGTTCAGCAATAAAAAATAATGAACTATTTTTATTTTTATTTTTATTTTGCAGTACGGTACGCGGGCCTCTCACTGTTGGGGCCTCTCCCGTTGCAGAGCATAGGCTCTGGACGCGCAGGCTCAGCGGCCATGGCTCACGGGCCCAGCTGCTCCACGGCATGTGGGATCTTCCCGGACCAGGGCACGAATCCGTGTCCCCTGCATCGGCAGGTGGAGTCTCAACCACTGCGCCACCAGGGAAGCCCAGGAATGAACTATTGCATACAACAGCATGGATGAATCTCAAATACCTATGCTGAGTGAAAAAAGCCAGACAAAAAAAAGGGCACATACTATATAATTTCATTTGTATAAAACTCTAGAAAATAAAAGCTAATCTACCTATCATCTATGTATCTATGTATCTATGTATCTATCTATCACAGAAAGCAGATCAGTGATTACCTGGGGACAGGGTGAGGTTGGGGGAGGGGAGGAAGCAGTACAAGGAAACTTTGGAGGTGATGGATATCATGCTGATTGCGGTGATAGTTTCAACGGTGCAGACATGTCAAAATTTATCAAATCGTACAGTTTAAATATGTGCAATTGATTGTATCAGTGATACCTCAGTGTTGAAAATATGATTTTGTGATTCTACTTGTCTAAAGCTTATTAGTAATCTGAAGCTGCTCCAAATAATACACTCTGAACCCCACTCTAGCCCCTCTCCCCCACACGTCAATGCTTGTCCTGGGCTGTTGATAGACTAGGAGCATTTGTTTCTGTCCCTCCCCTGTTCACGTGTTCTTTCTTTACTCCCACCTGCCCTTGCTATTCCACTGGGGTCTTTTTCCTAAATCCAGCCCGATCTATTGTACCCTTCCCCCAGACATGCCAGACCCTCAGTGTTCCTGAACTGTGCCCTGCACTGTCCCCCTCATGCCTCCATACTGAACCCCATCTCTGCCTATTGAAATCCTACCCCGTGATTAAGGTCAAGGTCAAAGGCAGACCTTCCATGTAACTTCCTTCAATTTCCAAATGAAATGAATATTCTTCACCTCTGTTTCCAGTGCATTTTAAGTCTGTACTATAGCCACTATCACAGTCTGACTCATTATTGTTGGGGAGAAACTGCCCTTTGCTCCATGGTCCTTCTCAGCCCCCTCCATTCTCCCCAAGGAAGGAAGATATGCAGATCTGATTGGTCAGAGGTGCCACACTGAATGGGCCACGCTCACTAGTGGGCAGGGTCAGGGCATGGAAGGTGACAGTGCTGGACCAGCTCTCCCCTTCCACCCCTCGTCTCCGCCTGCCTGCAGCCAGGAGGAGTCAGCTCTGCAGACCCAGCCATGGTGAAGCCAGGGCAGGAGGAAGCATGAGGTCTGATGCAAGCCTCCCTTTGAGCTCCGGGTTGGGTCTGGGGAAGAAAGCTGGGGGGCATCCCATGAAGTCTTAATTCCAGATACTAGATCAAAATATCCAACATCCTGGCTGCCACAGAAATATTTTTAAGAATAAGAAATGTCTTTTGTGGACAAACATTCCTCCAGGCTGAAAATAGCCAGCTTCTCCACTCTCCACCTCCCACCCCTAGCCCTGGTGCTGGGCACCCAGAGAGCAGGGTAGACAATCTAGAGGATCATAAGGTACCTTTTTGGTTTTATTGTATTTTTTTATTATGTGGTTTTGTGCGTGTGTGTGTGTGTGTGTGTGTGAGTTTGTGCTTTGAATTGGACAATGCCACCAGGTGGTGTTTAGATGTCGTATCCATTTCACAGATGCAGGAACTGAGGCTCAAGGGAGGGGAGAGATTTGTCCACATCTGCACAGGTAGGATGTAATGCTGGAACCTAGCCCAGGTCTGTCTGATGCTGTTCTCCCTCTGCTGCCCTGCCCATGCTGTGCCAGCTTAGTCTGGGAGAGCAATTTGCCCTCTCTGAGCTCCCAAGGACAGATGGATTTGCTCAGGGAGAAGGCACATCCTTCACATCAAACACAGAGGGTCAGGTCAGCCATACATGTGACTTGCACTGGGAGCCTCCTTGGAGCGAGGCTAGACATCCAGGAGGCCCTTAAGACCTCAATACTCTTGGGTTGAACCCCAGGGGAGTCCAAATCTCTTTCACGATTTCCGTGGATCCCTAGTGGCTTTTGTAGCTGTAGGTCCAGCTTCTGTCTTTGCCCTACATTACATTGTGATGCCTCTTCTAGATGGCTCCAGACTGCTCCACGCAAAGGCTTCAGACCTTCCTGATGATGGGGCTGGGAGGAGGCAGTTAGGCACCCCACCACCACCACCATGTCAATCAGGGTTAGCGGTAGCCCCAAATTGATCAGGCCACCCCCTTGCTTAAAACCCTTTAATATCACCTGAAGAAACTTGAATAAACTCAGTCCTGCTGGCCAAGGCCATGAGCCCCGCAGGGTCTGGCTGCTCCTCCCTCCCTCATGCTCCCTCCTCATCACACTCTGCCCCAGTGCCCTTCCTTCGTCCCTCTGACACCCTCCTTCCCACCCCAGGGCCTTTGCCCATGCTGTTCCCACTCCATAGATCACTCTGCCCTCAACTCTTCAGGTAACCAGCTACTTCAGGTCTTAACTTAAATATCAGCTCCTAAGACCCTCATCTGAGTTAGTCCCACTCATGACCCTCCCATGTTGCCTCCTGTACATGGCATGCTTGGCCCCATCTCAACACATTTGTCTGTATGACTGTTGCCATGTCCTTCAAGAACTGTGAGCCCCAGGAGGGTGGGTACTTTGTCTGACTTGTTTATTTCTCCTCCCTGCACCCAGCATGTGCCTGTCACAAGTAGGTGCTCAGCAAAGGACCTGAATGAATAAGTGGAACCATGAGAATAGAAAAGGAGTAAAGAATAAAAATGCCCTTGTTTCTTTAAATAGAGCAGAAATAAAGAAATAACTCAGAGTGTTGTCAATTATTTTTATTTGTTGGGGGGGGTGGCTTCTATTTTATTTTTTATTAATTCCTGCTGAGTAATCAGACTGGTAATCACAGTTCCGTCTCTGGTTTTTGCATCCCTGACTCTGGCCTCTGAGAAGAGGAACCATCTCATATTTAAGCAGTAGGAGAGCTGAAGTGCTCTCAGGGGAGCAGGCTCATGTTAGTGTGTAGAGTTTAAGTATCCACACTGCTAATTAGATCAGAGAAGCCAATTGATCTCAAGGCAGAGCTGCTGTGGTCTCCCACTACACGCAAGGAGGATGAGCCTTACCTGAAGCACTCTGCCTACCCTCATCTCCCCAGTCTCTGCTCCAAGATTTTCCCTGGAAAGCAGAACAGCGGCTGATACACAGAGAGAGAATCAGCCACCTTTGCCCCCAAGTCCTTCTCGAAGGCATTCAGAAGAGCCAGGGGCTTCCTGTATCTTCTCCTACATAGAAGGCAATGTGGGGTAGCAGTACAGGTTGGGGGAACAGCTGTGGCATCTCTAGATTGTCAGCCCCATCTGCTTTCCTGGTGGGAACAAGATATGTCCCTAAATAGAGAGGCAGCGTGGAATTGGCTCCCAGCCCTGGAGCCACCCTCTAGCAATATCATCATGAAACAAGGGTTCACTCACGGCCCTGGAGCAAGGGCTGCCACCAAGCAGAGCAGGCAGGAGGCAGGAAGGCCAAACCCTGAAGGAGACTCCTGAGTCCTGGTTTCCAAGCCCTCTTGGTGTCTTCTGAGACCTGGGACTCGGGATGCTGAGTGAGGGGCAGTGAAAGAGCAGCTCGTGGATCTGCAGGGATGGGGACCAGGAGGGGCGGGTTCCTGCCTCTCTGCCTTCCCCTCCAGCCACCGGGCAGAGCTGGTGCTCGTGGTTCTCCGCCTGATCCTCTTCCTTCTCCTCGGTTGTCACCATCAGCACTGTTATCATCCACATCACTGTCATCATCACCATTGCAGTAGTTCATTTTATGTGTCAACTTGGCTGGGCCACGGTACCCAGATATTTGATCAAGCACTAGTCTAGAAGATTTCTGATGAGATTTACATTGAAATCAGTAGACCCTGAGTAAAGAAGGTCAACCTCCATAACGTGACGGGTCTCATACAATCAGCTGGAGGCCTTAAGAGAAAGAAGACTGACCTTCTCCAAAGAAGAAGGAATCCTGCCAGCAGATGGGCCTTCAGATTTGAGCTATGACATCAGCTCTTCCCCGGGTCTCCAGTCTGCCAGCCTGCCCTGCAGATCGTGGACTTGCCAGCCTCCACGACTGTGTGAGCTAAGCCCTTAAAATCTTTCTCTCTCTCTCTCTCCGCTCACGCACACGAGCGCACACACGCACACACTTGTGGTTCTGTTGCTCTGGGGAACCCTGACTTAACACAACCATCATCATCATCATTGTCACAGTCGTCCTCGTTGAGTCCCATGTGCACCAGGCACTGTGTGAAGTGCTTCTGACAAGACCTCATGACCTGCCCTCCTCCAACACCCCCAAAGGCAGGTACTATTATTCTCCCCTTGCAGAGGAGGAAATGCAGTGCAGGGAGGTGAGATGGGGGCCCAGAGGTGGGCCCAGGCCCCCACGCTCCAGCACAGAGCTCTCTCCCCCAGGACCTCCCTCTGGGGGTGCACAGAGGTCAACCACCCAACAGCCCCACCTCAGGAGGACTGTTGGGGACAGCGACTCAGAGGAGCCGGGACACATTCCTCGGTGGGGGGAGGGGTGCGGGAGGGTGAAAAAGGCCCCAGGGCCGGGCCCTGTGAACGCAGCTCAGAGTCTCTGCCTCCATTGGGGCCCAGCCTCTGGCTTCACCTCTGTTTCCTTCCATGTAACTACCCACCCGGTCTGACCCCTGCTGAGGCTCCCACCCCAGCCTTCCCCTGACCTCCACTCAGATATGCCCCTGCAGCCACTGTCAGGGCCTTCTCCTCTGTCACCCCAGGTGACACCCCCATCCCAGACCCGGGACTTCACCCATCGGGTGGCTCACCAGAAGCCAAGCTCACCCCGCCCCCTCAATGGGAGACTGGATGGCAGCCCCCTCCCCGGGCTCTCCCAGCCCAGCAAGTGTGGCCAGAGTGATGGGTGGGCCCCTTCTGCCCCCATCAAGGGGGATGGCCCCATTAATAGAGTCCTTGTTTGAACACTCTCTTGCTTCTCCCACTGAATGGCTTCTTCTACTTTAAGGAGATAAAAATGGACATGGATGAGACAGGGCAGAGACAATCAATAAGAAGTAGAAGTTAACATGGGAGCAAATGTGTTGTTTCAATCACAGAAGGAATTGAGGAGGTGTCTGAGGACTGAGATGCGCCAGTGACACACCTAAGGGCCTGTGAGCCTGGGGGAGACTCAGTCTTGGGGGTGTGTTGGTCAGGGTGGGGATGAGTGTGAGTGTGGGTATAGGTGTGTGGGGGGTGTGGAGAGTGGGCTCAGGGTCTCTGCCCACTGCCCACCGGGTCCAGGGTCTCCTCAGGAGCCCCTCACAAGCCGAGGCAGTGGTGGAAGGAACTGAATCAGAAACCTATGTGTCCTCCAGCACCTGTCTCAATGTATTCATTCATCTGGTCAGTAGGCATTTATTGAGCACCTGCTATATGCCAGGTCAGCATAGCACAATGGTCAAGAGTGTGAGCTCTGGGATCTGACTGCCTGGGCTCACATATCTCTGCCATTTGCCAGCTGTGTGTCCCAGGGCAAGTGACTCAGCCTCTCTGTGCCTCAGTTTACTCATTTGCAAAAAAAAAAAAAAAAAAAAAGGTGATGTTAATATTAGTACTTATCTTACAGGAATGTGATAAGAATTGAGGGAGATGATTCATGCAAACTGTTTAGATCGATGTCTGCACATGCTGAGCTCTTGATACATTTAACAATTTTTCCTATTGTCACAGGCCCTGCACTGAACAAAGCAGCCTCAATCCCTCCCCTCTTGGAGCACACCTATGGGGTAGGGACCATGAACTTCATTTTAACAGATGAACAAATTGCATTTTGAGAGACTTGGAAAGGTTGGATAGGTCTTACTGTCTTACCCAAGGTCACAGCTAATCAGTGTCAGAGAAGGGATTTGAGTCCAAGTCTGTCTGTATCAGTTATAACTGTGTTTAATAGTGGCTTTGTCTAATAGTGGCTTGAAAAAACAGCAGCTTGTTTTTCTCACCTGAAAAAATGTCCAGATGTGGGTGACCACTGGCGCTGGTTCAGCTGTTCATGATGCCACACAGGACTCAGGTTCTTTCTGCTCTTCCATTTTAGTATATGTGGCTTCTTGTCCTTCAGTTGGTAGCCTCATGATCATGAAATGACTGCTGTAGCTCCAGCCAGACATCATGTCTGGATAGCAGGCAGGAGGAAGGATTCAGGCAAAGAGCAAGAGAGTTGTATCAACTGAGACTGTCTCTTTTATTTAGAAAAAGAAATCTTTCCTAGAAGCCTCGTCTAAGATGGATTTGCTTCTATTTCATTGGGTGGAAGATAGCAACTCCTAGACCAATTATTGGCCAAGGAGATGAGATCACCATAGCTAGTTTAGGCCCATCAAAACCACTCCTCAGGGGTGAGCTGGGAACACCCTCTCTGGTTACAAGGGATCCCTGCCACTGCCGGCCACAGCCTGAGCAGATGAGGGTATATTGGTGAGTAATGAATGGGGCCAGACACACAGTATAACCATGGGGACACGCTGCCAGCCTGACGTTCTTTACCCCTCAGTCAACGTGCAACGAAGCCCCGGACTGGGCCAGGCCTGAAGCCAGGGGCTGGGGCTGCAGAGTGATTTTGAGCTGTGCCTCTGCCCTCAGGTTGCTCCCAGTCGGATGGGGGAGGCAGATGGACAATTGGGTGGTTCCATTCTGGGTGGTCAGTTGCATGAGGACGGGCACTTGGGGCTGTGGGAGCTCAGGGCAGGCCTCCCTTGAGAAGGGCCATTGCTGCAGAGACCTGGAGGCCCCGGGGGAGGTGGTCAGTGAAAGGGGGCTCTCAGGGCAGAGGGACCGGCTCGTGCAAAGGCCCGGGAGAGAGTAGGGGAGAGACACAAGTTAGCAGGGTGGCAAGTGGGTTTGTGTGGCCGAGGCAGGTCGTGGGGGGTGACAAAGGATTGAGACGATGGAGGGGGCAGTGGGTGCTGGGTCCCAAGGGACCTCAGGGGCCGCGAGAAGGGACTTGACCTTGACCCCGAGTGCAGTGGGAGCCCCGGGGGAAAGGAAGCCCTGGAGAGATTTGGTGGAATGTGCATTCTAGAAAGATCAGGCGGCTGCTGTCTGGAGGGTGGGCTGGGGCGGGGAGGGCATGAAGTGAACAGATTAGTAGTGGTTTTGTGCTAATACTTCATTAATTGTGTCCCAAATACTTTGAAACCTGGGCATTTAATGTAGATTTACAGGGACAGTTTAGGTTTATACAACCAGTTATCATGCATTAAGTATAGAAAATGCCAGCTGGTTCTCATAGAAAACGTTCTCGAAGTGTAAAAAGAGACCTCTGTGAACTTGAATTTCCCTCGTGTGGAGGTTGAGCGCCGATGGGATTGTGGGGCTGTCACTCCTCATCTCAGGTCTCCTCTTGGGGACCGTGGTGTTGCTTGCCCCCCACCCCTGGT